>NC_064909.1:15266250-15577500 GCF_929443795.1 Astur gentilis
CATACACAGCAATGCCAAGGTTTCCAAATTAATAAAAAGCCAACAGCATTACAGATAAATGTATTTTAATTAGGATTAAATACTATCTCAAGGTATCTTGAAATCGCACTTGTACTGTACTAATCAACAGCCAGAGGCAATAAAAAAAGTCTGAAAACGTAGAAGTTCTAACATCCAACACATGACAGTAAGTGCTGCCATTTAAAGCAACAAACACCGCTCCCAAGAACATATATTCTTAGAGGAAGAAGTCGTAACATTTTTTGTATGGACAAAAAAAATTTAAAATTGAAGACCGGAAGAAATATATTAGTGCCTGCCTTTTTAAAAGTTTTTTACATTAAATACAGTTTTCTTTAAAAGCAAGGTACTTTCTAAATTCATGGTTTATATACTGTATGTACACAAAAGCAGAACATTGTACAGTGTTTTTGGATAAAGCAGCACTAACTAGCTATAAGCTGGTACGGTGTTGCTGAACCAAACGCAAGATGACAAGTTAAGCAATCTAGGAGAAATATCTCCATGGTTGGTATGAGAAAAGTAAAGTATCATGTATGTACAAACTGATTATTCAAACAAATCCCACAAACTCAACATCATTTGCCATGGAACTGTACATGCTGCAGCTAATCAATGGAAGTCTTACTGCAAGAGCTGATCCAAGACACCCAAAGTAACCATTTTCTTTCAGTAACATAGTGCATTACCCATGCAGAGAGCACTTACGCAAGTTGTCATTGCAACGCATCACCCCTGGGGTGCAGGGCTCCAAGGAGAGCAGGTTCTTACTGCAGCCTCAAGTCAAGCAGCCACCTGCATTTTTCCACTATACAAAATATGAAATGCCTCAACCAAACCATACGAAATTGAGATTAAAGCTACATTATTAAGTGTGTGCACTCTGGCTTTCTGCAGACAGTTACAGATTAAAGCAGAAAGTCTGCACCCAAGTATCACCAGTTCATACTAAAATGGACTGGCAGCGATTTCCATAATTAGTGCAGCATTAACTCCTATACTTTATCAAAGTGACTTACTGTTCTTCAGACGCGCAACATGCTTTTACAAAAAAAACCAAACCAGAATGTTGTGCAGAAAACTGGTTTCAGGTTTGTAGATATATATCTTTTTTTTTTTTTAAAGTCTACCCCCCATTAAAAACCCACAAAACTTAGAAACAGTTTGTGCCCTGGTTCAAAGTCAATTGCCTCAAAAAATGACTTTTTTTTTATTCTAGGGTTAGCACCGGGGCAGAGAGATTAAGGTTGTTCTTGTTACATATACTTTTAATCATCATTCAGTTTACATCTTCAGAAGAGGTTATTTGCTGTACTTTCAGGATGCTGTTCATCCTTGTCTCAGCCACTACACTGGTTTAAAGAACTGAATGTTTCTTCTTTGATGAGGACAGAAGTGAGACAACTTGTTTCTAAACTGCATCAACTTAAAGTTTCAAGTTTTAATGGTGTACAAATCTGACATTCAATTACAGTTAAGAGAAACTTGCTACACAGCAAACTGCATCCAAATCTATCAGTTATTGATGGGACCTTTAAATTAACCGTTAACAAGTTATTCAAAGCATCCAGACCTGGAAACATCAGATCACCCAGCCAGTAAGCCAGCAACTCCCTCCCCCTTTTTCATGAGGCTTTAACAAATGCAACTGATGTGACCTTAGCACTGGAGCCAATGACTTCCATTGGTTAACTCCAATACCCAAAAGGGCTAGGGAGATCCTGTGTTAAGCCCAATGCAATATGCATTAGTGTCACGGAGCAGGAAGATCCCAGTGTCTACTTGTTAAAGTTCACACAAACCATACAGATACAGACAGGATAAAACACAGACTCAAAAGGATCCATTATGCTTGAAGAAAATTCCAAATAAAATGACATCTTCTGCCCAGCCCAGCCTCAGACACAGCCACACCTTTATCTAGTATAATAAACTCTGTAGTAAACTGTTTTTGACCTCCATAGAGAGTAGGAGTTGTCAAATTTAAGAAGATAAACTCCTCTCCCTGGGTACTGGTGGCTGCCAGCATACACTTCTTCGTGACAGTCTCGTCTGTACACAGGCACTATTTCATCTAGCTGAGGCTTGTTGGCATTCTTTTTGGCTTTTTCTTCACTGCTAGTATTTTCTGCGAGGGGGGAAAAAAAAAAGGTGTCAGTTAACATGGGTGGATGCTTTACAACAGAAAGTCAGACTGATCCGTAGCGGACAAGGCACTCTTTGTTAGTTTAGAAATAAGATGGGTCAAAGGGGTTCATACCAAGGCTGTGGCCAAAAACATTCAAAAGCAGGAGGAACAGTAAGTATACTCACTTTATCATGAATTTTACAGTTTGATATTAAAACTTACCACACCCATCTCCCCAGCACAGCTGGGTCAGTTTGTAGAAATGCCAAGCTGTAGTTTTCATAGACATTACCTCACATTGACTGCTACTGATCTGACATACTACTACCAATTACTTAGTAGTAATATCCAGAAGGCCACTGCTTCCTATGTCAGAGCAGTTCCTTCTAAGCAAATCACATGCTCATTCCAAAATATTTTTTTCTGATGGTATGCTAGACTCCCCTGTAGGTAAAGGCTGTGACCTGTGCCCTGGCCACTATCAGGAATTGCTCTTTTAAGCTGTTTTGCTGAAACCTTAAGGAAACTTCCTCCCTAGAAAAAGTTCACAAACAGCAGGGAAGGATTTTTCTTAAGGTTTTCAGCATGCAGATCCACTATGCTCTATAATGGGACAGGTTTCAATCTAGCTTACTGAACAGCTGAATTGGACAAGAGGGCACACTAAGGAGTAAGCAAAACTTAGGAAAAGGATTTCCCCACCCTCAACTGCTTTAACCAATCTGTGACCAAATCAGGTGACTGAAGTTACTTTCAGAATTGCACTTCCTATGCAAAATTGATGACAAGATTCCAGCTAGATTGAAGTTGGGGGAACTAGGAAGTTACGCAAGACAGTCAGTTGGGTTTTCCCCCATGGAAAGCTCCGCAGGACTGGCAGTTTATTCAAATAAGCATGCTTACCTTCTTCTTCATCCTCATCATCACTGGATTCGCTGACATGCACACTGACTGCAGTATTAGGGGAGTCTGTCCATTCAAAATACACCCCAAAACCAATGTCATAATTGTCTGTAGCAAACTCCCAAAAGAGGTAAGACCCCTCTTCGTGAGTTGGTACTCTAACTGTAACCACTTCTCCTCGGCCCACTGTGATTACAGAGTCTGCATCCTGCCGGATTTTTTCCTTGAAGTCTTTTATCTGAGGTCGTGTCCACATTGATGGGGCAGCTATCACTGGAACAGAATCTGGAGAAAGGGGAGAAAATAGTCCAGTTAAGTTTTGTTTCAGTTATTTATGCTGCATACTTTAGGGGCAACTTAGGACCACAAGCATAAGAGTTGCTTCCAAGTAATCCCCCCCACCACTTTTTTTTTTAACTGATGTCATGGTTTAACCCCAGCTGGTACCCAAGCACCACACAGCTGCTAACTCACTCCCTACCACCCAGGGGATGGAAGAGAGAACTGGAAGGAAAAAGGTAAAACTTGTGGGTTGAGATAAGAACAGTTTAATGGAACAGAAAGGAAGAAACTAATAATGATAATAACAAAATTACAATAATAATAAAGGTCTTGGAATATACAAAACAAGTGATGCACAATGCAATTGCTCACCACCTGCTGACTGATGCCCAGTTAGTTCCCAAGCAGTGAACCCTCCCAGGCCAACTCCCCCCAGTTTATATACTGGGCATGACATCACATGGTGTGGAATACCCCCTTTGGCCAGTTTGGGTCAGCTGTCCTGGCTGTGTCTCCTCCCAACTTCTTGTGCGCCTCCAGCCTTCTCACTGGCTGGGCATGAGAAGCTGAAAAATCCTTAACTCAGTATGAACACTTACCAAGAACTGAAAACACCAGTGTGTTATCAACATTCTTCTCATACTGAACCCAAATCATAACACTATAGCAGCTACTAGAAAGAAAATTAACTCTATTCCAGCCAAAACCAGGATAACTGAAGAAACATCTTTTCAGTTGAAAACTGCATGAAACGCAGTGCAGGTTTAGATGTAACACTGCACACTTAAATCCTACCAGTTCACCCATCTGCCACATTTAAATCAACAGTGCTTATGCAAAAAAGACTCAGAAGACAGATGTACTGCTACAGTACTAATGGGGTTACGTTGCACAGAACGCTTCACTAAAAGGGCCTTTAATGCAATAGAACCAGAGGATGTGGATTTGTCTAGAAATTGTCAAATATTGACTAAAATAACTGAACACCTCATTACGCAGACAGGGACTGTGCTAGTGTTGGTTCCATACTGGGATCCAAGCAAGTCTTTGGAGGACTACTGATTGTGGATGAAAGTATAGAGGTAACACCCCAAAATACCAGCGATGACAGAGCTGCTGGGAGGCTACTTTTCCTGCTCCACTTCCTAGAAGGAGTCTGAGGAAGGGGGGAAATGTGAGGGGACAGCAGTCTGGACTGCACATAGGACAGCGCTAAGCCACAGGTAGAGCAGCATTCAGGGAGAGTAAGAGGAATTTGGCTTTATTTTAATCTGCAAGGCTAAATCACTCAGTTTTGACCCAAGTTTAAATAAGATTGAACATATTTCCATGCAGAACAGCTTTCTGCTAGAACTTTTATGCTCCTTTCCTTCAAGTCAAGAGTGAAAGGAGGTTCTGGATCCCATCCACTTTACCTGAAATGCTTTTGCTGCTTCCTCTTTCCCTCCCCAAAAGGTGAGTTTTGTCTGTGCAATACTATTTTCCCTTGAGAGAAACTGGACCCAGGAATCAAACCCAATAAGGCCAAGCAAAGAGCCATAGTAAACATACTTAAGACATCTGAACCCTAAGAAAGGCTTTTGCGATTTACTTTTAATTAAGGAATGTAGCTAGTCCTACCTTTTGGTCCATTCTCCAGTGCTTCTTCCAAAGCCTCTGGATCCAGCTCTTTTTCAGGGCTGTCTGCATGTGCACTGGCCTGCCCATTAATAGATGGGGTGTCCCCTGGGGCAGGTGCATTCACCTTTGATGCAGTAGTCAGATGTGTCCCTGTTGCTGCCACAACCGCCTCCTGCTGTTTCTGTAAGGCTGCCTAAAATGACAGAAATTAAGTCAAGCAAACCCCAAACCTCCCAAGATGTCTCCCTCTTCCAGCAGAAGGTATAAAGACACTTTAAAGAAAAAAATCTCCCCCTGCATCCCATGATGCAGCTTGACACAAAAAAACAGAACACAGCACACATTAACCAGTGAGAATTACATATAGTAAGTATCAGGGGAAGTGAAGTAACTTTGTCTATGCTGCTGAAGACAACCTGAACAAAAGATTCAACTTTCAAGTTAAGTAGGGCACACACAATAAACTCTTGCACTTCAATACGGAAGTTTTGTGTTTCGGTAATTCCTGTAATATTTCTTTCAAAACTGAAATTAATGACTTGTTAGCTGTTTTTTACCAGTGGGCTGAAAGGGTTCTAGCCTGAGGTCATCCAGGTCTAAAAAGAGCTGGAAGTATTTAAGGTCTATTAAGTATCTGTCAATTTGTGAGTTAACTGGCTCAACAGGATTCTCTACTAAATCCACGATGCCCAACAAAGGCAGTTATTTAATATGAAAGCAGGAAGCATAAGATCCACAAGGACTGCGAGTGGTCAGGGAAAAGAGTTATTAAAGCTCAGAGGTGCTACTTTTAGAACATGACTTATATACGTTGAAACTCTTTCGATAGAATTTATCATGCTGTCCCTGTGCAAAGGATTAAATACAGCTAAAACAAGATTATACAAAGTAAGAACCACCCTTTTGGATTTAAGCAGGATGCATTACCCCTTTTAGCTTCAGGCCTTATTCCTCTGCACCTAGTTATCAGTACAGAGAGATTACATATGCTTTTTTGTTGGGACAGGGAAAAGGTACAACTGACAGTACCATTCTTTAAAGAATAACCTAATAAGCACATGATTTTGATGAATGAATGGAATATAGGTATCCTGAAGAAGTATAGTCAAACATTAGTTAGATTTCAAATTTGAGCAATTGTACAGATGCTGCCCAGATCCACTTTCTACTACAGCAATTCTATGCACTGAGACAATGTAAAGTGGTGAGAATTTTTCTAGAAAACTATTGCATACAGCCTTTCCAAAATCAATTGTATCACAAGCTGATCTTTAAGCAACCATAATTTTAGCTCTATTACATACTTCTTTTTCATCCTTTCCTCTACAAGAGTTGTCCAAGTAGAGATTTGAAAGATAAGCTTCGTTGCCTTGCAGACTTCTTATTTTGTAAGCCACTATAAAGGAAAGACTGTTTTGCCCAGGTCTCAGAGGGCATTAGTCTTCTGTACATACAAATCAGACAACCATGATTGAAAGGAGCAGTGCTGATAGCACTGACGAAATTGGCAGCAGCATCTCTGACACCTCAGTCTCAAGGGAGTAGTATCAATTACAGAAGGCATCAAGGACAAGACAGATGAGGCTACAGCTTTTGCTTACCACTATGGCACCAAAGCATTGGTACCAAGGTGTCATTAAGCTTTGAGAGTAACTATAACAGTGCAGGAAGCCTCTGACTTTCCTATACCACTTCAACTCCATCGAATCATGGTTTGGCTTGGAAGGAACCTTTAAAGATCATCTAGTCCAAACACCCTGCCATGGGCAGGGACATCTTTCACTAGATCAGGCCGCTCAAAGCTCCATCCAACCTGATCTTGAACACTTCCAATGATGGGGCATCCACAACTTCTCTGGGCAACCTGATCCAGTGTCTGACCACCCTCATTGTAAAAAAAAAAAAGAAAAAAAAAGTCTTCCTTATGTCCAATGTAAACCTACACTCTGATTAAAACCATTGCCCCTTGTCCTGTCACTACAGACCCTCGTAAAAACGTCTCACTCCATCTTTCTTATAAAGCTCCTTTACACATTGAAAAGCTGCAGAAGGTCTCCCCAGAGTCTTCTCTTCTCTGGGCTGAACCACCCTAAATCTCTCAGCTTTTCTTCATGGGAAAGTCTTCCAGCCCTCTGATCATTTTTGTGGCCCTCCTCTGGACCAGCTCTAACAGGTCCGTATCTTTCTGGTTCTGGGGACCCTAGAGCTGGATACGGGACTCCAGGTGGGATCTCATGAGAGCCGAGTAGAGGGGGAAAATCACCTCCCTCCCTCAACCTTCTGGCCACACTTCTTTTTATGCAGCTCAGGATATGGTTGGCTTTCTGGGCTGCAAGATCCCACTGCCAGCTCATATCCAGTTTTTCATCCACCGGTATCCCCAAGTCCATCTCTGCAGGGCTGCCCTCAATCCATTCCTTCCCCAGTCTGTATTGATACTGGAGACCGCCCCAACCCAGGTGCAGGGCCTTGCACTTGGCCTTGTTGAACATCATGAGGTTTACATGGGCCACATGGGTTCCTTCCTTGGACAGTTCTTTGCTGAGGGCATCAGCCTCGTCAAAATACAAATGACTTAACAGGAAATTAGTTACTGAATTTTAAGTCTTTAGCTCAGGAGCAACAGACCTCAGGCTGGCAGTTATAGGCCATTTAAGGTTCAGGTCCTGGCCAGAGAGGTCAGATGTACTACCGTCTGAAGTCTGGCTTACATCTGTTTAAGACAGTTACAGATGGACATCCTTGAACTTTAAAATTGCTTGAGATGTGAATCCAACACATTTGCCAGAGATGCAAGATTCCTCTAAACAGAGAAGTAGCCTTTCAAGCCCAGGCACAAAACCTTTGCAAAGAAGTAATGTACTACTGCCACCCATTGTTACCAGAAATATGAAAGTCTGTCCTCCCACCCAAATCACGAGCAGTCTATTGGAGGCAAGCAACTTAATTAGATACTGATGTCAGACAATAGATGCAAAAGAAGAGAGAAGTCAGTGCTCAAGTTGACAGGGAGGAGCAATCTCAAACCCATTAGTGATGTGATTGTGCTGCATGCATGTTCAGCTGGAAACACACAGCTGACCAAAGCCTGCTGCTCTGCACAGATCTTCAGGTGCGATATCTACATGGAGAGTCACTTGAATAGCTTTGTTCATGCTCATATGCGCTCTGGTACATACGCCCATTAAATTACACATACAATAGATGCTGCAGCAGAGCACTTCACATTTCATCTCCAAGAATATCGAACCAAGTCATTAGTAAAGGCTGCTTAGAATTTTCTTAACTAACAGCTGCTTCAGAAAACTACTCGAAAAGATTAAATAAAGGGGCTTTGGTGTTTGAATCTGAAGCAGCATTAGTCACTAGGACACTATCTTTCCTTGTAGCAATTATCTTTTCGAGGAGATAATGGCAGACACGTTAACAACTCCCAGAGACACAAAAATCTAAGTTTCTCAGCTGGTCGGCCATACCTGTTGCTGTGCAAGCTGGACTTGATACAACTGCTGCATGTATTGTTGATAATGCTGTTCCTGGAGCTGCCGAATTAGGATCTGCTGCTGTTCATAGTTGCCCGGATACTGCTGGGCTGCATACTGCTGGAACTGAATGGCAGTCTGGGAGTTCAGTGCTGCCATTATCTGTTGCCTAGATTGGTGGGAGGAGAGTATGAAGATTACAAGCAGCTGAAGGTATTGGGGAAATCCCTGTACTTAAGTGGTTTAAGTGGCCTCAAAGACAGTTAATTCAATTCCTGCAAAAACCAATTAAAACAAATCTACATAATAGAGCAGAGCCCAGAGGTAATGCAAATGTGAATTTTGCCTAAAAAATACACTGAGAATATAAAGAAGGGAGCAACAATTTCTACCCAATGTTTGAAAATATCAAATGTTAAAAAACACAAGAGCTCTTAGATAATTCTCAATCTATAGTCTGATAAAGAGACAGAGCTGGAAAAATGCGTGACTAAATTTCTCAAACAAGCAAGGGAAAAAACCCCACACTTGGTTCCTCCAGAAAACATGCAGAAACCATCCTTCTAGCAGCCCTTCTATAAATATTGGTAAGAATAAACTTGCTGTAGTACAGCACACCAATGCTTTTTAGTAAATCTAAGCAGAACACACCACATTACTATCTTAATTTCCCAGGACAATATGCAAACAAATATGAAAAGCATGACTGGCTGTGGCCTAATTCAGGAGTGAAAAAAATGCTGTCAAATAGGGCATCTCCACCTCCAGTAAACTCAACTGCTGAAACTTCAGGAAGAACACATAAGTTACTTATGCACAGGCTCAACTGTTCTCCCTCCAAAGGGCTAATAGAAACTGTATATTAAAACTACTAGCTAGATCCAGGGTTTGTCTCATGTTATGTCCATCAGTGACCAGCTATCAATGCTTCAGAGGAAGAAAGAATTCACACACAAACGCAGGAGTAATTCTTTCCTTCCCACTCTTCTTTCTTCTCCAAAAATCATCCTCTAAAAGCTCCAGTATTAGACTGTTTTAATATACTAAAGGGCAAGATATCCTACTCTTCAGTGAACTATGACCAGTTTAAATACACGTGGCCTGTATATAGGTATCCATGTTCCCTTTTCTGTCTAAACTCTTCATCTCTGTAAGCTGCTACAACCACTTAATACACAACTGTTATTCATGTAAAAAAAATCTCTTAATTTCAGGGCATACCACACTTCTTGTTACTTAACACTAAGTAACATTTTTTATTGTATTCTCAATTCCGTTTATGTCTGTGTTTTACATCCCTCTGGCTTGCACCACATTAAACAAACAGCAAAACTTGTGGATTAGTTATTTGGTCCCTTCTTAAAACCACTACATAGCAAGCACAGGATCTACTTCAGAGACACCCCCTGTGAAGACATTTTTATTATGGAAAATGGTTGCTGACTGATGTGGAACAGCTCTGATGATCTTCTATTCTCTTAAATATTATGTGTGCAAAGCTAGATTCATGTTTTCAGCATCTGGATGTGATGGGAACAATGAAATATAACTAGAGCTATATATTCTAAGGAAACAATTTAATTCAGGCTACAAACAGAGGTTAAGTGCATTTGAATGTAAATTTTGTATTCATTTTAGAAAGGTGGTAAGATCCAGAGATTGCCAGTGTACAAATGAGATCTGCAGACACTTCCTAGAAAGGGAGTACCTTTAAGGAGGTAGTGTTAGACAACCAAGTTAGAAAACTTCAGCCATGGATTCAAAACACCCCACTGAACTGCAGTTCAAAGGAGAGTTATCTTTTTTTCAAGGCTCCGCCTTCTGTGAAAGTATAGAAACTTTCAAGTCACAGTTTGAACAACACTTTCAGCTGGACACTTAACACTCCTCAGTTGAGTGCAGCATTAATCATTTAAGAAGCAGAGCCACAAGTTTTCATGAGGTACAGCCCTTGAACCCAAAACCCTCCAGAGCATCTCTTTAAACGAAACCTCTCTAGCACTTTCATCTAAGGCGGCTGCATACAATAACACGTTAGGATAGTTATTCTCTGCAAACCGAGTCCCTCAACTAAGGATGCAAATGTCACTGCTAGCCTTGAGTACTCTGAACTTCAGGTATTCAATTCTAGCATAACTTTTTAAACAGTTAAGATACAATTGTCTCAAGTGCAAGGCAGTTATTTTCTTTGACATGTTGTTTGTTTCAGCTACTCACTTTTGTTGTTCCATCCGAAGTCGTTCCTCCTCTATTCTCCTCCTCTCTTCTTCTTCCCTTCTCAGTCTTTCCTCCTCTTCTCGCCTACGTTTTTCTTCTTCTTTTTGTAAACGCTCACGCTCCTCTTCTTCACGCCGCCTTCGTTCTTCCTCTTCTCTTCTGCAACATCCACTCAATAAGCTATTTCAGCATTCCTACAATCCTAGGATGAGTTATTTTCAACATGCTATAACCTGCCTTTGGCCTCCTCAATAAGGCTTTTTGTTTGGTATCATCTCCTCCCACTTAAATTGGCCTGAAGAAGTGTCTTATTGGACACAAGAAGAAAACGTATTTAGTTTTACTGCACTCTGCAGTATGACAAGTGTAAATTCTGTACTATGACTTGATATTCGTTCTAACCTGTTAGCATACTATCTTTAGCAGAGAGCAGTAGAAAAAGTTACCTGGAAACTTTAAACACATCTTCCAAGTTTTAACATACGTTCAGTAATTACATGGATACTATAGTTTAATAATCACATGATATGTAAATGATAGTAGAAGACAGTATGGGTTAGCAACTTGACAAAGGCTAAGGTTAGCACCTGACAATTTCATGGTCTGCGTACACTTAGTCCACAGACATATCAGGGCAGACATTTTGTGAAGCGTGTATTTCTTAAGATGACAGTATCAGCAAAATTTTAAAAACTCCTTATATTCTAGGTGTCTTTACCTCAGAAACAATCATTCATTACTGGCAAAGTAAAAAGGCTTAAAGAGATCAAATGGTACCACAGCCAGCTAAACTTCAAACATTTCTCTTCCCAAGACAACTTCAACCTAAGCTAGCTGTGACACTGTCCATAGGTCAAGAGTTACACACTCAATATACTCCACCACCAAAGGACTCAAACATTACCTTTTCTTTTCTTGTTCCTCTTTCTCTATCTTGTGGGAAGTGACATATGTTGAAAACAAGTGGCAGCACCTATTCAGGAGCTTAACAAATTCTGTCATAGCTTTTTGCTTTGACATGTTTCCAAGGGCAGCCCATTCCTTCCTGAGAGAGAGAAATCAGCTGAAATAACAGAAGACTCAACTCTTTTGAAGTCAGTAGTGAACTCTGAGAACTCCAAGAAAACAAAAAAATTGGGAGACCAGGGACCAAACTTTATCATATGCAGTTTCAGAGAACTAATAACTTTTTCCCAAAGACAGTACACTGCTCTCTTCTGCCTGCACTGGAAGAGCTCTTTCAAACAGACATATCTGAGTGCTGATATGATACCACATACGTACCATTGACCCTACTTAGAATTCTGAACTATGTCCAAAAAACTTCCCAGCTACAAATGAACCCGAAATATTTTTGCCCTTCTTCCACTCTAGCTTGTAGAAAAAATCGCATACATTTTCCTGAATGAACAAACATGGTAACAACCATGCTTCAAGTTAGTTGGATGCAACAGCCTGGTTCTTCCTGAAGGAAAGCTACATCCATCTGCGCAAAAGCAGTGCACTGGGTCCAACTCTGAGAAGCCAGTGCTGTTTTGCACATTGCCTTCACACTAGAAATAGCAACAATGAACATTAGAAGGACAGCCTGAACTCCAAGCAATACAAGAGACATGCCTGAGACTGCCCAGATCTCAAAAATTTACTCAGTTTGAATGTATCAGGTAACTGATTTCAGAAGTTATCTTTGGTATTAGCAAAAGCTATGGTGAATGCTGCTACCACTGGCAAAAGGCCTGGCCTGCTGTAACCCTGGTGTGAAATTAGGATGAAACGTGGGCCTGCACATTAATGCACAGCTAACCAAGTTTTAAACTGCTATGAGAAACTGGACTGTTGGCACAGCAGCTTTTCCTTATGGATTGAGAAAAACCCCAATAATCTTCCGTTAGCTCCTTTACTGAACTGTGACTCAGATTTCTAAGACTTATTTGAAGAGGCCACTCTCACTTTCCACTACCATACACACATATCAAGGCAACCCACATACTTGTCGTCTTATTGCAGAAATTGGATGATGTTATCTTCAGACAGAAAATGCAGAGTTAAGACCAACAAGAGCACCAGCCCTTTTACCTTCTGTCATTCCCCAGTACATCAAAGAATCCAACTTCAGGGCAAGTGTCAGGGTTGTAAGGTCCCAGCAGAACCTGCTTGTGCAGCGCCACAAGTTTGAGTTTTTCTTCATATGTTGGATGAAAGGCTTTGCCATCTTTTTCTGTAGAAAAAGAAAATTTCACTGTGGTGATTAATTGATTAAGCACAGGACAGCAAAGAGCATTTTGTACAACCACTACCATGATTTCCTCCGTAAAAAAGGAATAAGATAGGTAAGTTGCAAAAGGTTAGATAAATTAAGTCAGTTCTGTTCAAATAGAATATAGATCTGTCCAGGAGAAACACATCTACTTCAGCTGCTGAAACTTAACTGTGAAGTGTTTTTCATCATACTAGCTAAGATTGACTTTAGATGGTAAGTTATCACATAAATATTTATGTTAATTAGTTGAACATCATACCATATGGATCTCTATTTCCGAAATATTTAAAACCTTAACTTGAATTGACATGTGTCTGCCAAGTCTATTATAGCGTGGATAGGAAGGATTTTCCACAAAGAAAGATGTGATGTTAACTTTATAGACTGCTCTCCTTTCATGCTCTTCACATTGATGAAAGCAGAACAAGCAAGGTTTAAGGCAACGAAAACTGCAGAGAGGAAAAATTGGAATTAAGGGAGAGTTTTCCTTGAGGGAATTTGATTGCTGCACTTTGCCAAGGCAGCTGGAATAACCCCTCACAATGAAAAGTCTTAGCAGTGACTCCATCAGCACCAACATGTACAGAGAGCTCTGGCCACGAGACACAGGCAGCATAAGCCTGAACATAATCAGAATTCCAATGGCTCCATACCAACACCTTTTGAAGTGGTCCTGGTTAGAGCTCGCCATGCTTTTACTGGTAAAAGGAGACTTGCATTGATTTAAAATGATATATGAATTAGTCAGCTAGGACTTACCTCAGCACATTCAAACTGTCAAAACAAATCAAAGAAACAGGTACCGCTATATGTAATTACACTGCTCATTAAGAAAAGACCTTTTTCTTGAACAGGAAAACAAATAAACAAACATAATCTCCTTTTGGAAGGGCTGAAATAAGGAAGCTATTACCAGAGGTAAACAATAGTCATTTCACATGACTGTACTACTAAATGCTCTCCATATAGTCAGGAACTGCAGGCAGAGCTGCTGCTCATTTCCAGCTCTCCTTTGGAGCAAGTTGTTTACAGCCCCAAACCGAACAGTCCCATTCACACCCAAATTTTAGTGCTGACATCTACGTATTATGAAATTACTCGGCTGAAGCTTGTGAACAGAGTTATTAACAGGAAAAGAAGCAAATCTCAGAACAAAAGAGGAAGGGAAATACCTCTTCTATGACTTATTGAGAAACTCAGAGCAAACACTTCTGAAAATTGGAAACAACCCCAGAGGGAAAGTGTTTGCAGGTCACAGCAAGAAGCTATATTTTTGACGCAGTAAGCTCAGCATATTACTGGACTTACTCAGTTAAAACATCACAAAAAATCACGACGTGCATGCCATCTGTTTTGAAGCCAGAATCAAAGAATTAGGACGGTAAACATTTAATTACTTATTATCCATTCCTAGAGGTCCACTTCCCTCTTCCAGAATCTCAAGTATTCGCTCTTCTCCCAGTGTCGCACGTTACAGCAAATATAGCTTCCAGCTTCAAAAACCAGAAGCCTTTCTCCACAAAAATATCCATTTCCAAAAATACCTGGTGGGGTGAAGGGCGGGATATAAAGACTGAACCTGGGCCTACTCAGTGGTACCCAGTGAAAGGACAAGAGGCAGCAGACACAAGCTGAAATATAGGAAATTCCACTTAAGCAGAAAAGATGGCTTTTTTTTTTTTTTTTAAACTGTGAGAATGATCAAGCACTGAACAGGTTACCCAGAGAGCTTTTGAACCCTCCATCCTTGGAGATATTCAAAACCCAAATGGACACAGTCCTGAGAAGCCTGCTCTGAACAGAATGGCTAAACTTGACAATCCCCAGAAGTCCCTTCCGACCCCAGCAGGTCTGTGATCCTTAAGAGAGGCAAATCACCACGTCCTGGTAAGCTCTCTCCCTGTGTCTCAGGTCTCCTGCTCTCAGGTCACCCAAAGAGCCCTTCGGCTTCTCCTCTATTCTTCACACTTCACATTTAACTCAGAATTTGCTTATTAAGTAGCAAGCACTTCCCTTAGCCTCAATAAACAGCATGCACTTTGAAATCCTACTTAATAACCTGGGGCAGCATGCTTAAAAACAAGTCAATTGATAAGGGTACTATACTGAAATTTTGCCAGGCTTCTTTCTAAGTGAAGTATGCTTCTCAAGGGGGTCCCTATGGCATAGTTTACCTTGCACAACCTGTATACCTACAGTTGTCTGCCAAAACCCATAGCTATTTGCTGTACTAGACTCCCACCTAAGCCAGCTATCATCAACAGTATTTGAACTCACTCCTGAATAGGGTTAGAGGAGAAAAAAACATGGTTTCCCGTGCTATAAACAGCACATCTACATTTTCGCAGAACAGAGAAGTCAGACCTCAAGCCCCACCTATCAAGAGAAGCCAAAATCTGCATTTACAAAGAACAGTGACCCAAGGGAAGAAGAATAAACAAGCTAAATAGGAGAGGAAAACAGACAGATGAGAAAAACAGGAGACAGGCACTCAGTGACTTGTAGATAATGCAGATTAGAAGCAAACTCTCAGCAAAATATTTGGAGCCAGTCAAGAGAGTGAAGTTGTATACTAGCTATTTTTCATTTGAATTCTTCAGCACGAACTACACTGTATAGTTATCCAAAAGATTTGGAACTGTTGCCATTAAACTGAACCAGAGGACCCAAAGCCATCTGCAGAGTCAAATATGCCAAAGAGCATTAGTGAGTCCAGACAAGTAGAAGTGCCAAATTTATTCAAGCATCCGTGAACGTACCATTTAAGTAGGTATTACCCACATATCTAACACAGCTGTCAGAAAGCTGAAGAACATCAAAGAGCTCTAGGGAACGCACTGAGAAATACAAAGGATGCGCACAGCAGTAGTACAGCAACTATACAACTCTCCCTGTGCCACTGGTATGCCTGACCCAATAGGGCCAGAGAAAGGCTCAGCTTTCTTACAGAAGATTAGGGGACTTCTCTCCTGGCAATACTTCAAACCATCATTCACTTGAAAAGGCAATTTCTCAAGTCAACTAAACTCTCCCCTTAAGCAGCAGCCACTAACAGATCAACCTCAAGTAGCGATTAAGGGTATGATTAGATTAAGGGTACGGTTACAGGAACCAGGCAGGCTATGGACCTATGATGCTTCAGGCATTCTGCAGTAAGGGCCCATATATACACACATACACACGTACTTCACCAACGACACGAAGTAGTTCACCCAGAACACGGAGAAACACTGGCTCCCACTTCCTGAAAGCTCAGACCTCCCTGATGCGTGCCATGAAACCACAACACAGTTACTGTGTTGTCACCCCTGAAAGGGAAACCTGTGCATACCTAATATCAGCTCTTCATGCTACTGCTCTCCTGGACAGTGGCTACTTTGTTTAGATGCCCACAAAACTGAGATCCACTGAGGGCAACTTAGTTGAATACTCCAGAAAACCAGTACTTAAACACCAACGACCCTTCTTGTGCTACAGGTAATTAACTGTATGCTTGAAGACCACCATTTGTGTTGGCATGCAAACACAACAGAGCATTGAAGCTACAACTAGTAATGAAAAGCAGATAACAGAGGCTTATGTCACTATGTGGCACTGTACCATTGACACGAATTGGTATAAACCCACAAATTTAGACTCAAGGGAGTTTAAGAAATATGATTAAGAGACTGCATCATGCAAGACACTGTTATTCCTATGTGACTTCAGATTTTCCCCCCTATAAGAAACATGGCACAACATGCTGCAGCTTCCACTCCAACTTCACCTACTGCACTCACTCTAAATGCCTAATTCCCACGGGATACCATTCAGTTGAGTCATCTAGAAGAAGCTAGAAAACAGTTTGTGAAGTGCAATTCTTCACCTCATAGCTTTTAAAAGCAGAAGCCACATGTTAATGCTATTCATTTGCAAAGTTTTAATGAGCAAGACCAAAACTGAGAAGCACAAGAACTGAATCGCTGCCTGCAGATCCCAGTACACACTCACACTCCTAATTCTCTCCTGAAGATGTTTTGCATGAACAGAAGAGTTACCAACTGGCCCTTCCAATTAAACATGATCAAAGCTCAACTTCACATCAAACGTAGATACGTTATAGGGGTTTTCATATTCTTGAAAACAAGAGCCCACTTAACTTATGAATTACAATCATGCCATCAAATTAGCTCTGGGGGGGAAAAAAAAAAGATGAGGCCAAACAATTAATTTAGAATGATGTATTGCTGAGTTTGAAGATGCATTCTTGTTAGGATAAGAAGTAGTAACTTGGAGCAGTCAAACAAAATTAGAGTACTTAACATACCAGGAGAGCTTTTAGATACCAAAATGATATTGTTTGTATACTGTCTACTTAGACAAGCTGCACTGCAAATCACTTTAGACAGTGCATGAACGCTTCAGGGACTGTCATATATTGAAGGTTGGGTGCAATGGTATTTCAATGACAGGATGTTGAAAACCAAAGCCAGGTTGATACTAGAAGAGATTTGCTGGCAGAGGTACGCAAGCCACCCCCTCCTACTGCAGGAGACAGCTTACACCTTAAACAAGTTACCTTCACTGGCGTAGCTCATACCAGCTCAACAAGCAGAATAAGCAGTCTGAGACACTTCTACTCTGCCAGCTGCCCCAGGGCACATAATTACAGACAGTCCAAGAGACAAAGAAACATACCCATTTCAGTAACACGGCTGTGTTCTCCACTGTACACTGTATCCAGCACAGCAGAGCAGCTTCTTAATGGCAGCCAAAATGCCAGTCGACCTGAACTAGGCTTGACAGAGCAGTAAGGGAAAGAGTGCTTATTGTAAGGAAGGCTCTTGTTTCTCACAGAAAAATGGACTGGAACACTATTAACTGTCTATTTTCTATGCCTCTGATTCTGAAAAGCTTTCTTCACAAGCCATTATGGATGCTAAAAAAAAGCTAGCACACATCTCCTGCACAGCCTAAGGCCTGACAGTTAAAGTGACGCAGGGTCAAGCATTTTAGATCTGCTTCTGTCTTTATCAGAGACAGAATAAAGTAGCTTTTGAGTCTCTCTAATATCCTAGCCTTGTTTCAGTTGTGGTTTTCACATTGTTTATATGCACTCCCACCCTGTCTTGTCTTTGAGCAATTCTGTTACATGCAATATGCCACCACAGACAAGTGTTAGCAGTCACTGTAATAAGCAAATCTGAAGTATTTTGATCAGATTCAACTTTTCTAGGAAGTAAGTACATCATGAGTTACAACCAGACAACTCAGTCTGCACACTGATGCAGAAAAAAAGCTGCTTAACTAGCGACTGCTGCTTACCCTTTGACCTTGCACAGGGACTCCTCTAGCATCCCCACCGAGCTCCTTTCATCCCAATCACCATAGTCAATCCAGATACCATCACTCTCCTAAACAAGTGCTGCCCTCAGTCGCTTCTTTGTTCCACAGTAGCTGTGTGAGTAGGTAACTGTCATATACTGAGGCATCAATACCAACTAGCTTTAAGAAAGTTTTTCAAAGACACCCCCCATCTCCAAATCAGTATAGTATTTAGAAGAATGATCAGAAACAAGATCTCTGCATTGACCTATTAACACAGGTCAACCTTCAGATCCCTCATATGTTGCTTCTTGAGGGAAAGAAGGAATCCATATTTGTTCCTTGGCACCTACAAGGCTGCGAAAAAAGCATGCCCACTCCCACAGTTGTTTTGACAGTGGATGCACAAAAATAATTTGGAAACAAGACCAATTATTTTCGGAGCCATATAGATATAGAACAAGCTGGCAGAATCAGTAATCCAAGTATTACAAGCTCCTGTTACTCACCATAACTTCTACAAAAATCCTCGTGTTATGTCACTTTCAGCAAAAAACTACAGATGAAAATACGATCAAAGACTTCATGTGACTTATTCCAGCCATAAGGATAGAGGAACAAGGTCTTCATTTGGAAAGTCTGACAGCTCCATACAATGTGGAAAATTTTCCTCTTATGAGCAAAACCATGCATTACAAGAAATTGCAGAAGGTTAAAAAAGGAGCAGCAGTAAGTTAAACATGTTGAAATTAAGCTTTTAATAAAAGGAAGGCAACAAAAAACCCACTGTTGAGACAACACAACACAAGGAACTGGAACCTAGAGAGAAGTAACACTCTGCTGACTTTTTATCATCCAAGAGGAGATAAAGGTAGAACATAAATTTCATTAAAACCTGAGATATAATAGACATAGGATAGCAATAATGTAGATAAGCTCATTCTCAGTGTGCAATTTTTGTGTAATTTTGTGTAATACAGGTTCTAGTAGAATATTAAACTCAAGATAAAATAATACCACATTTGACTGAGGCAAGGAATTTGCTGCTGCAGAGACATTTATTTCTGCATCACGTTTTAAGAACAAAAGCTCATTAAACCAAACCAGAACTCTTTCAAGCAGCTTGTTTTACAGAAAGGAGAAAGAGACAGAAGTTACAATGCTTCCACAACCTGAAACACCATTACAGCAGTTTGGCAGAGGCAAAAAAAAAAAAAAAAAAAAAAAAAAAAAAATCAATACCCTTATGATTCTTACAGCTTTTAAAAAAAAAAAGTATCTTTGTATGTTAGCATGCTAACAAAAAAAATTGCTCTGTGGAAGGGCATCAGAACAGGGTCAAAGAACCAGAGATCAAGAAAACTGCTTAGAGCCTTACAAGCTCCTAACAACTATCAGGGTGCAGGTCAGCCAAAGCGAAGAAAACAACTTTGTCCTTCCAGCACAGTCTCCACCTGCCAGTACGCTTGCCCTTGGAAAAGGCAGCTTTCCTGGGGGGGTCATCTAGCAACTGACTGCCACAAGATTGACCTTTTGAAATAGAGTTGTATCTTCCCTAGCCCAGGCATGTTGCTAGACCCCCTGCTCTGTGCCCCATGTTAAGCAGCAGCAGCCGCCTGAAAGCCAAGAGAGCAACAGATTGCTGTGAGGTGTTCAAATACCGTAGTGCAAAGTAATGCTACAGTGAACGCAGCTCTCCCTCCAAAACCATGCAGTCGATTTCCTCCTCTTGAAGAAAGCAAGCGTGGCAAGGTACCTCCGGCTTCCTGCAGAAGAAACTTGGCTACAGGGGATCCCAAGACAAACACTCCAGGTCTACACCCTGGGTATTGCATGGCTCCCTCGCACAGCTGCCAGCTGGAGTCACGATGGCACACGAAGCGGCAAAGCCAGACTCGAAGTTAGCATCCTGTGGAGACGGCACGACATCTCACGCCAGTATCCTGGCTGTCAGCAGACTCGACAACACTCAAAGAGAGCACTCCTCGCCTACGTTTGCAAGGTTTTTCTTCACATGCCACAAGCAAGAATTTTTTAAATTTTTTTTCCTCCCTTTTTAGGTCGCCTGGTGCAAACCCTCAGAAATGCCTTCCCGGCCCAGCGCAGTGGGCACACCACGGCCCGGGGCAACCTGCCGGCTCTTCCCCCGTCCTCTGCCTCGGCTCACCTCTCGCACCAGGAAATCCGCGTCCCCACGAGCCACCTCCAACCGCCGTGACACGATGCTCGCCCCGGCACACCGATCCCCCCCGGGGGCCGCGGGCCGTGCCGGCGCCGCCCCCCCAACCCACCCCGCGGCTCTCGGGGGATCCGGGGATCCGCCTGCGCCCCGGAGCTCGCCTCGGCGAGGAGGCGGACGGTGCCCGGGGCTTCCCGGGACGCGGCGGCTCCCGCCTCGCCACCCCGGTCCCGGCAGCGGAGGGCTGGGGGGGGGGGGGGGGGGGGGGGGCGGTTTGCGAGCCACGTCGCCGGGCGGCCTCACCTTTGAAGAAGCGCAGCGCCAGTCCGTACAGCTCCTCCAGCGCGAAGCCCCAGCGCCGCTCCGGGCTCAGCGCCGCCTCCTCCCCCGCCGCCTCACCGCCGGCCTCCGCCTGGCCCGGGGAGCCGGGGCCCGCTCGGCTCCTCCCCGCCGCGGGCTCCCCCTGCCCCGGCCGCGCTTCACAGTGCGGCACCTCGGCGTTGGGGCTCAGCGTCAGCCCGTCCACCGAGACCTCGAGCCGGTCCGAGCTCAGCACCACCGCCATCCTCCCGCCGCCGCCTCCACCCGCCCTCCGCCTCCTGCTCCGCTGCGGCGGCCACGTCCCGACTTCCTGTCCCCTCCGACCCGGAATTTCCGGCCCCGCCCCCGCCGCTCGCCAACGGCCGCCCCCGCCGCCCCGCCCCCTCGCCAACGGCCGCCCCCCCGGCCCCGCCCCTTCCCCAACGGCCGGCGGCGCGCGTGGCGGCGGCCCGTTCTTCGCCTCAGGGCTGGCGCCCGCCGGGTCCCGCTCGCCCGACGGCGGTGGCCGCTGGGGCCCCTGAGGTGCCTCGCAGCCCCCGCTCTTCCCGCCCTGCCGGGGCCTAGGGGCTTAACACCCGCCCGGGGCGGGCTGCCCCAGCCCCTCGGGGATGGGGCTGAAAATAAACTCGCCCCCTGCCCCCCCGGGACCGGAGGTAGGGCAGCGCCGGCAGGGCCCGGGGGGAGCTGCCCCGAGGCAGCAGGGCTGCTTGCACCAGAAACGTTCGGGCTGCCTGCCCCTGATCGCAGGCCCTCCTCCGCCGCCGCCCTCAAATGCCAGGGTGCGGGAGGTTACGTTAGTGTGTGGGGGGAGCTGCCGGTGAACGCTCTGCGGGCGCTCTTTGGTTGCTTTGCAGAAGGGAGCAGTGATTTTTCGGCAGCTTTGATTCACAGATTGAAAGCCTTTTGCTCCAGCTGGAAGGTGGTGTGGGGTCTGCCACCTACCTCTCTTAACTCCTCTCAGGAAACGTGCTTCAGGCCTCACACGGGAAAGGAAAGAAATGAGCCGGAGAAAAAAAGAGAAGAGTACAAGGGAATTACTTCTTCAAGAGCTGTATCTGCAATTAGCTCACCCCCTTGTGACCATGAAACACGGTTCACAACAATACTGTTATCGTGTGCTATGCAAGGGGAGAGCGTCGCTCCCACGTACATCTCAGGAGGTTTATTCCCAGCGCAAGCAATCCTCCTCACAGGATTTCAGGAAAGACTGCGTTAGCATGAAGTGCTTTTGGTCACGTTTCTCACCCAAACGGAGACGCAGGCTGCACGCCTGGGAAGTGGGGCATTCCTGTCTGGTAGTGCATGAAGCTGATGCAAAGGAAGAGAACCACACAGCTCTGCAACCTCCTGAAACTCAGGGGTGCGTGTGGGAGTCCCCTCTGTCCCCAGTGCTTTGCCCATTTCTGCGGTTATCCCCTGAAGTCAGTCATACCACCTAGGAGTTTATCTACCGTTCAAGGTAGTTTTAGATCCATCTGCTGATCTCTCAGGAATGCTGAAGGGATTTTATTGTCACATTTATAAAGTGCTTTGAAGCCTTTGGGCGAAAGGGAGAGGAAATGTAAAGCTCTAATTTAAAGTACTTAATTTCCAGTTAGTATTTCTTGAGAGAGTGAATGCCAGGCAGGGCACTGTTTACTACAAACGGAGCAGAATTTGATTGAGATGATTAGTCATCTAAGCTTCAAAAGAAATTTTACAACCAATTGGAAATCCTTTGTAGTTTCTTCACTAGCGTCTTGGGTTTGGTTGTTTTGATTGAAGATGGAGTGTAACACCCTATTGTTTGCTTTTTCCTGCCAAAGACTGCAGAACAAGTGTGTACTGTCCTCTTCTGACAGTTGGAGCTCTCCAGGGCACACAGTTCTCCATACTGATATTCTGGTGTTATCTCATGGACCAGACTAACAGCAGAACAGATGATTTTATCTCCTCATACAAGCCTGCACCCTGCTTTACAAGCCTGTCACTTCAGCATCAGATCCAACTTCACTTTAAGATTTGTTTTTTCATTTATAAAGTCACTTGTATTAAGATGTCTGTTTTCAAAGTTTTGATCTGACACATTTCCTGCTTGGCTTGAGGAGTTTATGCTTCATAAATATTTTCTTATGGCACCGATTCTACAGTTTAACCATAGTTATATTAATCTTAAAGTTTGTGCTTTAAGAAACTCTAAATTCTTTATCCTAAAATGCATCCTTAGAGTAAAAGAAACTGAGGTTCTGACTGATCCCTACTGGATCTGCTATGTTTCACCCAAATGGAAGAAAATATTTACTTCATTTTATATACTCGCAAAACCAGAGGTGTCTCTGCTTCCTGGTAGGAGGCTGGCCCAAAACCAGGCAGCCCTTACTTTGCCGATGTGTTTAGAGGCCAAGCTAAATCCAAGATGCTCCACAAGCATCTTGCTTGACAAGCTGATTTTGGGAATAATTACAGAAAACTGATTTGTCTCCTGACAGGCTCTCTCCCGTAGCAAATGTTTGGTACATTTAGCAAATGTGAGACAACTCCTCTCTTCTTGTGCCAGCTTTGCTATACCATGCAACAGGCATGCGAGCTGGCGCCAGCAGAGCAGGTTTCTCCACAAAGCGCAACGTAGTCTCTTGGAGAGGTCCCAGCTGGAGAGTCGAAGCAAGACATGTCTGGTAGCGCTGCGTCCGACCGAGGCATGGCCAAGGCACAGTGCTGTAGCCTGGTTTGCCTCTTGTTTGGAGAGCCACCAGGCAGCGCTGAGCTGCCCTTAGTGGCTCTCTGCCTGCCTTTCCCATAGCACAGCTGTCTGGTGAGCATGGAATGGACATGTTACATCAACTCTCCTCTCTTTCATGGTGCTGCCAAGTCAGATTTTTAAATACAGAAACTTGCTGTTACACTGCAGTGTCAGTAAATGCTGTGATGTGTAACTGGTGGACACACTGAGTGCATGAACACATATAGGAAGGGGAATAGCTGTGAGATGATATAGTAGAAAAAAAATGTGTGCTCAAATTTTGAGAGGAGTCAGGAGGTCCTGGTTTGGCATAATGTAATAACAAACGACAAAATATTTTTCCAGAAGAAAATTTTGATTTTACAGAGATGGTTATTTGAGCTACAGTGTGGAATCCTGGCTCATCTGGTATAAAATAGAGGTTTACCTGGAGCTATGTGTCCAGGCAGTCACGAGGTCTTGAGCACATCCTCCCCGCTGCTGGAGGTCTGGCTGCCGGGGCTCAGGGCCTGCTCGCAGCCGTGGGGAACGCTCCCAGGCAGTGCGGCGGGGAGGCCACCGCTGGCACTGAGCCCTGGCCCTCCAGAGCTGGTTCAGCTGAGGCTGTTGTCCTTGGCCCCCGCCTGAGCTATGGCTATGGGCCCCCAGATCCTCCCCTGCACCCCGACCCGCTGGCTCACACTCCCAGCCCCTTTGGCTCCCTGGCCTTGAGGGAGCAGCTGGCCCTGGCTGTTTGGTGGCATGCAGCCAGTATGACTTCTAACACCTTCAGTGAACTGCTTGTGAATCCTGTAAATGAAGAACTATCTCCCAGCTGATTATGACAAAGAGTTCCCAGTAGTTCATGTATTTGAGAAAAACCTTAGCTTAATTCACAGATAAGATGAAAATGCTAATTTCAGCCAGTAAATTATTCATTTATTTCTTGTAACAGCTGGTTCTGCATAGGAAAAGAAACACAGAAGAAATACAAGTCCCAGAGAGGTAGTCTAGTCCAGCAACAGTGCCCTCCACTAAGAAATGTAGACCTAGAAACTTTATACAGAATAAATTAATTATTTAATTCAAGCTGGTGAATGTTTTAACATTTAAAAATACCAAGCTACTCACTGCAATTATACAGTGAACTATTAAAACATTCATAGAGCAGTAGTCTCACTTAAACAAACAGCTCTTCTACTCTTCCTGGTGTTTGCAGGTACCAGACTGTCAGCCCTTCCTCCCAGGCACCCATGGGTGAAACCCGTGGGCTTTCTGCTGCGGAGGCTGTCCTTTGGAGGAGTTCCACTTGCGCAGTGGTGGCTAACAGACGAAGGAGCCCCGCTTTGTAAGATGTGGCCTAATGCAGTGTTTGCTACAGCAATGTCTGCTAAATATTTGATTATCTCAAATGAACACCACTGAGCAGCTGGGTCTGGCACTGTGCTATGGGCTCAGAAATGCAAATCGTTCACTATGAAAATACTGTTATCAGCTTCTCAGGAATGGCTATGTTAAATAAACCAGGTGCGAACATCACTCCCAGCCCCTAGCGTTATCGTACCAGCCCAGAGCTCCTGCAGCTACGAGAGAGGAAGGTGGACTGCCTGGAAGAAAAGGCTACGTGTATCTCTGGGAGAGTGACCAGGTTAATGGAAGAATTAAATTCCCCAGGGTTTGGCAATTGTGAGCAGTAACAGGATTTACCTTTTTCCAGAACATGACAGTTCTGTTCCTCTTTTTACTGTCTTCATTTTGCATTCATGAGAGTTGTACTGGCTGAACAGACCTGGACCAGAAGGAAGAAAGTGTTCAAGTTCTTTTACTTTAAATTACAGGCTTTCTCTTTGTCTGTCTGCCTTTCCTTAAAGGCCAGATACAAGCTGTTTGGTTAGGAGCTGATCTTACACTCTAAAACCACCCATGGAGGCACTGTTACAGTGTAGCTAGCAACACAAAGGAAAACAAATTTGATTTGTGCTTATGTCTCTACATTGCTCTGGCTGATATAATCTAGACTAAAGAGTATATGTTAATATTTTTGTTTTCCCGTTATAGTTCTGTTGCTCACAGTCATTTTATAGAAATTGATTTTTATTTTTTTTGGAAGCCTGTTGGAAACTATCTTTGTCCCAGGAGCTATAGTGAATCTGCCAGTGTTGCCCATTTTGGTGACCACTCAACCTCATCTACCACCAAGCTGCTTTTTTGTGGCTGCCTATTGGTTTTCCTGAAGTCTAGGAGCCCAGGGTGACCTTACTGTATGTTTGACAGACAGCGGATCTTCTCAGTAACTCTTTAGATGTTCCGGACACATTAAATTCAAGGATCACACTCCAACCATTTGTGCATGCACAGTAAATTGGGTTTGGACCTACTGGGATTGGCAGATCTGGGACAGCAAAGTGTAATGGCACCACAGGATTCACTGAGAGAAAATTCTCTCAAGTCATTTAAATCTGTCCTTTTTCATTACTACTTGTTTATTCAAATGTCATATGTCTGTGGAGAAAAAATAAGCCAACTCAAGATTTTATGTTTCTACCTTTCAGTTAAGCAAGAGAGCACTTTGAATACACTTCTGCAAGACCCCCACCACGGTCTCCTCTGGACTGAATAGAGTCAGTTTTCCTAAGAAGTAATGAAAGCTCCAAGAACAGAAAGAGAGAAGCGGGGGGGGGAGGGGGCGGGTGGGGGAAGGAGAAAGGTGATTTTCCAAGTAGAAGCCTGTATTCAATTTCCGAGTAGAAACCTGTATGCTATTTGGGTTGATGCCTGAAAATAACCACAATTCCATTTTATTTTTCCTTCAAGAGGTCTCCTTTAAAGCATGGTCTAATCTTGCCTGGCATCCAAGAGCAAACAGTGCCGTTTGCTTCACATCCCGTTGGACAACTCTGAAAGACGGCAGTACAGTTGCAATTTTGCAAACTACTTCAGTCCCTTCTGGGACCCCTTTACAGTGGGGTAGATAATAGTTGTCTCTGCTTTGAAGCCAACACCGTTCACTGTGCTGCTGCCTTGTATTTCTGTAGTAATTTATGGTGACATTCACACTGACTTCTCTAAATTATTACACGAGGTGCAGAGTAACAGTTAATCGGATGTAGGGTCTGGCAATACCTTTTTAGCCACGTCAGCAAACACTGCTGAAATTGGGTTTATTGACAGAGTGCTAGAGCAACTCCTGAGGAAACATACACGTACTAAAGTCCATATTCCCTAAATGTTCCCACTTTGACGGACAGCAAACACCCCATAGCATGGATGCAGTTATACCAGCTACAGCTGATCATAAAGGAACAGTTCACTCTAATAAAATAAGTGATACCAGTTTAATTTTCTTATGCTGCTATGATTGCATCTGCAGCAGTGTAACTGTGTACACAATCACGCCTTTTACAGGCACATGAGCTGGGAGAAGTAGTACAGCACTGTTATCAAGAAGTCTTTGCTAAACAAGATACGGCCGGGAATTTGAGCACTTCCTGAATTTAACCAACTCCTCTAATAAAGTGATTTTACAGAAGAGAGAACATGAAAATTGATGCAATTAGCAATCGCATTTTTGGCTATCTGCCCAGAAAAAACTGTGAATCAACAGGCAGATGAATGATTTCCATCCATGTAAATTCAGAGCACCTATGGATGCTCTTTTAAAACACCTCCAGAAGCAAGTGGTAACTCCGGGTCAGGGTCTGACCCCAACTAGCACATGTCCCCAAAGGGGACAGAGATGTCACACCCCTGCCCCTGAGCTCTGATGTTCCAGACACATCCTCCTCTGCACTGTGCTACGTACCAGCCTCTTCCCTCCAGCGTCCTTTCCTTCTGGCTTTATTCACAAATGAACTTTATCTACCTTTGGGCCCCCAATGGCATGGGAAATGATAGGCAGAGAAGGGATTTCTTTGCAAAACTGTTTGCTGACTGTCCTGCCTGTCTCTTGCGAAGAGCGAGTCTATGTGTGCAATACGTGGCACTAGTCAAGTCACTCCTTCCATTCAGCAAGCAGAAGGATAACATACATTTCAAAAGCATACGTTAAACCTGTCCCTCTTCATCTAATTATCAGATGCACTCTTCTTTAATGGAGAACGTGCAGCTGGTTCCCATCCGCTCAGCAACAGCTCACTTTTTTATGTTGTTGTTTGGGGTTTTTTTTCCTGCTTTGGGTTAAATTGAGAATGAGGTTTCATGAAATGGCTGCTGTCAGAGAGAGCCGCCCTGGTCTGCTCCCTGCTACACACCACACAGCATCCTTGTTGCCAGCTCTTAGGCTTGTTGGACCTCTCAGCAATCCAGTAATCCCCTTCACTTTATCAAGCAGGGAGAAAACTATTTGCTTCCTAGGTTGGTTCTCTGATGGCTTAAAGAGCAGGCCTGATTCACCAAAGGGTCAGAAAAGCACTGGCAACAGCAGGAATGCACTGCTGGGAGCAGGGAAGGGAAGATGGGAGCAGGTTGTCCTTTCAGGAGGCGGCTTGCAGTTAGGGCCATGAATGAGCTAATGCCAAATAGCGGTGGTCGCACTCCACTGCTGCTCCCAGCTGTGTTCTCCTGCCCTTTCTCTTGTGCTGAATCTAGCAACAGAGTGGCTTCAGGGTGAGTTGATTCAGCTGGCTGATCTGGCTGAAAACTACTCATTTTTATGGCACGGTTAGTTTGCCGCTGTTATCAGCCAGATGAACAGATTCGCCCTGTGGCCATACAGCCACTAGATGCAATATAAGGAAAGCAGCACAAACAGGAAGCACAGGCAGCAACTAGCTTGTAGATCAGCTCAGCTGTAATACCAAACTGCACCCTAAGAAGTAGCCACACCAATCCAGCCACCCTGCTGTTCCTGCAATAGTCACATCACTAGATAGTTTGCTTCCCTACCTGTGCTCTTCTGCTCTAATGAACATCTTTTCAGCGCGGGAAGTGTATTTTTATCTCCCTTATTCTGTGCGAGTAGAATTGCACTTCAGCAGGCAATTTCAACCTCTTCTGATTTGTGGACTGCTAGTGGAGAGGCAGATCCTGCACAGTGGGACTAAATCTATTGACTTCCATTCCTTTGTGGCTTTTGTGGACCTTGGAAGTTGTTCACAGTGGCAACACCAGTAGACTGAAATCTACTGCGCAGCAGAACTGCTGAGAATCACAAGTCCCATCAGACTGGCGATAGTGTTTTGACATAATTTTCTTCTTTCATTTTTTTTTTCTTTCTCATCAAGGATAATAAAATCAGAACAGACTATGGTGTGTGAGGCTGGTGAACAAAGATGGAAACTTTGAGCTAAAACCTCCTCACTCTGTTTTCCTAATGGACAGCACAGGACAAATTACTGAGACAAGACTTCCCATTCTCTTTATCTGTGAGTAGGCTGTCCTCAAAGGAGATAAGCAGTAACATCCTTTCTTATAAAAGTAATGCAAGATCCTTTGTTGCAGGGCAGAGTCATAAATCTGTTTGTGTATGGGCTGCACTAGTAACTGTGCCTTTTCTTGGCTTGCAGATGTTCCTCTTGGAGAGACTGTGGCTCCTCTCCCCATCACTGCAGAAGGCTGTGTTATGGTACGATGGGGTTTCAGTGGCCATACTGGCTCTCAGTGAAATGCAGCCTCCTTCCTTTTATCCCACCCTCTCTCTCTTTTTAAACTGGCTTTATTCCCAGATCTCCTTCACAGCCCAGCCCCATAAACAATTGAGTCACTACAATTGTCAGGGTGAAGGGCTGCAAGGAGAGGAGTGTGAATGAGAGAGGTGGCAAAGGGAGTGGCAGGCAGCACCTCCTTAAGCTGCCAAACCCTCATTTTTCATCAAGCCAGAGCTCAAGACTGGCACATTTAATACATCCATAATCTGAACCAGCCCCTTTGGCTTAAAATGTCTACAGTTTATTTACATACCTTGTGGTCCATATCTTGCTGATTGATGCTTGAGATGAATTGCTGCTGAACAGGTCATATGTTTTTCTCTTAAATATAGGGAGATGTGAATCCTCTTCCTTTCACATGCTTTGCTGCAAGATAATGAAATCCTTGAATGAGGAGGGGAACAACATATTAACATATAATTTAAAGTAGTCATGGAGTCATCCACTGGGGACTTCATCATGTATCTCATGTAAAACAGGGTCCGGGATGGCTGGCATGTGAGGGAGTTTCATCAAGGAAAAGCAGGGCAAGAGTTCTCAAAGGAAGAGCTTATTCAAGGTGGTTACGTCTTACCAGCCAGATTTCTGAACCGTACTCCCAGGAGAGAAGTATCTGAATGCCTGATTCAGTAGTGATGCGCTCCTACACACCAGTTCTAAAATAGCAGAGGTTAACAACGCTCAAAATGTCAGCACTAGGCCCCTGAGATAAAACGCTATCATGATGAAAGGAGCAATTCTCTTGCTTCCTTCCGTCTGCAGAATCTGTATAAGCTGGCCTCCACTTAAGGAGCCTTCCCAGTGCAATTATGTGAGTTAAGAGCTGGGTCTTTTGCTGACATAGTTATGCTGATAAAAGCCCTCGTTTAGATGTAGCTATACAGACAAAGGCAGGAAGAGTGTGTCTTTAACCTCACTGAGATACAGCAAAAACCCCCTATCTCTAGTATAGACAAGCCCTTAGGCTCAAAAATATGTGAATGTAATATCTCCTTTTGTGTGTTGCTTTTATTGCAGGCCTCCGTAGAGCGCCTGTCATTGTAATTGTTGAGCAGCCTTTATATAACAGCAAAACAACAATATTTTTCCAGCTAGAGAACAGGCTCTGATATTCACAACAGCAACTGACATTTCTTTCCAGATCAAAACCTGGGGAAGGAAATTCTTTGCCAGATGGAGTCCCAAACATCACTAGCTGTGTGCCCAGCACCTTCCAGTAACCTGTTAGCCACGACAGAGAGCCGGTTCTTGCTAAACCTCTCTATTCAAAAAGAGGGCAGTAGCAATCTTTGCTGGTTGAACCTTATTGCTACGGTGCGAAATGCCACATTCAGGTCAGTGGGTATTCCTTCTGACCCCCTCACTACATTTTCCGTGCAAAATGTAATCGTCTCACTGTTTATTACTTTAACAGAATAATCCAGTCCCCAGGCTTTAGTGGCCATGTCAGGAAGGGGCTGGTCCTGATTAGGACTCCCAAATTCCACAAAAAATAAGTAAGAGAGTATCCAATACAACTGGTTTGATGAAAATAATACTAATTTAGAGGCAAGTAATTTAATGCACTACAAAATATCTCATAATTTTTATCTGTTTAACAGTCACCTAGGAGTCAGGACAAAAATCCTTCAGGAGGACTAGAAAGCCCTGAAGATCCAAAGAAGAAAACGTCTCTAACCACATGTGAAAGAAACAAGATGTCCGCTTTGGCATCACGTTCATTGCAAAAGGATCCAAGTTTTCAATTAATTTTCTTTTTTTAAAGAGCTTGTTTTTCCTTGACTTGTAAAATATATTAGAGGGAAAACATCTGTTTTGAAAGAAAAGTCCTTTTTTTTCCCCCAGTGACACATTGCAAGATCTTGCCTTCTAATGCCTTGCAGGAGTTAGTTTGATGATTCCGACACCCTAAAGCTCCAAGACTTTACAAAGAGGTAGTGAAAGGATTAAATAAATTACTTGGTCACTGTGGAAAATCATAGCCAGGGAGTCAGAACACCAGGAGCCTGAGGTTTCTATGGCTATTGTATGAGACAGACAGCTTCATCTTGTCACCCCTGTAGGACTGCAGTACTGTTTTCTTTTCTTCTTTGAACAAATGGGCTCATGGCCACCGATTTACCCGTCTCACTTCTAGAAGTGTGGAAGCCACTTAGTTGTCACAAAGCCTCAGACAAAGGTAGACAAAAGCTTTGCAAAAAGTCTCAGCCATCCTTATTTAGAATGGAGGCTGCCTGATAGCTAAAGAACTGAGCTCTTAGTTATCAAGGGGTATAGTACAATCCTAAATAATCTGCAGACTATTAGAGGACAAATAAAGGCTCTGGCTGGGAAGTTATTGAGTGAATGTTCAAGGATTTCCAGTATCCTGTTTCCTAGGTGCTATTAAAAAACCACAACCTTAAATTCCACAGCAACTCAGCTCCCCCTGTGATACCTTTACGTATGCATGGCTGGACACAAAAAATTTGCCAGCTCTTACCCGACAGCAGCATATTGCTACACGCCGTAGCATGTAAATTCATCTCTGTCTGTTGACACAAGTCACCCTTCTTCAGCATCACTTTATTTAAACAACCATACGGTGTTTGTTTGCGTGTGTATTTGTACGTAGAAGAAACTAGCTCCCCCAATCAGCTGCTCATCCTGCTAATGCTGCTCATGCCCGCAGCAGCGAACAGCCCGAGCGCCCTGGCAAATTGGGGGAACCCGAGGGGTTTCCAGAGAGCCGGCAGGGAAGGATGGGCCAGCACCCGCAGCACCGTCGCCTGGGCATCGATGGTGCTCCCTCCCAAGCTTCCCGTGTGACTGGAGGCCGCTTGCTTTCATTTCTGGGTGCCTCTCATTTCCTCACGGATGAAACACCCCTGCTTGGGAGCCGGGTGCAGCCAGCGCTCAGAGACACGGCCCAGCCCGTCCTGCGGCGTGCGTGTTTCCACCCCAGCGGCTTTGTCTGATGCCAAGTCATTCCTCGCATTGCCTAACTGCCCTGTCACCTTTGGTAACAGCCGTGTTTGGCAGCCGACCATTTCCTCGCAGACTGGTGGCTTCAAACCTGTGTCAGAGAAGTTTACACGTCACTTAGGAACAGGTTGTTCTTCACCCACGCTACAAAGGCCCTATCTGCACTACAAAACAAACAAAATCAACCTGCCTACAACACCGCGGCCACCTTGCACTGCTTAGTCTTGTCAAGGACGCAGAAAGGACCTGGAGCTCGCGCTGATCTGCTCGGCTCTGCCGAGGCAGGAGGGTGCTGTTCCTCAGCCCGGCTGCTCCCCGTGACAGACCCCGCCGAGTCAGGGCTCAGCCCAGCGGCACTTCAAGCAACCGCTGCAGCCAACTGGGCACTTGTGAGATTTTTTTCTGAAACTTTTCTTTGTCCTTTTTATGTAGCTGTTGCTTCCTGGACTCATATTGTTTGAGCTCTCTCATTTAGTTGCAGAGAATTGAATTGCATGGACCACTGGTAATGTCAGCTCACCAAATGGCAGGCCCGGTGACTAAAGGGAAAGGACGGGAAGGGGGAAAGCAGAACGAGAACAGCCAGGCTCCCCTTCTTGCCCTGCCACTCACTGGCTTTTGCATAACTGCGGGCAGGCCGCTCAACCATCCCATGTTTTAGTAAAACAGAGACAGCACTGGAAAATGTTATCAAGATCCTCGACAGAGGGAATTCCACAGAGTGAAATGCGGGGATTATTCCTAAATGTTTATTGTTCAGATTTTAGAGAAGAATTTGCTTTACTGCACCATCCACAGTTGCAGGGCTGTCCTTAACAGAGACCCAGCCGAGACCCCATCTTCAGTACTGTGACGGTGTGTAGTGCTAGCACAATTCCACAGTCATTCACTTCTCTCTGTTCACTCTAGATTAATAAATCACATTTTCTTAAACAGTCCTGCTTTTATGGGAAATTTTGGCCTGGTTAGTGTGTTTTCAAATATATGTAGCCACATCCAGTTAAGGACAAAAATAGGTTTCGTATATTGATTAATACATTGCTGGACTTGCCCCATGCAAGAGCTCGGTTTATAAATATGTGAACAACACCCAGCAAAACCACCCAAAAGAAAGGTTTGCTGCTCTGTTGTCACTATGTAGGGATCGCTGATAGCACATAGTCAAGTGCTAGGTAAAAGTCAGGCTACATTGCAAAGCCGGATAAAATTACCTTTCTGTTAACAAACGGTGCAAAATTACCCAGTTTGTCTAACCTTGAATTCTTCCTGGTTTCTGGGGAGTTTACGTCCCAAATTCCTTGAACTATATAATAAGATGATTGCTGTAATATTTTATTTTGGTTGTGTGCACATGAAATAGGACGGACTGGTAATACACCAGAGACTGTGTAGAGCAGCAGCTGTTACACTTTCAAAGAGCATTACTGATCTTTTTATAGTTGGCTGCAGTTGACATCACGTCTAAATAGAGTCTCGCTCTAAAATATGTTCCACCTAGCCTATGCAACCTTAAAACCACGCATTGCTGGGAAGAGAGAGGGTCACAGGAAGCAATGCAATGCCAGCACGGAAGTAAAAGCCTGGGGATGTTTTTTTCTTCTTTTTCCTGCATCCATTAGAAATGCTCTTGAAAGCCTTCTTCAGGAAAAGCAGCTGCCTCTGGAGAAGAATGACTGGGTGAAACCTCTCAGCTCGGGACCCAGCATTCAAAGCTGGCCCAGGTCAGCAGTGACTGACGGCTGAAGTGATAGCTCTCTTAGTGCCTCGCAGACGACTGTCCAGACCAAAAGAGGCTAAGTGCTTTTACGCTGTTACCACTGGTGCCACCGTGATGCTGCTGCAACCTGGGTAAAAGCAGCTGCGCAGTAAAAATAATTGGTGAGGAGCACCACACACCCAAGCCCCCACACACCCAAGCCCCTTTACGGACCGGACCAGCAGCTTTCAGAGTTTTCAGGATAGTGCTTTGCACCATACTCACTATTAAGAAAATAACAAAGCTGAGTTTGGGGATGCTTATCCAGGACTCTAGGGTATTGAGAATAATGGTCACCGAGGGTGACATCTGCTGTGGCACAGACCTCCTGAATGCAACCTCTGCATTGCTTTAAATCCTCGCAGCATGGTACACCACTGCCCTGAAGACCTTCTGCAGTAGCACGAGGGAGAACAGTTTTGGAACAAGTCCCATAATCCTGAAGACGGGGACTCGCCACACTGATTTGGAGCAACTACTGCCTGTACTCTGCCATCTCTGTAGCTAACACAAAGGGATTAGGTACTAAGGAAAGAGTTTGGGCTAGGATGGCCCTCCACACTGCAATGCTCCATGAACTCACCTAGGCTACTATAGCACATAAAAAGCCACATACTTCCCCTGCCTGCTAGAGAGCTATGGGATGTGCTTCTTCCCTATGCCTGCCTGGCATTTCTGCCCAGGTAGCAACGATGCCAGCCCGTGGAGCTGAAATCACACATCCTAATCAAGTATTTTTCCTCAAAGTATCCAAATTGTTGCCCTGGTTCCTTCCAGGCTCCCTTTTCTCATTTCATCATCACATCTGTCGGCTGACAACAGAGGTGATAATACAAGAATAGGAGCAGCCGCTGTGGCTGCTGTATGTAAGTGGTTCTCTTCCACGTGGAATATTCGGAAGACACTTTCGGTTCAATTTCTTTCAAGGGTGCTGCTCAGGGGACTGCCCACGCAAACATGCAAACTAGGGTACAATAAAACAGGGGAGGCTGAAACTCTGCCAAATAAAGGTTTAGCGCAGAGGTTTTACCAGTGCTGATTGTATGAGGTCTAGCCCCCCAAACTTCTAAATCCACTTGTGCTTGTGCGTGTCTGAGTATCTATACTACTATATTGCTGGACATACTCCACGTGAATGGCCCAGGTTTCCTGATGTACCTTTCACAGCTTTACATGCACTGCACCTCCCCTCTGAGTCTGTGACTGAAGATTGTTTGGTTTTCAGCTATGGTTTCTTCTGAGATCCTAAAAGACCTCATGGGGAAATGTCAGTGTCTTACTCTTTCCCTGACCTGCTCTGTTTCATCTTGCAGTGAGCCACCACCGCCCTGGCAAGAAGTCCATTTAAAAGGCCAAGCCAGGGATGTATAGCCTATCTTCACCAGGAAAGGCTGCAAAATGTGAGGAGACGGTGCATCACCATGGTCTGAGAGCCTTCCCCAGACATTGGTTAGATGGCGTGCCAAAAATGTCATGACTAAGAGTTACTGGTACAGCCCCTTTCACAATCTGCCACTGTTTACTGTCTCAAGGGTGTGATGGCACAATTTGACCTTAAAACTGCATGGACACAAGCCTCCTCTATGCTGGAAAATGCATCATCCTCATAGCCAAGTGCATCGGCACGTACCCAGCACAGCAGCCAGGAATGATCAGCACTGCCTTCCCCCTTCCAAAATGTCAAACGAATTTCTACTTAAACCTGTGACACCAGCAACCACAGAAGTCCTCTCCAGCCTCACCCCAAGGTTGTTGCTGCCCTTTTTATGCTGTGCTCCCACCTGGCACTACACGAGGGGACCAGTGGAGAGTGTCGCACCGTCTCCTCACCCAGGCACACGTAGCCCATGTACTTCATGCAGGGCAACTGAGAGCAGTGCCCTACAGCATCCCCACAACGTTACCAGTGCTGCCCTCTGCTCTTCTGCGCTGTAATAAAAACACAGTTCTAACAGCAAAATCTCTGTTTTAACAAGCACTGCTTATTTTCTTCAGGAAGGAAGCGGAAAATAACACTTTGCTATGTAGCAGCAGCCATACTAGGCGTATTTTGCTAACGTAGTCCACCAAGAAATAGGTCTAATGGGGGCATTTCCTCACCAAAAAAGTGCCAGCCAAAGCAGGTACATCCCTTGCTTATTTCTGCTGTGCCTACTAGAGGCACTGCTAGCAAACGTATTTTCCACTTAGCTTTCCCCTTCCTATTCGTGCCACGCTCAATGGTCATTTCCCAAATAGCCCAAACTTCACCCAGAAAAAAAAAAATTGCAATTATCTAAACTATGGCTATTCTGCAAGTGCTCCGAAGAGTACTTCATGACTCCTTTTTCTCACGCGTACATGGAGAAAACCAGGAACCCTGACCCGCAGATATAGAGAGGATTTCACAGGAGTGGCTCTCCTTTTGTTGTGAAGAAAAAGTGAATAACTCTTTCCTGCTGTGTGATGTGGTCCACAGTTTCTGCATCTGCTGAAAACACTGGCAAGAGTTTGAGAACTGACCCTGGGAAACGTGGACAGAGAAAAGAGGTCAGGCAGACCTGCAATGACCGGGTGTTCTGCAGCTCTTTGTGCATATGAATTTTACAGGGTTCTAAGTAAAATTCCCATCTGAAACCAGCTTTTCCACTTTGGTTAGCCAAAGGAATCTGGTGAAGCTGCATTGCTGCAAGATTAGATTAAGGCCTGGAGAGCAGGAAGCAGGCACAGATCCTGCTCTGGAACAGGGATCTTCTAGGAACAAGCCTGTGTGCCTTCACCAGCGTGCCACGCACCTTCCCTTCGGCAACAGTGCCACAGGCAAGTTACAGTGGCATTTGATGTATATGTTTGGACAGCCCAGACTTGGCTATATGCTGTTAATGGCGACTTGCTGCTGTGGAAAGCTGAAATGCAAAGACCTGTTTGAGATGAAGGAGGTCAGTGCTCACATACATTCCGGACACTTTGTTAGGGTGAAGAAAGAGTGCAATATACAGGGGTTTGCTTGTGTGGGCACCTGTGTGGCTCCTCACATCTCACAGCTAGAAATTATCCTTGTCCCTCAAGCAGGAGCCTGCTCCATGCAGCCAGTGGAAAGATCACCATTTGCCTAAAGAGATGCAAAATCAAGCTCTGTGGACAAGGAGGATCAGACTTCTCAGTGTCAGCAGGTTCCCTGTTTCTCCTGGACTGCTCTATACATGCCAGGACTCCTGCTGGCTTATCTGATAAGAAATACAAAACACGGAGGAAGGACAGTTCAACCGAGAGAGAGCAATCAAAGGAAACTCCTTATCTTCTCAATTCTGCCCTTTGAAGACCCCAACTTTTTCTATCCCAGCAAGATCTGAAAGAAATACAGCCTCTTTGAAATGCTAGAAAACCATGGATGCTGCTATGCTGGCACTGACCAAGACACACGAAGTAAAACACCCAGGTGATGCTGTGATTGATGTGATATTGTGCCCAGTTTTGCAGTTTCCAGCCACCATCATAAAGACTTTGTCTACAGTCGTGCTTCAGGCATGGACGGTGAGCCTGAGAGTACTAACAAGAGGATAGCAGCAGTGGAACTGCAAATAGAAACTTACACTACAACACTGCTGCACCCTTTTTTGATCACTCAGCCTTGCGGCAAACTCTTGCCAGTCCTTTATACCTTCTCTTACCTCAAAGACCTTAAGACAGCCTCCCAGATGTGAAGATATGACAGCAGAAGAGGAAAAACGTGGTTGCCTAAAGATATGGGGGGATGGTTAAAATGGCAGTAGAGAGCTGCTGCGATCACTGCCGCCTGGAGTCACTCTCGATCTGGGATTGCAGTTGTCTCATTTGGAGTAATAAATGTATTTGCTCTTTGGCATGTGTCCAGCAGCACGGAGAAACTTCCAGGGGGCGGGGAAGAAAAGCTGTCAAGGAGAAAAGTCTTAAATCCCCCAAGTAATATGTGTAAGACAAGCTTGGTCAAATGCAAAAGAGAGGGGAAAGAATCAAGAGGACTAAAAGATAGTGGAGAAAGAGATAAAAGTACCAATGAAAGGAAAGAGAGGAAGACCTGTAGACAACAAAGGAGAGGATTAGACTAAGGAGGTGACAAGGGTGCACCCTTGACAAATGGGGTCAAAGTCAAATAGAAAAAAAACCCTGCCAGAAATAAAAGCAGAGAAGCTGAGCTTCAATAATAGGAGAAGAAAAACAGCTGTCATATAAAATAGAGACAAGAGGACAAGATGCATTTTGAAGGTCCAGGGCAAGAGCTGACTGAGCAGGGCAGCCCAGGGGGCACTGGTCCTGGGTGGAGGGCAGGGACGTGAGAGCAGAGAGCGTCGTTTGCGGAGAGGAGTGAGGCAACATGCAGGATGGTATCGAATGGCTTATCTGGGATGGTTGAGGCAGGAGGATGGGATAGTGGGGGAGGAAGATGGAGATACTTTTCTATGCAAATGCGTGGAGCTTCTGTGTGAGTCAGACACTAGAAAACTGTGCCGTGGGCTTACGAAAATCAGGATAACATGCAAAAATAATGCCTACTGGGTTCATTGCATGGTATTTTCTTTCTTCTTCTTTTCTTCAGTTTGATTTTAAATAGCAAAGAAATATGAGTCAATTCATGCATGGAAGATAATTACCTCATCAAATAGCATAGTAACCACTGCACTCCCCAGCTACAATCACCCAAAACTGCTGATTTAATGATCAACTGCAAATCCCCAACTCAGGTGGAACTTCCCACCTTCCATCTACATGTTAAAGCTGAAAATCTTCCAAACTGTACAGAGGCCTGAATATCTTTGAAATTAAACACCCCAGAAAAAGGCGCTAGAGCAAAATGGTTTTGTGGCAAATGCCGTGATACACAAGACACCAACAGTCCCTTGTCTCCAAAACTAACCAGGAAAGAAGATGAGAAACGGAATGAATGGTAAGACTGAAGGCAGAGCACTGGCCTTGGCACGTGTTTAAGCAGCAGCAGGGAAGCACAGGGGGAGCCAGCTGAAGAAATCTCCAGTCAATACCACTCAGAGAGGGAAGGCTTGTGGGGTTTAATAGCACCAGAGCAGCCAGGGGCAGAGAAAGCTGGTGGATCTGCGTTCATATGGGAACGGGCATCCGACCTTACCGGGAAACTTCTGGTTCTATGTATTGCCTTCTGGTTTGAACCACTCTAGCAAAAATCGCTTCACATTTGGATCCTTTTCTCAATAACCTTTAACAAAAGAAAGAAGAAAAAAGTGAAATTCTCCTAAAAACGTATTAATTTCAGCAGCTTGCATGCTCGGACAGACACCAAACACTGTAAGACAGAAAGAGAGAATCTTATGACTGTCATTTTGCTACGTCGGGGTAGAAGGAAGACCTCACTGCATGCAGGGGGTGATGATAAGGGTTTAGGAGTTTGCCAAGAAGAAGTACAAAACAATGCCTTAGCACTGCTTGCTAAGGCCAAGGAGCCTGAAAAAGGAAGAGAGAGGACTGTTTAGAGCTTTTCTTTCTGTTATTCAGTGCTATTAAAAGAGGATGTGGCCTCTCTGCTATGTATCACCCTGCCTTCCCCTGCCAGCCCTGCTATGGGTGCCTATTCTGGCTGCACCCTGGAAGGCTGCCTCTCCTAAGCAGGTGCTGTACAAAAAGGAAGTAAACAGGGTCCTGTCTTTTTCCTTACCTCTTCCATTCTTACCTTCTTCTTTGTTGTTTTGTTTTTTTTGGTTTTTTTTTGTTCATCTGCAGAGACAGAGTTTTTCCTTTGCTTGTACAGTGAATTAATTAAACATTACTGGGAGTTCAGATGACCCGGTAATTTTATATATACAACTACCTGCATCAACAGTTGTTATAAAATGCTTCATTAAGGGAAGTATGTCTAAGAATGGGGTATGACCTTGTTCAGGGCATGCAAGTAAGCAAAGCAACATGATGAGCTCTATTAAATAGATGCTTTAGGTTCTCTCACGGTACCGCATGCTATAAAATCAGAGAGGGCACAGAGATAAATTGCAACAAGGAATTGTTTAAGCCTAAGGCTTGCTGCCACAGCAATCTTTGTGGGACTGCCCACTCACTGCAGAAGCAACAGTGCGAGTCAGGTACACACATCCTGCCATTCTCAGGGCATCTCAAGACTCAAAGGTGGGCTGAGGTTTAACAGTGTCTAAATTCAACCGCAAATATCACCTGCCCTTTCAACCAGCCTCTCCTGTCTCCAGTAGCTTCCTCCCTATTGCCCTTTCCTTTCCCTCTTCCCACCCTCACCATTTGCTCTTATCTCCCTCCCGCTCCCAAATCCTTGATCTTCCTCTCCCTCTGAAGGTAGGGAGCCAGCTGCCAGCCATTAGACATACTCTGCTCTTGCCCCTTTGCTACGTCTGGGTCCCCTCCGAACCTGGACGTCTCACCCCAAATCTGTTCCTGTTGGGATTTAGCAAATGCAGCCCCTTGATCTTTTCATATGCATTTGCTAGATTCTTACGCCTCCCTCACGGCCGCTTTCTTCAAGGCTTTCTGGGTGTCTGAAGCTCTTATCAAGTCCTCGGAACAGAATACACGAACGGCACCACCAGGTCTTGAAGTCACGTCTCACACCTCCCAGGAAATGGCTTACCCCACCAAGTCACATCCCCCTCCTAAGCACACGGCTGAAGTCACAAGACACTATTAGTTCCTTGTTGCCAAAACCAAAGAGAGACAGCAGTTTAATTTTCAAAGGAAAATAGATCATGCATATATAGATGTAATCAGATCCTAGCCAAACGAGAAGTCATCTTTCAGAGGGAAAACAACCACTTGTCACGTCACATTTATTTTAACCCCGTGGAAGACCTGTGCATAGAGCTATTGGACAAGACCGGCCCTTTACTTTGTGATCTGAAATAACTGGTGGCACTGCAGCTGGGCTGGGCTGCACAAGCAGTGTCCTGCATTGGGGACTGATGTCACCAGGCTCTGACATCATTCTTGTTCTCCAACGCGATGGGGTCCATCACATATTTCTTAGCCGTAGGTACGAAAGCCCTGACAGGGCTTCAGCCCGGCCCCTTGGTCACAGGTCACTATTCGGGATGCTGCGGCCGCACCGCCATGGGTCCCGCTGTCAGCCGCACGACAGGGACAGCACCGCTCCCCCTTTCACTCCCCAGCGCCCAGGTGCCTGCTGCCAACCGGGACAGCCTGGGGACAGCCTGCAGCGTGGCCGAGTCACGCTTCTGACCTTGTAGTAAGACACTGGATCCACCTCACTGTCTCACAGCTGGAGGCGAGCCTGAGGGTCAGAGACAAACCCAGCCATTTCGGCTTTACAGACGGCGAAGCCGAGGCACAGGAGTCAGCATTTTGCCTGGGACCACGCAAGACCAGAGACAGAGCTGTGAATGCAATAGCGGCATCCTCAGCCTGCGGCGCTTTTCGGACAAGTCGCTGTACTGATCACACCCGCCACACGCGTGCCGTGGGAACGGCACAGCCCTAAGCGTGAGCGTGCCATCGTCCATCCTTCCGAGAGGCAGAAGGAGCCCTCTACATCAAATACGCTTCCTGGGCTGACCAGGAAGGCAAAACCCCTTTTCTCTGTAGGGTGCTGGCCCCTGTCTTCAGACGGGCTGGGATCTGTTCCGGGACTCCCCTAGGAGCAGCGGATGATGTGCGGGGTGAGGCAGTGAGGACGTCCTCAGCACCCTGCCAGGGCCTGGCGAGGAGGAGCTCTCAGGGACACAGCTCAACAGCCGAGGTGGACAGGCAGCTCAGGTCTCTCAAGAATACGCTTCAAGATCTGCGAACTATGCCAAAGTGAGGACTATATGCAGCCCACCTTCTCAAGTTCTTCCTTGTTAGAGCCATGAGGGCTAAAAACATAAGTACTATGAAATGACAACTTTAAATTAAAAACATGACATCACTGTGAGATCTCAGAACTCTACCTAAAAGCCTGGGTGTGCCTCGATATATAGATCTCGGGGAATGTACATTGGGAAGACCTGATAAATCTCTAAAAGCATTTGGAGGCTGTAAAGAGCTTTGTCACAGCGAGTAGAAGCAATCGGAGGGAAATTAGGTATTCATCTAAAGATTTCCTCTTAGGCAGAATGAAAAAAACCTCAAAACCTAAGCCTAGTGTGCATTAATGATTTTTGCTATCAGGGCCCTGCTAGAGAAGCTGGAAATTATACAGCATTTTCATGCCAGCAGAAGCTCTGGAGCAAACGTAGTTTTGTATGCAACCATAAAAATGTGTCTGGTCTACAATTAATTCTATTTGTGAGATAGTTCTACAGGCACGGCTTCTTCAATATAGCTTAAACTTAAGCTAGGTCTTAACAGCAAAAATGTGGGTTTGTTTTGTCTTAAACTTCCTCTAAGTTAATGAAATCAGGTTTGTGTGACATTGGTTCTTTCTTTGGCCAGTCTCCTAATATAAGCTTGTGAACCTGTTGGCCAGTTTCAGTTAAAGCAGGTGTGGAAATTGAGATCTCCAAGATACCAAGTCTGTGCAAGTTTAGTCAGGGAGACAAGAAATTGCTAAATTTGCACTACTAAAAGCTTCAGTCTTGGGTTTAGACACCACAGAATTCATGTTCAAGACAGCCACCAAAAAGAAAAAAATAATAAGCTTTGCTGGAATGAAAAAATACCGTGCAAGAGCTGTCTCCCTGCAGTCTTAGAAGGAACAAAGTGATGTGACAAGCCAGAAGAGTTTGAACACAGCTGTCCTGGTTTCAGTGGGGATAGAGTTAATTTTCTTTCTAGTAGCTGCTATAGTGCTATGTTTTGGGTTCAGTATGAGAAGAATGTTGATAACACACTGATGTTTTCAGTTGTTGCTAAGTAGTGTTCATACGGAGTCAAGGATTTTTCAGCTTCTCATGCCCAGCCAGCAGGAAGGCTGGAGGGACACAAGAAGCTGGGAGGGGACACAGCCAGAAGAGCTGACCCAAACTGGCCAAAGGGGTATTCCATACCATGTGATGTCATGCCCAGTATATAAACTGGGGGGAGTTGGCCTGGGAGGGTTCGCTGCTTGGGAATTAGCTGGGCATCGGTCAGCAGGTGGTGAGCAATTGCATCGTGCATCACTTGTTTTGTATATTCCAATCCCTTTATTAGTATTGTCATTTTATTATTATCATTATTAGTGTCTTCCTTTATGTTCTATTAAATCATTCTTCTCTCAACCCACAAGTTTTACCTTTTTCCTCCCGATTCTCTCCCCCATCCCCCTGATGTGAGTGAGTGAGTGGCTGTGTGGTACTTAGTTGCTGGCTGGGCTTAAACCACGACAACAGCAAAGGCTGTTCTAGCGGTTACAAACCACTGCATGGCAAAACCCATCGTGTCTCATCCGCTCCAGGACTGAGCAGCAGAACCGCTCACGTGCATTAGTTATCTAAAGGGGTGCGTTTGTTTTGGCAGCGAAGACACGACTGAATGTCACACTGCTGCCTACTCTTGCCATGTGTTCTGGGATGCTTCCCAAGCCCCAGCTCCTCAAGTCACGTAAGGCAGGATCTTAATCTGCACTTTCAAAAGATGACTTTGTGGCCCTCAACAGCCTGAAGGAACCTCCCCAGCTTGATATGCAAAAGGCTGAAAAGCCAGCAGGCCAGCAAACCTTGCACAGGGCCCATCTCCCCCTTCTTCTCCGAAATCTCAGTGTTTCGGTGCCTGTCTTATCCTTGCTGGCAGCGGTGACACAATAGCGTGTTCTCCACCTGAAGCTTAAAACCATGTTTTCATTGCACGTACAGGCGCATTTCATATTGTGAGAGTCCCCTGGACACAGGTACCTCGCTGCAGAGGTACTCCCAGCATGGACAAAAGCATAAGGAGTTTCTCTCTTGACAAATATAGTGAAGATCAGTGTCATCAGCCTCTGAAGCAGGCTGTAATCTCTCTTACCTACACAAGGCAGTCTGCTCTTCCCTTAGAGATAGCTATCTCAATTTTAGTCATCTTAATTTCAAAAAGCAAGCCACTTCTAGACATATGACATAGCGTCTGCGTCTCGAGGGAAGAAGTAAAATCCCCCTTTGTGCCTAGACAGGACAGGAATAAAAGCAAGTATGCAGAACAGGGAGGGACAAAAGTCTGAATGTCTTCCTAAATGCTGCCAGCCCTTACCTAGGTATAACTCCATGCAGATGCTGGCACCTGCAAGGCATTGGAAACCTCCTTGTCAGACTACAAGGGGCACAGCAGGATGCAAAACTTCTTGTTGGGGAAATGAAGCTCCGCTGAATCCAGACACGGTGCTTTTTTCTTGCTGCAGGAGGCACACTGCAGTACCTCACAGGCATTGCTTTTAGCACATCGGTGGGATGACACTCTGTGGGAGCTGCAGAGAGGTGTGCCAGCATTGGGAGGGGAGAGAACTGGCAGAAGAAAGCAAAGAGCTGTCTTTCGTGCCGTCCTGCTTGCCTAGGAGGAGGCAAAAGCCTCCTACTCTGATCTCCACCTGACTAGGCACTCCTTTACAATTACAGCACTGTCCCCCTTGCCTTTCTTCAACCTTAGACCCCTTTCAAACCAAGCCAATACAGAAGGGTGGCCACCAGGATCCCACAGATGAAATTAGCGTGTAATGCTTTAAGCAACAGGAAATACGATTCCTCGGCTCTGGTCTTGCCCCGGAATTGCTCTGCTTTTGCATCCAGCACATACCACTGGTACGCAGAAGAGGACTCATCACCGAGATATATCAACGTGCTGGTATTAGCCAGCCAGCCCAGAAAAGGAAACTGAGGCAGAGAGAGTGGAAGTGAACAGAGGTCAGCACCGAAGGTGTGCAGCCAGGCAGCGCGGCCAGGCCTGCCCGCAGCCACTCATGGGTAAACTCCGGGAACGTCTGCTAGAAAATGCAATTCTCTGCAGACGGGTAATTCAGTGACTGAGCGTGAACCCCATACTTTGTGCGTATAATTCTGGGCTGCATTAAGGGCACGGACCATTTTGCCCACACGATTCAGTCACAGTAGCGTGGGTGTACCTAGCCCATTTTACAGAGCTGCAGAATACAGGCTTCCTATTCTGTGTTGCAAGAACGAGTGTGTCAACCTGCGTGTACAAGGCTCCTATACAATATCTGTTGCAACAAAGTTTAGTATGTAGAAGTTATTTTTCTTCCACTGTAACAAAGTAGACTTTTTTTTCTTTTTTTTTTTTTCTTTTTTTCCTGTGGTTTATAAATGTTATATGTGTGTCTCTTAATGAAGGCTTTCAGGCCTGGGAAACATCTCCATTCATTTCCCCATCAGGGGAAGCATGTTAGCTGCTGTTACAAGATAGCTACGAACACCTCTGGTACCGTGAAGTACAAGGTAACTGAGAAGGCTTTTGGCCTGAAGGATGTCACAGCAGTCAGAGATCAAAGAGTCAGCCCATTTCCAGATTTATGAGTTGGGAATAGGTCTATTAGCTCCCAGTACTCGCTCTTGCCCGAGTTTGTATTCAGTATGCATTGATAAAGTAGTCATCTTAATGGGAAGTCTGACTCTGAAAACCACCACGCTCCCGGGCAGTCTGTCTCAGGTTTGTCCTCCTCCAGCTCAGCGTCAGATCCAGGTGGCGGCAGTCGACCAGCACCCCCAGACGGGATCCCCTCATTTCCCTCCTGCTCCACCTTGCAGTGCCCTCTCGCTTGTGTGGCCGTGCCAGGGGCTGCCGGTGACCCACGGGCAGGGAATCCCAGATCTGGAGAAAAAAACTTCTGCTGTTACTGTACAGTTAACTTGGATTAGTTCCCTGATCACGCTGTGTGGACTCACACACCGATTAGCAACCCACTCAGCTAAAGGGAAAGCAGCAGGATGGGGATGAACAGCGGGGGCCTGCGGTGCCAGCAGCTACTTGAGCCCGGGCTGCTGCTGCTGAAAGAAAAACACGTGTACACGTGTGAAGAAACACATTTCCCTGAAAAAGCTGCTCTGTCTGGCGTACTTAATCCACCTTCGCCAAATCCTAGAAACTAAAGTCAATATCCCTACAAGGGCATAATTTAAAGCAGGATTAAATCCTTCAGAAACCTAAAGGATGTCACATCTCTATCCTGCATTACACAAGAAAGAAACCTCTGCTTGTATTTTTCAGCAAATGTTATTTGATGTGAAATAGATTACAATACTCATCATGTAAATGTAATATGGAGTAATTCCCTTTTGGTGCCACCTGTGGCATCTTCTAAATCTGCACGGAATCTGCAGAGTAATTCAACCCTCCCTGAGTCTTTTATTAAAAAACGTAAAATAATGCTGCCCAAGCTTTCTAGATCACCACTCAGCTGTGCCCTTTGTCACCACCGTGCCCTCTCGTTACAGAGCTAATTGAGAACGCTGTACAAGTCTCATGTTTCTGACCGCTGTCTGCAGACTACAGGCCATGATTTCAGGAACAAACGACCCAGAAACTTCATTAACGAGAGCACCCGGATTGGTACACGTGTAAAAGCACAGAGGTACAAACGCTTTAGGAACAAAACTTTGAAAAATGGCTTTTAACGATCAAAGCACCGTTCTTTCGTAAAGCAGAACGGGGGCAAACCCATTTTGAAGTGCGTTGGCGATGGTCAGGCATAGACCCTTGTTGGAGCGTGCGGGCAACGTTTCGGTGCGAGACTCTCTCCAGCTGGGAACCAGTTATCGCAGAAGCGCCTGGGCTGCGCGAGTGCGAGCGGGAGCGCGCGGGCACTAACGAGTGGGTGGAAAAGGCGATGACACCAGCGTCTGTCTCTGCCCGGTCTGAGCTGCTGGGGCTCCCCAGGTGGATCTAACTTGCATCCTGAAAAGAAGAGAGATGTTTTTGCAGCAGCGGCAGCAGGAGGCCGCACGCCTGGCGCACAGCTGGCAGCGGAGCGCTGCAAACAGAGCGGCCGCGGGAAGGGATTAACTTTTGTTTACTTTGAGTCTCGCACTAGGCGAGATCCCTCCCTCGCCAGAGCCGGCAGCTGCTGGAAAACACCCTCCTCCACGCCGGCGGCGGGAGGGAGGGAGCCAACTCCGTAACCGTATATCGGCCCAGATGTTGTATCGGAAATAACCCAGCTGTGGGACCGGGACCGGGCCCGGGCCCTACCCGCGGCGCCAGCCTCCCGGCGCCGGCTTGTTTTGCCCACGCGAGGCGGACGCCGCCCGTGTTCCCCGCAGGGAGCCGTCGTCACCCCCCCCCCCCCCTCGGGCACGCGTGGGGCCGCGGTGCCCCGGCCGCTCGGCGGGGTGCCCGGACCTCGGCGCCCCCCGCCCCCCTTCCCCGCGGGGCCGTGCCGCCCCCCCCCCCCGCCGAACCCCCGCCCCCCGCCGAGCCCCCTCCCCGGCTATAAAGGGCGGCGGGCCGGCCCGGGCCCCCTCCTCGCCCGCTGACCATGTCCGCGCTGCGCTTCGGGGAGCCCCCGGCGGAGCCGCCCGCCTTCCCCGCGGGCAGGTGGGCGGGGGGCGGCGGGCCCGGCCCGGCCTCGCCCGCCCTCAGGGCGCTTCCCCCGGCGGGCCGGGCCGGGGGGGCGGCGGCGGCGGAGCCGTCGGAGGGGGCGCCGGCGGCCTCGCAGCGTCGGAAGCGGACCAGCTTCACGGCGGCGCAGCTGGAGACGCTGGAGCTGGTCTTCCAGGACACCATGTACCCCGACATCTACCTGCGGGAGAAGCTGGCCGACGCCACGCAGATCCCCGAGTCCCGCATCCAGGTGAGGGGCGCCGGCCGCGCCGCTCCGCTCCGCCCCGCCCGGGGCCGCCCTCACCGCCGCCCTCTGTCTCTCTCTCTCTCTCTCCCCTCAGGTCTGGTTCCAGAACCGGCGCGCCAAGTCCCGCCGCCAGCGGGGACCGCCCCGGCCCGGCCCCGCCGCCCCCCCGGCCGCCGAGCCGCCGCCGCCGCCGCCGCCGCCGGGCTTCCCGCCGCCCCGCTTCGCCGCCCTGCGCGCCCCGGAGCGGCCCCGCCGCGTCCTCCCCGGCCTGGCCCAGATCGTCCGGATCAAGGAGGAGGGCTCGGTCCCCTACGAGTGGCCGCCGGCCGCCGCCTTCCCCCCCGGTCCCGGCTTCGAGGGCTTCCCGCCCAGCCAGCCCGGCGGGGCCGAGGCCGCCGCCGCCGCCGCCTCCTTGGCGGGGCCGCCGGCGGCCGTGGGGAGCGCGGCCGGTCCCTACCGGCCGGGCCGCGCCTTCTGCGGGCAGTACTCGCCGGTGTCGGACGCCGAGGACACCAGCGGGTACTCGGAGTCGGGCTCGGAGTGGGAGGAGAACGCCCTCGGCGCCTTCCGAGCCCTCTGAGCGCCGACCCCGGGGCCGGGGATGGGGCCGGGGCCGGGACCCCCGGCCTGGGTGCGAAGTCCTGCCCCGCCAAACGCGTCCCGGCGGGGTACCGTGCTACCTCACCCCTGCTCTGCGACTGTTGCACTTTATCCGGTAGTAACTGATTTTACCTATTTATTTAAGGAAGATGGGGGTCAGCCCCGTCAGCTGAGGGCATCTTTTTACACGGTATTTAAAGATTTCCGTGAGCCTGTTTTGTATCCCTATTTAACCTTCTCTAGCCAAAAAGCTAACCAAATCCACTGTGTTTTTGGGGGTGGGGGCTGGCCTTAGAAAAGTAGAAGAGTGGGGGTGGCCTGTCGGGATTTTTTGACCGGGGGGGGGGGGGGGGGAATAAAAATAAAGGTTTACGTTTTTGCTCTACTTGTGTGTGTACCTGGGGCATAGACAAGGTTTCTTACCTCGGCAGATGGTGCGGGGCAGAGAACAGAGGTGGCAGATATCCCGGCTGCAGGTTCTCTTCCCAGGTCCTGGAGAGCCACGGCTGCAGTTCAGCTGTGAATAAGGGATCTCGGGGGCCTGAAGGAAAGGTTACAAAAATACCTTAAGCCCTGTCAGCATTTGCTTTAGATTCGCTTTAAGCAACCACCCCCATTCCTTAATGAAAATGCAAATTTACGGCCTAAGTAATACAAAACCCAAACCTTCAAATCATTGTCATGCTCAGACAAAAGCCTCGGCTCTGCCACTTAAGCCAAGGTTAACGTTAAACTACAGAAAAGTAGGAGTATTTTGTGAACGCTGTAAAGGCGCTTTAGCTTTGAATTTGAATGCTAGGGACTACACAGAAGGTGTTTGCATGATGGGTAGCAGGCTGAATGGCTCTGCACTGAGAACACCAGAAGTAGTAGTACCAGCAGCCTCTCCTGTAATTCAGTCAATTTATTAAGGAAGGATATATTACTATATAAGTATTTCGAGGATAAGGCCAATTCTCCCTGCCTACAAAGCCGTACTTCAGAGCAAGGTGCAAGACGCCAGTTCTGGAAGAGCACCTGAATGCCATGAGGCTCTCATGGTTTGGAAGCACAGAAGTAGTCACCTGGGTACTGGTGGCAGAAATACCCTGTATCGGAAATCATGCCCCACAAAATAAGGTTACCAATGAACAAAATCCCTCAGTGTCAGCCCATAACATACCTGTGCTTGCAAGATCTGGGATAGCTGAATTGTGGTTGAACTGCAAGCATGTAAGGCTAAGTGGCATAGCAGGACTGCTGATTAATATTCTCCTGTCAAAAACCAGAGCTTGTCCTTGGGAAAAAAACCCCAAACCCCAATGAAACACACATGAAGCAAAAACCAACCAACCAACCCAAGTCAGATGCTGTCTGCCCCAAGTGGACTTGGGTTACGTTAGAGGTCAGGAAGACCTCAGAAGAGAAGTACTTACAGGAGGAGACAGAAGATGAGACAATTATTTCTTGGGGGTGCAGGGTGAATTCAAGTTTACTGACTCTAAGAAACCAAACTAACTTGTTCTACTCCTGCAGACTTAAGTTACAGTAGTCATAGTGAGTTCTTGAGATTCCTACTACGTTTACACCACATTCAGCAGCAACAGTCGTATCTGTTACTGTATTTCACCAAAACACAACAACATTAACTCTGACCCAACATATTGGCAACTGAGGGGAAACGCAGCCTCTTGAAGAGAAGCAGCGTGTATACTCATTCACGTTGCCCATGAGTGTTGGCCAAGTGACATATGAAAGTACATGGATACTTTTATCACAAATTATCTATCTTCCCGTTATGTTACATTACCTTGCAATGATTAAAAAACCCACTTCAACACAAAACACGTTGGAAAGAGCACATTTAAGAATCCACATGTAAAAACGCACCATACCTATGGAATCAGAGTTAAGATTGGAGCGTGGTCGTGATTACAACGTATTCTGTATCCAGTAAGAAATGAGTTTGTCATGAAAAGCAGGTTCCCAAATCCTCATGGCTGAATACCATTCTTGGTAGCGGTATCTACCGGCGTCTACAACATCTCTCTCCCTCAGTTTGGGGTGCTTGCTATCAACAGGGCACAGTTAGCCTCTGTGACTGCCTGGTGTTTTGTATCGGGAAGTCCTATTGCCAAAAAGCATTCAATGCATATGCTTAACTTGTCAGTATGCAAGCAGAGTCCCGACAGAGCCGTAAGGGAGTACGGAGGTTCGTACCGTACCGTACTGCTGCTGGAAAAGGCAGTCCTTGCTGTTCCCTTGTGCTAGCATGGGCGCCCACCGCCCCTGGCAGCGAGCGAGCTCAGTGTGCTATGCAGGCGGAAAACTGGACAAGAAGGGTGAACTGTTCTTCAGCAGCACAGCTCCCTGAACGGGCATGCTAGCGGGTTTTATGAGCAGCAGATGACAAGGACAGGGGTGCGAGGAAACAGTTCCTTTTTCCTGAGTTAACTGTTAGTTACTGTCAGACTAAACCTGTGTGCCTTAAGTTAGGCTTTGGCACCTTTCTCTGTTTAAATGAAAGGCGTGGTGGGAGCGGACCTTTCCGTCTTCTTTACAAAACAGATGGTAACACCACAAAATAATGGGTAACGTAATTACAAAAGCAATTGCAGGGACCATTGCAATGTTCTATTGCATTATTAGAGGTAAATTTCCATGGGTAACTCAGCAAAATTAGTGTTTAGCATTATTTTGTAATATCACTTGTAAAGTTTCTAAATACCTTTTAAAACAGCTATTCACCCTGTCCACATAACATTTCATTTTCAGCAATTAACTTCTCTTAAAAAAATGACCTGAGACCATCTGCAAAAAAGTTTGCATTTTTGTGAAATATATCAACTCTCATAGGTCAATTTATTCAGAGTTACAAATTTCATTGAGAATAAAAGATTTATGCATTTCTCTTAATTAACAGAACAAGTTTAGCTAAATATAAACTCTGCACTAAAGTTTTGCAGTGGCACAATACCAACACAGAATACAGAAGCATCTTTAAACTATACAAAATTTTAAAATTGAAAATAATCCTGTTTACATATTCTTTATACATTAACATATAAAAGACCTCATTTAATGAGGCATCTAAAAGAATCAAAAACATCTCTACAACTATCTCTGAAAATTCGTATCTGGAAACAATTCATTACACAGAAGCTTTACAAGACTATTTAAACAAACCAATACACACTTTTTACAAGATTAACATTCCAAAAGGTACTCATAGGCAGGTTGTCAATTTTTATTTTTGCAGTTTACCCCACTGGTTATCTTTAATTATAAAAATCTTCATATTTATATATGTTGGGTATTGTTGGATAACCAGTAATCTAATTTAAAAGTTGTGCAAAACAAACAAAAATTTGGAAAAACAATATGTTTAACCAGTCATTTATATAAAATACCAACTAAAACACTTCTTTTGCCCCGTGTGAAGGGAAAAAGCCATAACCAATCTCTTTCCAAAAAGTTACCAGTTACCTTTTTATATTCCTTCATTAGACTCCTTCTATAAGTTATGATAAATTAAAAAGTTCCAACGAGACACTGACTGATCGACAGACCTGCCCAACATCCTCAAGTTTACAGCTTCTCTTTGCTGTCCGTATCCTGCTGCTGCTTCTTTAGCTCAGGAACACTCAGCCTGCGTTGTCACCACGCTACCTGAAGGCTGAAATGGCAACCCTCCGTGCCTACACAGAAGTGTAGCTTTACATAACAAAGACCTGCCATGTGGCTACTAACGTGAGCCATTTCCTCTTCATCACTTCTAACATACCAGGAGAGCCAACAGCAAGGTGTGCAGAATTAATCTGAACTTTTAAAAACTAAGTTCAAATTATATGAAAGTATGTTTTCAAGTTTATTATAATAAATGCAATTACTAAGAGATTACCAGTTAGCAAAACTACTGTATGTGAATAACAAATGGAGAAATCTAATGTAATGCTGGCCAGTAATGCTGGTTTTCTTAAGAAGCAGATATAATATATTTAAAAGGGTCCTTTCTGAGAGGTTTTCTTTTCCCTTATCTTCTGGCAGTTAGGATATTTGGTGAAGCCTATATAAAGGAAGAGGATTTTCCAGAACTACTTGCTGTACACTTGAAAAAGTTTTCAGTCTCTGTTGGTGTTATTAGCTGCAAAAGCATGTAGATTTCCCATCTGGCTCAGACCACTCTGAATATGTGCAACATGGATCTCAACATTGTTCTGAAAACAGCTACAGGAAGAAAAGAAGAAAAAAAGTAACATTTATTAAGAGTTGGGTTTTTTTTAAGTAAAACTCATATTTAAGAGCTGTGTCTGAATATTTCTACAGTGAAAATCAAGGTACAAACACAGCCAATGCAAAAATTCAGATGACTCAGTAGTACATACCAATGCAACTTGATAGAGACATATGTAAGAATAACATTTGCACAAACAGCTGCATGAAATCAAGAGTTACTGACTCAGGTACTTCAAAGAAGACTTTAACATGACCAGAGTTAATGAAATAAAAATATTATGAAAAGATGCTAAAATTCCCCAAATAAATAGTGAAATGGAAACATCACCCTCTTTGCAGTGTACATCACCTTCAGTTGAATCCATTCCAACGTGCAAGTGTTGATTATAGAGAAGTTTCACTAATGCCTGGGGTTTATTTTTGTTTTTGCTAATGAAAAAATGCTATACACCAGCATTTCTCAATCATTATTTTTAAATTAAAAGGCCATCCTACTACCTTTGCCAAAAAAAAAAAGAAAAAAAAAAAAGAAGAGAAAAAGAAATTCATATGTGCAGCCTCCCATTATTATGTAGCAATAGGAGTACGGAGGGTATAAGGAAATACGCAGCATTTAGGCATATTTTCTAAATTATGTAATTTAGCAGCATTACAATTATTTAAAAAATCCTGGTCACAAATTGCTGGAGGCTGCATTGTACTCCAGACAAGTATCACCACATTCTTGCCATCACCACATTCTTGCTATTTTTATAATCCCTCCTCAGGCACCTGCTTGTGACAACTGTTGAAAAATGGCCCATCTAGACTAGATGGGCCTTTGATCTGGCACAATATGTGTGTTTTTTGGTTTGAAATATTGCTGATGGAAGCTGGTCAGAAGCTATAATTGTCTCTATGCCAGCTTTTGATATTTACGTACAAGAGGTTGAATAACTATACAAAAAGCACACCAAAATCATACTGTTCTGTGATTTAAAGAACTTCTATTTACTTGTGGGACTTCAAAGTCTGAAAATGTCCCAAAATAACTTATTAGCTGTCATAAATGACTGAAGAGCAAGAAAGTCTAGTTGTTGCTGCATCAATGTAGCACTTACTTTGTTCTTCTCTCTTTTTTTTTTTTCTTTTAAGATCAGGTTACTTCACTGATCGGTTCAAACAGAAAACTCCTAGTTTCACACTCCCTTTATGAAGTCCCATTTTAAATGGGACCATTCATTCCTATAAGTAAAAGTTACCAGATTAAAACCCTTAATTATAATCAATGTTCATCTCCAAAATACAGTAAGAATTGCTTGCTGGCACAAAACGTGTAATTAAGAATTAAATATTCAAAAAGTAATACCTGATATTTGAGGAGTCTATTGAATTCTTAATGTCATTTAATGAATCTGTTAGTGATTTAAATTCAAAGGAATTGAGATCACCTCCTTCTGCTAGACACTGTAGGAGAAGAAAACAAAAAGATGTTCTCATGGTTCAGCACAAAGAAACTGACAGAGCTTTAATACTATGTATTTTATGGTAGAAACTATTTTTTGCAAACATTTTACCTTAATTTGCAGTAATATTGCTGTAAGTCTAGAGATAAGATCAGTTAAATTTTCACTCTCAACACAAAGCTGTCCTGTTGTCAAGGAATTTGCTTGCCTGACGATCTCCTGAGCCTCCTCTTCACACCTACGCCTCAGATCTGTTGGCTGGTCGGCAGGCTGGAGGCCTTGGTCAGGAGCAAGCTGCATAGATATAATGAAGAGAAATTAAGAATAAAGATCTCCTTTGCGTTTAGTGTATGGGTGAAATGACAGATGATTTCAAAGAGAGTTCACAGGTAACACAGTACATAGTATTTTTTCTTCATTTATGTACATGTATGTCTATTTCAAAACCAGCCACTGGCATCAGCAAAAGTGTCTGCTTTCTGCTAAAAGAAACAGAGACAGACAGATAAAGGCAGAGACAGAGAGAGAGGGAATCCAATGCAGCTACTACTAGTTTCACTTCAAAGTGACCCCCACCTACCCCCTATTCCCAGAGAATTCTGATTTTTTTTGTACTTAGGTTAAGCAAAGCCAACAGGTATATACAGATTTCAGCAAAGTCTTACCTCATAACAATACTGTTGAACTTTATGCAAAACTTTATTTAAGTCTTTGTTTAGTTGTTCTAGATCTAGAACAATAGTTGCATACCTCCTCTGAAACTCAATGCCTATTGGCATAGAATAGGATTTCTGTGGAAAAGACAAAGCATATTAAAGTTAATGCAATACTGTACATTTATATCTTTTGAATTCATCAAAAGGAATTTTCACTTGAAAATAATACTGACATATTTGGAATCCCAGTGTTTAATAGAAAAATGTTAACATACAAAATATTAAAATATTAAAATAGTATCACTATTTAAAACTCCAAGTGACAACTGTGTAATAACTACCATGCTTTCATTCTCTTCATAAAGTGCTATGACAATCTGCGGTGGTAAATGCTACAGAAGATGACTGTGGTCTGACCTGCTTATTTCTCCAGTAGTTGAGTATGGCTTCTCTCTACCATACGAACAGAAAACTATCCTGTCAATAGGAGAGCAGTATAGGACAATATGGCCACGACCACCTCTGCTGCAGGATGGGAGGCACAGCTGTCTAGTAAGTTAGTGGTCACTTGAGGGTGACTCAGTGCTATGTACCTTCTGTTACAGCTAACAGTTCTGCCAAAAAAGGTTACTAGAGCTTATATTTGGTAACAGAAGTATTTTGGGTAAGCACAATTCTCCACAAAAATAAATACCAGAATACAGTACTTTTTTCTTACACTGTTTTCAGAATGTGTCTTGACACTGTTTGGGTGATATTTATGAAACTGAAACAAAACATACAATATATTATAAAATTTCCTCCACAAATGGCCTCTTGCAAGATAAGCTGGATCCATTTCCACTGCTTCTCAGCCACAAATCTGAGATACAGGTCCCTCATACGTTTAAATCTGTAGCTATAGAATTTACAGAACAAGATAAAGCAAATTGCTAAGTCAAGAGCCTTCGTCAGGAGGATCCAGGTCAAAAACTCAAAATCAAGGTTTCAGTTATCAGTTCAGTTCAAAGTTCCCCATTAAAGTTAATCACTAAAATAATCTCCAGGGATTTACAAGTCTGAATATCAGATTAATAGGGCTTTAAACTAACACCATAACTTCAGAATTCACCTAAGAGCAAACTGGAAACCAGCATAAATTTGACATACTTCCTACAGAACGTAAGGAAAAAATTGTAACTTTCTGACCTTCTTCAGTGACCAGCCCACCTAGAGCTCCAGGTTAGCTGTGAAAGCTGCACACAATTGTGAATTCCCCATCAGAGAGGAAAAGCTAAGGGCGCTCCATGCTAGCGATGATAAAAGAAATATTTCTCAGCACCAGCACTATTTCTGATCCACGAGCAATCCAAGATCTGGAAACACTGACAAACAGCTGAACTGGCAGACAAAAGATGGATGGCTTTCAGTAGATGGAACCAGATAACACCTCTCTCACTGAGCATCTACATGCTTCTCTGGAACAACCAGCATCACCCTTACCTTGTCTTTATCACAGGTCAAGTGAAAAAATGAACTAGCCATCCTTTTTATTTAGATTTGTTTATCCAAATGGCTATCAGAAGTGTGTTCACTGTTTTATGTATATGGTAACTTGTTCATAGCCTGCAACCAAGATGAGTATAGTGATGTCAAGATGCTTAACTATTAATAAGCTGTCCTTTCAGAAAAAATTAAATAGAAAATGTGCATTTGCACATATTAATAGCTGCTCTGAAGGCATCCCCTGTTTCATGTAAATTTATTATTATTGCCAGATAACAATGGACTACATTCAGCACCAGTTCTGATTTTGGTCAGTTCTGTTTATTTCTATATTGGATCAGTCATTAAAAAAAAAAAAAAAGGTTTCCATGAAAGGATTGCTTTAAACCAAACAGTGGTGTTACTCTAACAATTATCAAATCACAATTGTATGAATTATTATCAAAGTCTGACAGTTAAACTACACCTGAACAAACTCAAAGGATTCTATTTTATTAATGTTCAGGTATGTTCTTGATGTTCAAGTGGATTGGTACTGGAAAAAGATTCTTGTTCAGAGAAAGTACGTTTTAAAGGAGAAACAACATATACTCAGTGACAGAAACGTAGATGGGATTGCCAAGGGACAAAAAGGGTTAGAAGACAGCCTAAGAATATGGCCCAATAGAAAGGTATCAATTGTCCTCTATTTTTATCAGGACAGCCTTGAACAGTAACGGAGGTTGCGTTATGAGTGCTGGTTTACAAAGGAAACAGCACAAGGAAGAATTTCAAAAGTATCTCAAAGTCCTTATCTAGGCTACAACTGAACTAAAATACATCAAATTTAATGTTTATTTCTAAACCCCCTTCTTCCCCATTGCTTTTTTGCTCTTTCAATTTTGTGGAATAAGAACATCAAGGAAAACAACAATACAGTTAATTTATGACTTCGTAGCCAAGTGACATGTTAATATCTAGATTTTTTGTCAGAGAAAGGCTACTGTCATTTCTATGGGTTTCCTTATCTATGCAAAAATATTAATATCTCAGTAAAAACAGGAAGTTTTTTAGTTTGTTTTAAGAAGAGGTGGTAATTTTTCAGTATCAGTTACAGGTTGCAATGGTATGTTTTAATCTTGGTTCTTTTTGCATCTATTTTAATTATTAATAGGCAAAATTAAAAGAGAAAACATTTGTTGCACAGGAAAAAATAACAGTGACTGAAATGATAACGCAGTTTTGAAGAGCAGCATCACAGCACAAAAGAAGAAAATTACAGAGATGTGGGGATGGGGCAGTAGGAAGCAGAACAACAGAACGCACACACACATACGATCACTGAAGGGACAAAGACAGAAATTGTACCACAATAAATCAAATCTTTCAACATTCAAATATTTTACATGGGAAAAATCAGCTTTTTGGTTTCAAGAAATAAAAAGGACTCCTCTTCCTCTCCACAAACCTTTAGCCTTCTATCTGTATGTTGTAGAGACAACTGTCTGAATGGACACTAGCAGAAGGTTGAGACTGATAGCTTTCCACTTTCAAGTTGATTGATAGCCATGGCTGGTAGAAGAGCCACTCTTATCATTTTGATTTAGTGACTGATGATTAGATAAAGCCTAGCAAGAAAAAATATTCTGCTGCTGCTAATTATGCTGTAGCTGCTCTGGTACTGTAATTTTAAATGCTGGTTAAGGGCACTCAGAGCTTTATATAGAAAATCTCTGAACTGAGTTATTGTTTTAGCCAGAAAGCTAAATAAATAAGTACCTACCATCCACAAAATAAAATTACAATGTCTTACCATATAAACTTGTACCCAAGATTCTCAAAATACATAGTATTTCCTTACTTCATGTGTCAACTGACATAGGCTATCTTGAAGTTAATATTAATCAGTTTCCAAAGCATAATGCTTTCAAAGGAGAATCATATTTGAAACAACTGACCTCTCTGACTTGTCTTTAAAAAAATAATCAAAAAATCTCACGTTATAGAAAGTGATAAAATACAGATTTTATCTAGACTCTAGTTTTAATTGTATCTATTTGCATTAGCTGTTAAAGCATATCCTGTTTTAAGAACTGAAGAGAACATTCTCACCAGCTTTTCTGCTTCTGTATTCATCTCTCTCAATTGTTTGATGTGTTCCTTCTTGATCATAAGGATTTTCGATAACCTGGTCTAAAACAAAGGAACTATTTTTAGAATGAATAGGTCCTTAAGCAGTTTTGAAATGCCATAGAAATGCAAGATAATAAAATGTGTGTTTCTTTCATAATTTTAAAATACATTTCTCAGTTGTTCATCAAGTTAAGATGCAGAAATAAAAATTAATTAAAATTAAATGGTGGATTTTCCAGAGATTTTTAAAGCATTTTCAAGTGCTCTAGATTGGAGAATGCTAAAATCCATCAGCCCAAATTCTCTATAGTAAGACTAATATAATTTATGACCAGCTAGAGACTGAAGAACCTTCTTTTTTTGCAGCCTGAAGGGAAGCGAAGGGTGTTATCATCATGTAGTACAATTAATATCACTCACCTTACCATACCTTTTTTCACACAGTTCTCAGCTGTGTCCTCGACTGAGCACTAGCCCTTTGTGTATACTCCTGCAGTAAAACCTGGTATACAGGTTGGATCTATTTTATACAGAATAACTCTGGGCTTTCCATTTCCCTCTTTCATAATGGGAATACCCTGTTTCTGCTGCCCTTGGGACCTAGCAGGCTTAGGTGGAAATCACTGGGAATGCTCTCAACACACACATCACTCCTAAAACTATTCATACTCTCTAGGGCCCCGAGAGAAATCCTAGCTCCACTACAACCAGAAACAGTTTTACTACTGATGTAAACAGAGCCAAGATTTCATGTTTTATAAATTTCAAAGGGGTTAACAGCATCCTAGTAGTGGAATGTGGGACTGGAGAAATAGGAACACCTAGTTCAACACACATCTGCTTATACGTAATTGTCTTTGTTGATTTTCAGGTTCAGTCTTAATGCAGCCAGGTTTCTCGCCCGCCCAAATCCTAATGGAAAATTGTTCCAGGACTTCTTTGGAATCTCCATGTTAAATGCATTCTTGTTCACTTCATAGTAATTTGTTCTGCCAAAGCTGTTTTCCAGCTAAATATAGGCTCTCCCTCCTTGTATTTATCCCAGTTTATTCAGAGACAGTAAAAGCATCTCTCCACTGCTCTTTCACTAAACTAATCACAACCCAAGACTTTCCAGTCTCCTCTCCCATAAAAGGTTCTTCATATCCTAAACTTTTGTGGCCCTTTCTGTATCTTTTTTCCATTCACTGTCATCTTTCCTGAATGTGAGCAACAGAAAGCCTGTGCCAGTATTCCAAATAGCAGACCTATAAACTAGACCTGTAAAACAGCATCAATACTTCTCATTCTACCACAAATACTTTGCCAGATGCATCCTATGAACAGATGGCAAGCCATGGTCAGATGCACAGAGGCAATACTGCATAGGTTATCACTCTTCCAATTCTAGCTGCTCATTTCTGTCCTTGTGCTGTTCCCCAATGCCCGTGCTGAACAGCACTTGCATTTTTGCAGCTACATGAAGAACTCAGTCAGGGAACTGATAATGACAAAACAATTAATTCAGAAAATGCGAGAAAAAAGTTTTAAAATTCGTACTTGTGAGCTGGATTATCTCTCTGATCTAGTTTCTAACACACCATGCAAATGCTCATGTTGGCAAAAAAAAACACCTGGGAGGAAGGAAAGCACTGTACACTATCTGCCACTGCTGCCAAAAAGCTACTTGTCAAGCTCTGCTGTTGTCATCATCCGGCAACTGCCTGACATGTCTAAGTCCTCCTCCTTCATGAAGCTGGTGAGTATCCATCTTAATGCAGAATATATTATTTGTCCCCAAAACTTGAAAGGTATTTGGTGCTTAATATCTACTTTGATGTCCAGACATATTCGAGGATGCAGGGCTCTAGTTCTCCTGTTCATGAGCTTGGACTTTATATTCATCCTATTCCCAGATACACTCCAGAGATCAAGACAAACTGATTCTTTCTACAAGAAACTCTGACTTTTCAATGTATATATGACATCTACCAACTTTCTCTCATTGGCACATTTTATTAATTAGAATTCCATTTTCATTTGCCAGTATCAGCAGTGGGTGCTTTAAGTCAGTTCGGCCCTATTTTCCTCGAGAAATTCTTGCCTAACAGCTCTATTTTCAGCATAACTCATCCTGTTTACTGTTATAATTTATAGTTCTCATTAAACTGGAAATGAGTTTTTAGGACAGTGCTTTTCCACATTAAAAGAGATGAAGGAACAACCCAACCAGTATGTTTAGATTCATACTTTAGATTTCATTTTTTAGTCAAAAGAATATTTATAAGAACACAAGCATTTCAAAGTAAAGTGTGCAATAACTTACTATGAAATATTTTCAAAATTTTTGTAAGCAGAAAATAGTAAAAAAATTCCAGTATCCATTTTCAGAGTTTTCCTCCTGCATTTAAGTTGAGAAGATCACTCCTTTTTCCACAGCAATGAGGAAGACACCAATTCATTTCCTGAACGTGCTGCATTAACATACTCCCTCTACTGGACATGCAGCAACCCTGCAAACAATCTGTTTTGTCCTAGATTGTTTCCTTCCCAATCTAATTTTTTTCCTCAAAACAAAACAAGAAGGCTGGGAGGGGGAAGCTGTAGCTGAGTGCTTGGAAAAACATCCTCCAAATTTTAATACTGACTACAATGTAAGAATGTAATCTATCAATTTTGACCCACAGTATAGCCTATGAAATATTTAAGGATACATCACATATTGCATGTAAGCATGAAAGACTTTAAAAAAAAATTTATTACTGTTACTAACAGTGTTGACTTTATTCTTCATATCATAATGTTAACTTTCGAGCCATTCTTCTCCTAATATGCATATGTTTGTCCACAGTGAAAACCAGAAAGAATAGCAGTCTCTGATGCCAAAATACAAACACGTATAAATTAACATAAAGATTTAGAAAAACTAAGACTCACCAGTGTAGAACTATGATTAAAATAGTTGTTACAAGTCCCAATGTTTGCTTATAACTGCAAGTTATACACAATGAGAATATCCCTAACATTTATTTGTCAGTGTCTGCCCATGATTTTGGCTACATTTCCTTTCATTCCAAATTAATTTCAGAACCTGTAAAAGAGAACTAAGGAGCTGGGTTTGAAACCTTATTCAAGGTGCACTGCATTTTTTCTGTTTTGTCCAAAATAAAGTTTTCCCATGAAATTATTTATTCATGGTATCATAAATAATTGCCTGGCAATAGTTCTCCAGAAAGTTTTCTTTGAATCAAACATTTTCTGATAATTTACTTCCTGAATCACCATTAAATCAGAATGAGGGCTTTGACTTTTTTACTGTACTAGTGTATAAGAAAGTCTAGAACATCTTTAATGGCTACCTTTAACATAAAAATACATCTGGACTGGTGAATGCAGTGCAATAGATAATCAGTATTCACCAGTCTCATGTATTTCACAACACCAAATTTCAGTAGCATCCTTAAACTTCTAATAAAAAAGTTGATGCTTAAAATGCTAGGCTTAAAAATAATGTACAGTCCTTCAATAAATGCTTTTTAAGCCTCACGATTCTTTCTCAAAAAACTGGATAATGTTGCTCACATAAACAAATGCCAAAAGCTGTGGCTTGATGTTGTTCAAAATCTTTTGACAGTCTGCAAGCAAAAATACATACTAATGCAGTATCTTTGTAAAATGCCACCATTTATAATACAAGCAAAAGGCCTATACTTTTAAAACTTGGCTTTCCTTATAATGAGTAATAATATACCACCAAATATGACTGAGAAACCACACTTTTTCACATTTAAAATACAGAAACAGTATCACAAACAAATCAACTTGACACACTAAATAGTTGTAAAGCTCAATACCCCTTAGTTACAGTCCTGGTTTTGTCTGGGATGGAGTTAATTCTCTTTCTAGTAGCTGGTACAGTGCTGTGTTTTGGATGTAGTGCAAGACTAATGACGATGGCAACAACTAAACCATCAGTGTGTTAAGTAGTGCTTATCCTAAGTCAAGGATTTTTCAGTTTCCCACACTCTGCCAGGTGCGCAAGAAGCTGGGAGGGAGCACAGCCAGGACAGCTGACCCTAGGCAAAGGGATATTCCATACCATAGAATGTCACGCTCAGTATATAAACTGGGAGAGCTGGCCCGGAGGGGCCGATCACTGCTTGGGGACTGTCTGGGCATCAGTCAGTGGGTGGTGAGCAATTAAATTGTGCATCACTTGTCTTTCTTGGGTTTTATTTCTCTCTCTTTTTGTTATCTTCTTTTTCATTACAATTATTATTATATTTCAATTTTAAAGCTGTTCTTTAAAGCTGTTCTTCAACTGATGAGTTTTAATTTTTTTTTTTTTTCCCCCATGATTCTCCTCCCCATCCCACTGGGGACAGAGAGTGAGCGAATGGATGCATGGTGCTTAGTTGCTGGCTGGGAGTAAACCACAACAGCTACCCAGTTTCATTGATAGTACTCAGTGACTCAAGTAGGAGGATAGCTGCAGATACAGTTTAGCAGCATAAACAAAGACCGTACCTTTTGTGTATTTCACTTAACATAATTAATCTTATAGCAACTACTACTATTTTACATTTTCTTAGCTAAGCTAGATGCCAAGCCACCTTTTTCAAAATTAGCTTCATACAATAAGTTTCCCCTAAAAAAATGAATAGATCATTCTGTCAAATAAAATTCATTATGTGCAATGGCCAAAATATTAGTGTCTCCTGTGAATCACAGACAAAACTTGATTCTTTTGACCAATTACATACACTTTAAAATTTGAGAAGTTGTGCTGGTTTTGGCTGGGATAGAGTTAATTTTCTTCACAGTAGCTAGTATGGGGCTATGTTTTGAATTTGTGCTGAAAACAGTGTTGATAACAGAGGGATGTTTTCGTTATTGCTGAGCAGTGCTTATCCAGAGCCAAGGCCTTTTCTGCTTCTCACCCCACCCCACCAGCGAGGAGGCTGGGGGGGCACAAGGAGTTGGGAGGGGACACAGCCGGGACAGCTGCCCCCAACTGACCCAAGGGATATCTCATACCATACGATGTCATGCTCAGCATAGAAAGCTGGGGGAAGAAGAAGGAAGGGGGGGATGTTTGGAGTGATGGCGTTTGTCTTCCCAAGTCACGGTTAGGTGTGATGGAGCCCTGCTTTCCTGGAGATGGCTGAACACCTGCCTGCCCATGGGAAGTAGTGAAGGAATTCCTTGTTTTGCTTTGCTTGCCTGCGCAGCTTTTGCTTTACCTATTAAATTGTATTTGTCTCGGCCCATGAGTTTTCTCACCTTTACCCTTCTGATTCTCTCCCCATCCCACTGTAAGGGAAGTGAGCGAGCAGCTGTGTGAGGCTTAGCTGCCAGCTGGGGTTAAACTATGACAGAAGCATTTAGCAATATTATTTCTCAGTTCTTAATATTTTAAACACAGGTTATTCTGATCTCCTTCAGAATGTTCAAAACAGCTTTCATTGTTAAAGAATTCAATCACAGATCTTAAGCTAAGCCGACATGAGCAATTACGTTCTTCCATCATCCTCAAGAGTAACTTGCTTCGATGAGTTTTGATATTCAATGACTCTCAGCTTCCTAACGTTACTTGTCCGTGCTCTTCTGAACTGGTGTACAAAAATCACTGATGAATTACTTTATAAAGATGAAGACAAAAAACAGTTTTCTTATCTATAACATGTATGTTTGCTTTCAGGGAAAAGAGTGCTTCTTTTCTTCTCCAAGAGGGTAGGACATTACATAACATAAAATGCAATATTATACAATATAGGATAATGCACATGGACAAATGTTCTTTGCATAATGCAAATATATATTAAATAAAAAAAAGCCTTAACACAGTACAAAGTTTGCAGGTAGAAATAAATATCTTTTTTTAGACCAAGTGATAGAGCTGGGAAAAATAAGACACACTTTTGGAGACATAAGCCCCTTCTGCAGTCTGAAGAACAGCATATTTCAAAGCTTATGAACAAGTCAGAAAATTAAGAAGGGGTGGTAGCAGGGATAAAATCAAATATTATTAATTTATTTTCAAAAGTTTATTTGGATATCATCATATCTGTCATAAATCAACAGAAGGTCATTTAACTGCAGAAGAATTGGCAGAATAAACACAAAAGGACAATACACAACAAAATTAAGAGTTACAGTTAACACTTACCACTTGAATCAGGAATTCTACTGGAAAACCTCCTAGTGTTTCACTATCTGTGCCTGAAATTTTGTTTTTCCACGAAGATTGTCCTAATAAAGGATCACTGTCCTATACAAGAAAGAACATTTAACAACTTATTTTTAGAGGGATTTGCTAAAATTTTTATCTTGCTGAATAACCTCAGAAGATTAATCTCAAAAACTGTTTAAAGTGACAGCTTCAGTGATTCATATTACATGAAAAAAGTAACTTACTGTAATTGGAGACTGGAGTGAAGGTGTATAATGCAATCGGGGAGGGGTCATAAAGAACCTTGAAGGCCGTTGTTTCTGTCCAAAGGCAGCAATTGGCATGGTTTCATGAGGCTCGTTACTCTAAGACAGGAAAAGGAAGGATATACTTCAGCTGTCAGATTAATTAATTTTACAACCTTTTGCAATACATAATTTATTTCTGGAGTCTGGACTAGCCATGCCCATCCATGCCCCAGCCCAACAACATTAAAAGATTAACATTTTGCTTTTGGGCTAGCAGAAGCTTCAAAATCATATTCCATTCCTAAAGTTTTCGAAGTGTTATGGCATCACATCAAATAAAACCTGCAAGAGTATTTCCAAAAATTCTATTGGCAAGCTGCAGACAAATCACGATTGAACAGGAGTTCAGCAGAGGCTCCAAACTCAGATCATGACAGAGACTAGACAAATTATAGGCCCTTAAGTAGATTCAACACTACACAAGATACAAAAGAACATGAGGTTCTCTGAAAAGATTGCAGTCTAGGTCAGACTGTTTGGCAGGAACAATTCCTGGAGCTCATAAATTGGTACAAAAGCCCATGAGCTAGGAAATAATCCCAAATTGTTTGACCAAAGCAACAGCCCCACAGGTAGCTTCATTACCATAAGAAGTTTCAAAATGAGGTTCAATCAACTGCTAATACTTGCTTGCAACTACCACAGGCCTTTCCAAACTTTGGCAAATTACAAAGAGTCGTTTTCTTGAACGTTTTCTGGAAATCCTGCCAGGATCCCATAGCAGCATTTTCTTTGGGATCTTATACTACTCATGACATGTCTTCATATTAAACTCAGGCTATTATAATAACCTATAATAGTAGGTCTAGTAAATTATTCTAGCCTGAGTTGTTATGTTTTTATCATAGAGAGTTATCATGTTCTATAGAACCATAAACAACAGAAGCTCATTCCCATACAATTTCTCATGCATCTGCTATGCTTGTATGAGAATACCACCTGGATGTAATATTTCAGATTTTCTTCTTTTTGATTAAAGTATACAACCATACAACTGTAGATTTTTTAATTTAATTTTTTTTATTACAGCTATTTTAAGAATGTGTCATTAATACTTACAAGAACTTCATAATCTGGGACTGTGTGTGTTCCAAGACCTGCCCTGTCAAAAGTCACTCTGTATGTAGCATTAAGAGTGTCTACAGCATCTATTTGTCCAGTGAATAGTCCATCATGGACACCTCGCAAACGTGCTTAAAAAAAAAAACAAACAAAAAGAACAATAAACCAAACATTATAATGTTCTGATATCATTGAGAAAAACTGACTTAATACATCTTTTGCAAGTAACCCTTTACATGTATATTTAAACCCCACAGATTAAATGGAAAAAAAAAAAGTAAACCTGGAAAAATCACAGTATGCAACAGAAATACAACCCAACTTTTTGTCAAATTTGTCTTTGCAAGTCAAGTATTTCCCAAATCTAATCCTTAGCACTACATTTATGTCTAAATAAAACACTATTCAATACCCAATATCTTCTGACAGACAGATTTAGCAGGCAAAAGTCAATTTCCAGATGATTTTGCATACCATTTCTCTTTGATCACTTCCACTGATGACTGCATATTTAGCAAAAGACAATGAGGAACGCAGCTCAAGGATACAGCTCTAGGAGAGTGAGGAGAGGCAACGTTGTGCATGCTTGCTCTTCAGCAAGAATTAAGGGCAGTTTTGCTGAAGTATGCAAAAAGCAATGAACAGTAGTGGCTTGAGTGGGAGATACCATGCTTAAGTGAAAAGCATCTGGATCACAAACAGACAGGATGGAGGAATTCAAGTTTTTATAAGCTTAGACAAAACTTCTGGAATGTTTTTAACAATAATCCTTCCTCAGTTATGTGTAAGTTTTTTCAGTAAGGCAATGTCATGTTTGGTATACATGTCCAACTACACCTCAATGTCAATTGTATATCTGTCTCAAAATACATAGTTTTATATTTATGGAAGAATAAAGCTCTAGTTTTATATTAGGTTAGATTTTAAACTTTCAGACAGCACTGAGCTCTTTGCATTTAAGCATCTCTCTCTCCAAGATTTGTTACCTATAGTGGACACAAGCCCCCTGCCCTCGCAAAAAAACCCCTGCAATTTTAATAGCAGAAATAATAAACCATACTAAGTTTGTACCTCAAAACCATATCCTGTTTTAGAAATACTAGCTAATCCTCACAAGCACCTTCTCAATAAGCTAACAATAAAAACATATAAGTTTTGATGTTTTAAATTTATTTTAACTATGTGCACTAAGTATATTATGGTTTATTAAAATCTTTGCAAAATACTTGGCTGGTTTTTTGTTTGTTTGTTTTTAAGAAATTACCTGTAACTTTTGTTCCTATTACAAGTGGTAATGGAATTTCTTCTGGAAGATCTTTGAACTGTGAAATATCTGCAACTTTCCGCTGCTGCAAAAGTCTTATTTTCTGCCGTTTCTGTTTTAATGCTGATCTCTCTTCCTCAAAGAATGCAGATGAACACCTATAATACAATTAGGTAGAACTACATTTAAGTTCAGCACTGAAAACATACATATGTGAAGACACATCAACTAAATAGGCACAGTTTATAAATCAGTGAGGGAAAATGAAAAAGCTTGGGGTAAAGTGTTCAGGAGAAAAGGATTTTGTTGAATGGATTTAGACAGTCCTACTCCCCAGAATTATCACTCCTAAAATAACAATTTAAAAATAATATTCAGGAATGCTAGCTGTTGGCATTAGTGTATCCGCAGAGTACAAATTTTTAGAACTTTTTCTGCTTATAGGGATCCACCTGGTGTCAAAACAAAGCTAAAGCAGGTCCCACACCCAGTCTACTCTGAATACCAGCTCAATGCATGTAAGGAGGACTTACTGTGAGGACCCTGGCTGCCATCACTTACTGATACATGATCCCATGTGGTCATCAGCTCAACTAAACTAACTTAGTATGAAAGTGCACCACACACAGAATATAAAAGGGCACTTCTCTGTCTCATCTCCTTGCATCTGTGCAGAATACAACTTAGCCATAAAATCTCTATTATGCAGATGAATTGTTCTGAGATTGATCATAGTAAAAGTACAAATTTCTTTGAACTTACACTATTGAGTAAAATCAGATAGTCTCTAGCAGTCCCCTCCTCCATTTTGGGGGGGGTGTCTTAAAATGTAATCTAAAAGATGGAAAAGTTATTCCCATGGCCTTTAATTGGTTTTATTTGTTCTCACTTTTAACCTACTGAATAGGCATGATGCATGAGGGAGATACTGAAAGCAAAAAGACATTAAGGACTCAATCCCATCTCTCATTCCTTATTAAAAAAAAGTTTTATTGTTCTTGTGTCAATGAAAAAAGTAATTTAAAAAAGGAGTACAGATGCTATTGTAGGTCTGTTTAATTGCAGAAGCAGTTATTTATCAAATAATTTACTACCTTTGTTAATTGCTTTACTGCAGTCAACTGCAATTTAAACATTCTCTGTGGAACTTACCCAGTTATATATTGATTACTGATCAGTAAAATGTCCTATTGTACAAGACTATTTTAGAAAGCACTGATAAATCCTCCACTGGTTCCCCCTTCTACACTGCAAATTATTTTCTGTTTTAAATCTCTTCAAGATATTCCTCAGTTATTTCTCTCTCACTCAGTACTGAGGAGTCAGCTCCTATTTCCAAGTCTGCTTCTACTACTCTCTTATTATATGCCAAAATGAACATTCTTATGTTTTCTTATATGCCAAAATGAACATTCTTATGTTTTCTTCTGTATATCCCTCAGTTGGAGTTCCACAAAGCCATTTCACTATTCTCCAAAATTTCTCTTCCTTGCAATGTGTATGAGAAGATCATAAGAACTAAGCTGCCAGGATGCTGAGACCACTTTCTTTCATGCTAACTGGCAGTTTCACACTTGTTTGTCTATATGCATACACCACTTGCCTTTTACCTTATACATGGTTTATAAGTTATATAGGGCATAGACCATCTGTTTTGTCCAGTCTGTACACTGTTAACACAACAAGACCTTAGTCCTAAGCAAGACATAAAACAACCCCCCCGCCCCCAAAAAACAACAGGAATGAGCAGAAGCTGTGATGTATTTCTGTCAGGTACATGCAATAATGCACTGCACTGAAGGGTCCCTTACTAGGCTTTCCAATCACTGTCACCAAGGAAGTTGTCACTAGTCTTTGTATAGTGTAGAAACTGTGTTGTAGATTGAGCAACTGTAGGTGCATGTCGCACTCACCAGTTTACCACTGAAGAGCAAAACATGTTTACCTGGAGTTGTGTACTGTCTAATGATCCTGATTAGGAATTCAAAATATCTGGAAAGGGATATGGCAGGGAGAGAGTGATGGTGGTTGGGAGATTTATGCAAAGCTTAGTTGGATATTCTCATTTAAAGATGCTATTTGCTTCATATTTACTACTGGGGAGGAACAAGTGTGAAAAAATGTTTGCCATGGGCTATGAACATGAAGTAGCAAAATGCTGGTCAGGGTTTTCAATTCCATTGAGGAGAACAGACTGACTAAGCACAGCAAGACAAAAAAAGGAGAAAAAAAAAAGGCAACAGAGACTTTAATATTAGTCCTTCTAATTGTGTCCAGGGTCTTGCATCAGGAACATCAGGTATCACCTGATATTCTTTGACCCGTGCTCTTAGAAATACAAATTCAAATGCTGATATACTAATCACTGACCTTGGAAGGTCCCTACAACAGGAACTACTGTTTTACTGATAGCTCGGATGTTCTTAAAAAGTCTCTGTTCTGAATGCTGTAGGTCATGGATGTAGAAAGTATTTGCAACATATTTCTGGCTTCTGTTAAAGGAAATCTCCAACCCCAAGTCCCCCAAATGTATTTAATAAAGGTTATCCAATCTTCACGCCATTCCTATGAAAAAATCAAAATTAAAACTATGGTACAGATCACTTTGGAACCTCATTAGTTTTCTGTTGAGACTTTTTAAGAGGTTGAATATTCTTCTCAGTTTCTACCTTGGTCATGAGAATTTGAACTAACAGAGGAATCATCACTATCATATAATGGCAGGACAAACATATCTGAGCTTAATTCATATCCTTTGCTATTTCACAGCCCCAATTAAGCTTACACAGAGTACACAAGACTAACTATTACCTCTTCCTTTTCTTGGAGCATATCTTTCCCCACAGTCTACTGGAATCTTACAAGCTTTGCAGGCTCCCATGAAGAATACTGTTGTGCCAATCAACCACACTATTGATGGTGTGATAGAACATTCAAAGTAGCAGCAGAAATAAGAAGATATTACAATATATTTAAAACAAAATTAAAAAAAAAAAGATGACAACCACGTGCACAGCTATCACACAGAGACACTATTATCCTCTGCCACCAAAACTGTGGATGCAAAATCTCTTATTTCTCTAATTTCCTCATGGGGAGATAGCAGTATTGACATGGTATTTGGCTTACTTGCATATGAGGACAGACAGAAGAAATTTCTAACAGAATAGTAATGTAAAAAACCTTTGCTCTGGAGGTAGATGAAAATTATCTTGAAAAGGATTCAAACTATTTAGAATAATTCAAAATCTTTTAGAACTAAGGCCAAAACCCACTCTGGACATCTTGAAAAAGACTACCAATAAATGTTTTTTTTTAAATTATTAAAGAAACTACAAGCAAACAGGAATGCTTATTTTGTGTTGATAAAAAGCAAGAACTCGTAGTTTTGGTTAACAAACAAAACAAGACTCTATATCTAGTCATATACTTGTACTTCAGAATTCAGATAAAACAACTTCCTACCCATTTAGACCTGTGGTTCCTTAGGCATGAGTCTCTCTTTTTAAAAAACTAACTGTATAATAGCTTAACAAAAACCTCAAACCAACAACACTTCCCCCTGCAAAAAAAAAAAAAAAAAAAAAAAAGTTTTGTCAATGGTCCAACAGACGGCTGAATGAGGCAAGCTGATCTTTTATAGCGGTACCCACTTTGGGCAAAAGTCAAATGAATAAGTGATGATTGAACCTCCAAATACACTGTTCCCCCCTCAGTGGGAAGTATGATGATAGAGGAACAAGAAGCTGTTTCAGTTAAGCTCAAATGATATGAACTCCTTTCCAAGAGGAACTATTTTTAAGCTGGCTCTGCTGCTTTCCCTTGACTGGCAATTTTTAGTTACGTAAAGCTGTTTATAGGTACAGGAGATTAAATAGCCTCCATCAGACAAAATACAATCTGACTCAGTACAGCAATCTAGGAAACGGATTCAGTGCTTTAGTGTTTGTATTTTCATAAATAAACCAATCTTTTAGTTTTGCAACACTACTTTCACATTTTTCTCCTGATCTTACACAATGACAGGATTGTTGAATTTGGGAGGGACTTCTGGAAGTCATCTTCTCCAACCCCTCCAGTAGAGTCACCTACAGGTGGCTGCCCAGGATCACATCCAGACAGCCTTTGAGTATCTTCAAGAATGGGGATTCTACCACCTCTCTGGGCAACCTGTGCAAGTGCTCAGTCACCCTCAGAGTAAAAAGTGTTTCCTTATGTTAAGGCTGAACTTCCTGGGTTTCAGCTTGTGCCCCTTGCCTCCTGTCCTATCTCCAGACAACACTGAGAAAAGCCTGGCCTCGTCTTCTCTATGCCTTCTCTTCAGATATTTATACACAGACATGAGATCCTCCCTGAGCCTTCTCTTCTCTAGAGGCTAAATTGTATAGGTTCTGTGAAAAGGCTGAACTGAATCTGTGGGTTTAAGAATTAAGAATTCTAAATTAGAGAAAAAACTATGCCCTTCATTAAATTCTGGCTTCTTTGCTACAATGTACAGTATTTTATGGGTGACTTTCTCCTCTCTCTGTGTTGGCAGCCAAGCCAGGAAAAGTTGAGGATCTATAAAATGGTTTAAAAAATAATAAAATAAATGAGATGAAAATGTGCACTTGCTCCCCAAGAAGAGCTAGTTATAGCCAGAAAAAAAAACCTTGGTGAAAAATTGGCCTGTCTTCCATGCCAGAAAGCACTGCAGCATAGAAGATACAGTAATTTCAACATATCCTAGCTTAGACACTCAGTTTTCTGGAGTGGGAAGAGAACATTTCAAGTATAGGCTCATTAGAACTACATTGACTGGACACATGCATATAAGGAATAGGGTGGGGGAGGAAAGCGGGGTGTGTCCTCAGAGAACACCTTTTCAATAAAATATTTTTCTGCTCTCAGCTGTTATTTTGCATGCACAATTATTTTAGAAGGAACAATTCCAGTAACATCAAAACTACATGTAGTTATTAATTGGAAAGAAAGAAAGAAAAAAAAATTACCTCCGTGGTTTTCCCATTAATCGTCTGATTTTTCCCCACTCTACTCTTGTCAATTTTCTTGTTTTCAAATTTGGAAAAGATTCTTTCAGGCATACACAGAAGTCATTATCTCCTTCAAATAGTGGTCTGTTGAAACATAATTGATCCTCCGTTAACTACACTCAGTAAACTTTTGTCACGAGATTCCAAAAAATGTCCATCATAAGAAATACATTGAAAACATAAAGTATAAATTAGTCATATAAACAAGACACTCCTATTTAAAGGACAAATTTAACCTGAAATAAATTCAACAGAAAACAAAGACAGGAAGTTTCCAGGACTGCTGTTCTATTTGAACCTTACTATCAGGGATGTTTAAAAATGTTCCTCTCTCTTGATACTACAGGGAAACAGGTATTCATCTTGCTTTGTAATGTATAGAAAGGCACCAAATGAAACTTCAGCAAAGCCAATGCAATGTCATGAGGATCCTGCAACACACTGAAGGAAGCCATAAAGATATGGTGAGGTATCGCAAATAAAGGAAGGGACAACATGATACTGAGAAACAGAAAGCCAGTACCTTTTTCATAAATTCATGCAATTATAACCCAGATTCTCAACAGAGGGTTCCAAAATACAGAAAATTGAGCCAACTTGTCATTCTCTACAGCTATACAGGTGAGACTTTTACTGTATCATACCATGACTCCATGATGAAGCAGAGGATCAGTATTACAGAAGTGACAGTTCAGAGAACCTACCTACACAACTTATGAATTTCTCTTTGATACTATGACCTGTCTGTATCTCTAGGTTTTATGACTGCCTTTTACTTTGTAGTACCACATCCTTCTTGAGCTGAAGAGACAAGGGAGCAGCAATGGATATGCCCATCTAATAGCAGGTTAATCATTAAAGACTATGTGCAACTGAAATAGATCTCACCTGGTGAGAACAAAAGAATAACCGCATCCTAGATAAAGCCGCATTTCTCCACTCTCTTCAGGGTGCTGGGGTTTAGAGGGGAATATCCCCAAGCACAGAACAAGGAAGATCTTGGAAGCAACACCACTTTCAAGTGAATGTATGGGGTGGTGGGAGAGAGGAAAGGAGCATGGAGATAAGGAGACTCGGGCAAGAATGGAAGGGAATATTTTTGCAGTAGAAGGATCTGCAGCTGTGGCATGAAGTGTAAAGGAAACCACAAAGAATGATCAATGAGGTTCATGAAACAGACAAGGAAGTGTATAAAAGAGTTTTATTTTATCCAGATACACTGTTGCTAACATAAGATATCTGTGTAAAGAACAACTGTTTTGCTTTTTTTGGAGAAAGAGGATCTGTATTTGATTGTTTTTACTATCACTTGTCCCTAAGCAGGCAAACTGTAAACCCACAGCATCCACAGGACTGGAAGCTCTGGGAAATGGTGTAAGCAAGCTACAGCTGTATCTGGTTCTGAGGGCCTATTATCACTGTAGTAGTAAGTAGCTCTTCAGAAGACCCTGCATGTCAGAAGCCAATGGGATTTTACAGAAAAAAAGTCCTCTGCAGCAGCTTAGAGAGAATCCAACTGAAACAGCTTCAATAATCTAATAACCACAGATGATAGCTGTAGAGATTAAAAAATTTCAAAAACTTATAGTAGACATGGCATTTAAAGTGATGATTTCAATTTTGGATGAGACAATTAGATTAAAATATTTTGAGACTTGTACAGTGAGCCATATTTTGTTAGTTGATAGATCTATGCTTTAAACTTTTTTAAGCTTCTCATTAAGTCTAGATTATATCACTCAAAACAACATAAATCAAAGTTTTTCTTCTAAAAATATGTAGTTTCTTAGTAAACTATGTTATAAGATCTTAACATAATCATATGTTACTAGCATTACAAACATACATTGATAACTATCAAAGAGGTTTTCAGAATTACCTGCTGAACTCAAATTCTAGTCTACTGATAGACCTAAAGTTCAACAGACAATTATTTCAAAATAAACTAAAAGTTCTTGGACTGTTGTAAAAATCATAATTTTAAATGTCACATTTTAAAATTACTACTAGGAATAAGTAGGGTTTGGGTTCTTCGTTTTGTTGTTTGGGGTTTTTTTCCAAAAAAAGAGAAAGAAAAAAAAAGGCAGGTAAAGTCTACTTCTTTCAAAGGAATTAAAATTCTACAGATGATGAATTTAGAACTAAAATGGACATATAATTTTTCTACTTGTGATGAACATACCCTAAAACATTTTTCTGTTGCTATGACTGCCTTCTCAATTACAGAAAACAGCCACAGCCATCATGATTAAAATAGGAAGGAAAAACAGTAATTATTTTGTTTTGAATAAATTCTGGAAAAGAGTGCTTGTTAACTCTGAAACCATTCTTTAGAATATTAAATACTAGAGTTTCATCTATTAGTCAATCAGTGTAGATTTTAAGATTCCATTCATCAATACAGAGTTTTACATTTTAGAATTTTTAGTATTTCATTATTAGGTATTAAACTGAAATGGTTCTTTTAAACTATTCACACCACCTTGCTAGTGCTGTTAAGAGAACAAGTGCCAAAGACCCTGAAGCACAAATTACAGAAACAGTCTAGCAGATCCAAGAAGGATGCTGATATCTAGACAACAGCTGAATAGTCACAACCTGGAGCTCTGTTAGTGATCAGAGTAAAAACAGGATGATGGGGAAGAAATCTATGAAATCAACATTTATGCCTTTTAGGGAAGCAGTAAGTTACGAAGAAGCAGTCTCCTTCCTATCCCCTGTGTGTAACACTGATCCGAGGGTTAAAAAAGTCTAAATGTTCTGATAGCTTCACGCTAAAAACATTATGAATAAAATCTTGTATCTGGTAGAGGCAGAGGTGTTAAAAAGAAAATTATTTCCATAAAGGAAGACTACCCAAGGAACTACCCAAGTAGGCTGCCTAATATAAAAAAGAGAAAAAAACCCCAACAAAACAATGAAGTAATTTTCAATAACTAATAATTTAAGAATAAACTTTGGAGTATCTAACCAATATATGGAAATTTGCAACTCAATTTCAGAAAATGACTTGTTTCTACTAGTAAGAGATAATTATATAAAACAAACATACTTATCTATATTTGAATAGAACCATTCATATATGCACCACTTGTGAGCTTTGGGAAGTTTGAGCAGGTTACGAAGCCGTAAACCGATCTTCTGTGATGCTTTCTTGTCTGGTGTTGGCATTGTTGTATTAAACTTCTAGGTAGTAAAATAAAGGAAACAGTTAAAGGCAGTCTAACATTCTTCAATATTCAAATAATTAAACTACATTTTCCTGATAAAAGTTTGCACATTAATAATTGTTACATTTTAATCGCACATAGTGTTTCATGACAATTTTTTTGTTGCAGATCTATAACAATCTGTACTGCATTATATCAGCAATGCAATCAAACATAACAGATGGCAAACTTTAGCAGGATCAATACAACAAATTATCTCTATACAAAGCTCTTCTAACAGAAACATTTTCCAACACTGAAACTACATTATTGTAACAATAGCATGGCACTAAAGTACACACAGATTTCAAAAGTTTGAGGCACCACTGAACACTGTCTCAAGTGAACATACGTGATGTTGCAGCTCAGATCCAGCAACACAACTGCCTCATTTACACTAGTGCTTCTACTCTTGCTAACTGTTCTTAAACTGAGAATGAAGCTAGCACAGGAACGTAATACAGCCAAAGCTTTGAGCAGAGTGTCTGCTTTTTAGAAAGCTGCAAGAGAAGCTAGCATGGACATAAGCAATCAAGTTTTAACTACATTTGAAAGCTATTTTATAAATTGCAGAAAATACACTGTCTTAGATTGCATGCATAATACATAGACCTGAATTTAAACAAGACCGTAGAAAAATAATTCCATAATTTTGTTCCAGGGATGACTGTCTTAACTGACAGAAAGAAACTTATTTGCAAAAAATAACAGCTTTTTGAGAATATTAGTTTAACTGGGCCCTGATGCCATAATCAGTTGTTATCCTTCCCCGAATGCTCAAAAGTATTTTGACCTTTAGTCCCAGCTATAATAGGATAAAGCATAAGGTAGGCACCTTGCTGGCTCCTGCTGCACTTAACCACTACCTTCTGGATACAGGTCCCCTTTCTCCCACTGGAACTCTAGGAAACAAAGCCTAGCAGGACATCAAGATCTGTGAGCTACAGCAGCTGCAGTCCCTCACAAAGGTTTATCTAGCAAATACTTCACCTCCTGAACCAGACATTTAAATACAAACCAACTGGGCTTAGAACATTATCCAGGCTTTTCTACTGTTAAGAAATCATGGTAATGAATAGAGAGAAATGTCATGGTCCTCGTCTCCGACAAAATCGACCCAGCAAAATGGCAACTGCGAAGTCTTCCCCATTCAGCGCTGCACAGTACAGTTCAGAAGGCAAGCAAGACCAGTATTCAAATAGTACTTTTTCAGTGTGGGAAATTCAGGCTCATAAGGTGACGGTATAGAAAAGTGATTTGGATGACAAAGGTACTAGAGAGCCAATTCTTTGAGACTAAGAGATGTTGCCCTGTCTAACATAGCAAATAAAGGCTGAGAGAAATTACAGCTGTTCTTTCATGCTATATCAAGGAGTAGACAGTCAAGTGGAGGAGTAGAAAAACAAGCTGTTTGAATTGGAGGACATTATCATTACAGGATCAAGAAGGTATAGATGGCCATGAATACATTTAGGCTACAAATCTAGAGCAAGTTCCTAACTGTTGGAATACATTAAGTTCTACAGCAGCCTCCTAAATGATGTAGTCAGTGCAAGAAACCTAGTCAGTTTTTAACTGAAACTGAATAAATTTATGCAGACTACAGGACACGATTGTTTGCGGAAGCAAGATGGGCAGCTAGGCTGGAATCCTTTCTTAACTCTGTATGCTTATGTCCAGGATCAAAAAGAACAGGTACTACCATAAACAAAGTGAGGAACCCAGCTGTGAGGAAGAAAAATATAGATCTGTTTTGACTTGTGGCTTACTCCTAGCAACAGCTTTCCTCACAAGAATATTCATAAACTGATAATGCAACTTGAAAAGCAAATGTATTCTAATTTTCAACACAGATAGGCTTGTTCCCCTTTTTGGTAAAAATATCTGCATACATGTAGGTACCTGTGGAACCATCGCAACCTTCTGATTTCTTTTGGGTGACCTTGTGTTTATTTGTCTGTCATCTTCTTCACAGAAGAGTCGACTCCGTTTTGAATTTCTGAAGGGCTGCATGTATCAAAATTAAGAATGAATTACAAGAAAAAAATATTTTGATTTCTCTGTTCATGCACAGAATTCACAGTGAGAGAAATGGAATGCCTTTTCTCTTGCCACCTATTAGTTTAAAGGCACATGGTACACAATAAATAGTGCCTCCTAGCAGTTAGAGGTCTAAGGGCTGAGAGAAGAGAAGAAGGAATTTAAGATTCCAGGCTTTCCAATGCTAACTATAACCCATTACTATACTGCTGGCCCAGTTCCACGGAAGTATTTAGAACTTAACTCCCACTTGTTTCCAGAGGAGTTAGGTGTCTAAACACTTGTGTATCTAAGCTTAAAATAGTCATTGCTTTGCTTATAAGCACATCTGTTAAACAGTTTGTTCTGAATTTTGGGTCAAAAAAAAAAAAAGTTTATTCAAACAGCGTATTTGTTTTGGTGTGTTCTCAGTAAAAACATTAGCTGGATATAATTTTTTTGCAAGGACTTCTTATGAGTCTAAAAGTGTTGTGGGTTTGTTGTTTAACTCATTGAAAGTGCCTACACTGCAAAATGCTTGGAAGCTGAAGTCTGAAGAAACTAAAGCTTGAATAAATTATGTAAAAATATCAAAAGAGAAGAATTTAGAGTTTATGCTAACTAAAATTTACTTGTGTGCTTAGATGTTATAGCTCAAAGAGAATTAGAGGCTGACTGAAAACAAGAAACCATATTGCAAATACGTGTCATGAAAAAATTACTACCATTGAGATATTCCTCAACACTTTACCCTATGACAAAAAACTTGTGCTTTCAATGAGGACAAAAGAGTAACCTATGACAGGCTGCTAGTGCTGAGAGCAAGCAGCTTTTCCTTCCATGAAGACTTTGTGGCCCAGCACAGGAGCCAGCCACAACTGAAATGTGTCTCCTTTGCAGACCCCCAAGACTGCACCCTGTAGCATTTCCTTGTGCTTCAATCTATTTACAAAGGGGATGAGTAAAGGCAGAACAAATGCAGATTTCACTTCTTTCAGTATAGATGGTGAAAGTGCTACAAACTGATACGGGTATGAAACCTATAACACTCACAATGTGAAGAATACTGATGACAAAGATAAGCCCTTAATAGGAGTCAGAAACAAAATAAATCAACAAATAGTGAAATAAAACTTCACTAATAAGCATTTACACTTAAGAAAGACATTTAATAAGTTTGTGACTGATTAAAATATCTGTTTGAAAAGAGATATTCTCTATTAAATTAACCAGTGGTAGCAAAAAAAACCCTTTCTGTCCCATGCCATGAGAACAGCTGGAGCTTTCCCAGGGAAACGTGCCTTTCTTACTCTGAATGATATATATTTTATAAATGTAACTACACAAGTGTATTTAAGTAACAGTAGTGCCCTGTACGTGCTAGACACCTAAGCACATTCAGCACACAGAAGAAAACGTCCATTCCTTGTAGATGTTACAAACCAGGAGAGAGACACACACTGAACAGAGGAACTACATATTGGCAAGGTAACCAAATGGTGCCCACATCATAATAACATAGTAATTAGTTTATTGTATTAATTGTTATGGATGTTGTTTTTCTCTCTTCACCTAGATCCATTGAGTTCCTTTCTTCACATCTTCCAATTCACTAAACCTTAAGAACAATCTTGAATTTCAATTACAATGTCTTTATGTTCTTTATAACATCTCTGCTGTCCTTGACAGACCACCACCTTAAAAAAGAAAGGTCAGAACTATTCTAACTTTTGAGCAAGAAAACAAACCCACAATCCTGTTCCAACAATAAAAACTCTTACATTGCAGAACTCCAGGACTTTTTAATCACAGCATTCTGCCCACAGGACAAAGAGCCAGGTTCCTATTGAATATTTGCAATTATATTTTAGACTTCATATTTGAGATGCTGGTTCCAGGACAAATTTTTTCTCCCAAATGTCTATATAATTCTTCTTGATTTTATGACACCATACCACATGAAAGCATGTGCTAACACAGGAACACAAATGCTAAAACAATCTAGACAAAACTTAAGAGTTCCTTCAACCTTATGCTAAGGCTATGATCCAGATCAAGAGAACCGTTTTACAATGCTCAAAAGAAGCTGCCAAATTCTATTCCACGGAACTATCCAAAATAAGAGTGTTTCATCAGTCTGGATTGCCAGTGCCTCACACGAGAATAAAATAACAAGCATCACAAAGAGGTATCATCCACGTTAGCTAAGTACGTCAGGCATTTTTGGAAAGATTTTTCAACCAACAATACAACCTATCTGCAAAACTTCCAGTGTTCAGGGAATTTGAACTAGTACAGAAGACTACATCACATCTCAGCAACATGGGCCACTGTTAACACATCGGGCTGTCCTCTGATCTTTCTCCCAGGTTTCTACAGAATACTAAGCTATATTCAAAGTTTGACTGCTTATTTTTAATACCTACAGCCAGCATACCTACAGATTGACAAAGTTTTCGTACAAATGTTATGGCTATTGACTTTGGTTCTTTAGCACATGCGATCTTCTAAGTTACCAGTAAGGCTTGTTTCTGTGAGAAGATGAGCATTCCTGGCAACAGCTGAAAGCTGTGACATGAACTCCTGCAGGAACTAAGGGCCATCACAAAGCTCTGGTCACTGTCTGGAACTGCATTTTGTAGACCTTATGTTCTCTAGCATAAACACATAGTAACGTGTATATATATCTGAGTGAATCCTACCAAAATAAAAATCTTCTCTGTGTAAGTTTCTCTCTACAGGGAGAAGGATCACACAACGAGACACATATGACAGTTGTTAGTCACATTTCTTAATGCACTACTGGATGCTGCTCAGATATTTTGATTATGTGCAGAGCAGGCAAGTGCAACAGTTTTCAAACATAATGTTCATTTATTGGAAGGGAAATAGTTCACAAAAAGTAATGATTTGAACAAAAAACAGGTGATAGTTGGTAAGTTGGTCACAATTACTGTAGAAGGCAGCACCAGAAGAGTATGGGAGAAAGATCTGCCTAGCAATTGAGACAGTATTTCATATACTCTTCAGCGTGTAGTGAAAAGAGCACGCAGTATTACTGATGTAGACAAACAAGGCACTGGGTATAATATAGCTGGTGGCAAACCCAAACCAAAATCACATAATTCAGTAAAGTAGAGGAGGTTAAGAATAGTTAAGAAAAGCTTGAATGTGATACGACGGGGAAAGAAACAATGGAGTATTTAAAAAAGAGAGAGTGAAATGGTCAACCCAAACACCAGACACATGCTCTTGAAGGCTGCAGGCTCATTACCTTTCATTCCCCCACCCCAAAGTTGTTCTTTAAGGTAAGGTCTCCTGTGAGACCTCTCAGAATACTACATGACATTTCACTGACATTCCTTTAATTTTAATAAAATCTGCCCCCCAGAAGGCACAATGGTGGAAGTGCATTATGACATTTTCTCTTCCTTTTCTTCATGCATCAGTTCTGAGCCATAATTAGAAGTGAGATACTTCATGAGAGAAAACAAATGGTTGATCCAAAATGGCAACTCCTAAGTTCAAGGTGGTAGATACAGTACAAACATTTCACATAGCACTTGCTTTACAAAAAAGAGAGAAAATGATTACGAGCTACCTTGAACAAGGTCAACAATTTAATTTGTTTGACTATTCATTTATAAAATATGTTTTCATCTCATATTCAGACTGTGCAGACTGCTTGTGAAGGGCATAGTTTAACATTTCGAAATTATGAAACTATAAATCTCAGCCAAATTTTTTGATCCTTAAATTTGATTCACTTTATGGTATTTTACCAATCCTGAAGTTGTCTTTTTATTGCTTCTTACCATTTCCACTGCAGAACCAGCATTCTTGCTTTTCCAAAGGGGTGTTTTCTGCAGAGAATTATACTTTTCATTCCACGAACTGGATAAACTTCCCTCTGTTGTGAAGAAATCACGTCATTAATATACATATATATATATGTATGTATGTTTTAACATAACTACTATCCAAAAGCTAGTATAACATCACCAACTACTAATATATTTTTGTTACTTTCAACAGCTTCTTTGGATTCACCTACAAATTAATTTTAGATTTCAATATTTTTATTAAATTGTTCTGAACACTAATTAAAAAAATAATTGAACACACTTTCAGTACAAGGAGAAACATGAACAAAACACTTTTTACTCCTGACAATATTTAGATTTCTTGATACCTCCTTTGCTGGAGTCAGTTACTTCCACTGCTGGGTTGACACACACGTAGACAGCTGTACTGTGGCTGTAACTGAAACCTGGAGAAGGTAAAGCTTGACAAGACCTAGCCACCTTCTGGTTCTAAAAAATGATTAAGTGGGTGCACACCAACAAGTAAATCAAATTTTATTGAAACAAACCTCTAATAGTTACAACATATTCAACAGACCATGCCTTCTTGCTTGCATAATAGAAGCCTTGTAATATATAAAGAAACTTTTGTTGTTGGGCAGATTATAAGTATTCAACATTTGTATGACTGTTCATGAAGACAATTTCAAAGAAGATATAAGAAACAGATTTTTGATTTAGCCCACAACTTGCTGACAGAAAACACAACAAGACTGTGAAATTCCTTCCTAATGTAAATTTTGTCACATGTACAGGTCTCACTAAGAATCCTTCTCCTATCTCATCCTCAAAAGAGGAAAGATTACCTCAATCTTCTCATCAAACCTGATGCCTAGACAGTACTTAGGAAGAAAAAACACATTTCAGGAATTTCACTCAGATGAGCAGTGTCTAAATACACCACCACATATGTAGTTTCAACCACCAAGGAACATTAGTCTACAGAAGTAACAAATATCCACAATAAAACCCGTATTTCAACAAAAAACCTTCTTTGGTGTTTGTAGGAACATATTTAGCTAACGGTCACAAGAGCATTCCAGACACCTTTAGAATGTTCCTACAGGTGTTATTTTCTTGAACTTTTTGAAGCTAGAAACTAAGTACACCTTAAAGTCAGATTGGGTACAAGTAAATAACACATTAATTTCTTACCTTTCAAGCTCACAAGTGCTTTTGCTGAAGAACCTGCAATACATCAAAAAGTCCACATAAATCATAAGTTATTTCAAACCATACAACCTATGCAGAGTCTACTAATTCTTCATTAATTCTTAGGCAGAACGTGGAATTTAATATTAAATCTTTCACAGCTGAGTGAGTGAACCCAGTGCGCCCTTCATGGCACCAAGTATAGCATTATATGTTTATTACCCAATAAATCTTGAAAGCATATTCATGTTTTGTTTTTTCCTTTAGTTTCACATCTACAAAACAGCTTCAGATGCCAAGCACTTTTGTTTAGCACAGCAAATTCTGAACAAGCTTTATGTCCAAACTACATACGTCCATGCGGCTGCTTGTTTGATGTAGTTGCAAATATATTGCACAACTGACAAGGAAACTGTAATGAACACTTCTTTTTTTGTTATTTAAAAAATTATTTCTACCAATTCAAAATTCTTCAATGCCAAAAATTTCCGTGAAAGCAGTAGTTTATGCTCTCTAAGCTTGGTTCTCTAAGTAGGAAGACAGATAGTTAGTTGCTCCCTGGTGAAACCTCTTTATTCAGAAAGGCAGCAGATTCAGATACTATAAATGCAGATGGGACCCTTAGTTTGCTTGAACTGTTCAAACTGTGTAGCACATCCATCAAAATTTTGCTGATCCCCTTCCACTGCATCTGTAGGACCTCTGCAGTGCTTCCAGGTCAGGAAGGACAAAACTGGGCCTGACTACAGCCTCCAAGCTCCGAAATTTTCAAATGTCTCTCTAAGAATCGAGCTGTTTGAAGCAACTACACTAGCAGAGGGGAAAGCTACTTCTGCATGACAATGCTTCCACACATTCATCTTTTCTCTCCAATAAATTTTATCTTTCCAGTTACGTTCCAGTGTTGCAACCACTCCTTCTTGTGTTGCATGATCTTCTCCCTCTCACCTTCCCCAAGCTCTTCTTCAGCTTCTCTCTGGAACAGCTGTTCCAAGAACATTTCTGACTCCAAAGGTCTAGAAATTCCTTTTCTTGTGGCTGCCCTGTATCTAGGTCCTAACCCCACTAACTTCACAGTGCCAGAGATCCTTGCCTCTAAGAGGGTACATTCCAGGGAATATCACAGAGCCAAAAAATGAATTATTGTCCCCTTCCAGGAGAACAGAGCATTTTGGTCTGGGGTGGACTGTTGAAGAGAATACAGGTGCAGCAATGGCAAAAAAACCCCTATTGTTTGCTGCCATCTTATTATGCCACATGTTAAAAAAAGTTCAATAAAAAAAGGAAAAAAAGTTTCTATTCTTTAAAAAAAAAAAAAAAGTTTAAGATATGAAATGGAACTATTTTGACTCACTGGTGGTTTAGAGGGCCTCCAGCCCAGTATCTCCTGAGCTGTTCAAATCTACAACAGGTAACGTGTATGGGATTAGATGTCAAAAACAAGGTGACAAACCTGGGATATACTGGTGCCTTTCTTGCACATTTCTTTTCTGACATATCACCTTTGTTGGGTTGGAGACCTAACAGTGACTGGTACAGGAACATGCTTCTATGATGATCAGATTCACAGCAAATTCAGCTCTTGTAACTAAGCTGTATGTTAAAGGTATCACAGGATTAAAGCCTTTTTTTTTTTTTTTTTTTTTAGTTTAATACTAATAATCAGTTACTGTACACCATGCTTGCATAAATGCACAGGTACCCTGCTGTCAACCACAAATGCAGTCCTAAACACTAACAGTAAGAACAGTGAAATACTAGTGTTCCCCCCAAATTTACATAAGGGATGGTGGGAAATGTGTGCAGGGATTAATAAGTACAAACAGTTTAAGAGCACGGGAAAGTACATGTCCTTGGTGATGGAGAGGCAGAAGCAGTGTCATCATGACTGTCAAATGGAGGAAATGCTGGCTTTTCAGAATGGAACACTATTCTGAAAGATCTCAGGCACTTCATCTGTAAGACTGAACATACAATCATTTTCCTCTTTTTCTGATCATCTTGCTCACAGGAATCAAGTTCAATCAATTCAGTCAAGGGTGAGTATGTCAACAATGAAAACGAAACAACTCAGCAAGAGGCAGCAAAGCTTTATATGGGGGGTGGTGTCAATCTCATAGCTGAATTGCCTGAGATCCTTTGCTAACCATCAAACTCAGATTGCTTCACCTGTGAGACTGATGATGGGTCAGCAGAGGAGGGCATTAGATGACTGGCATCAGAAACAACAGGTAGAGAAGTGATGGACAGCAGAATGTTACTGCGCTACCTTGTAGCTTTATAAGATTACCACTCAAAACAGCATTAGTTGCCAGGGTCTTTTCAACATGGGATAGTTAATCTTCAACAGATGCATGCTAGAATAAGGCTGCTCATTTGTTTTCACTTAACCTGTAACTAAAGTAATGTAACTGGAAAAGGGCATCTTTATTTAGGAGAACAAGTGTCCAAATAAGAAATTCCTGATCTAGGCAAGTTCAAAGTTAAACTAAACTATTTTAAATAATAAGTTGCAGAAAATTATTAACACTAACACTTCTGTAGACTAAAGCCTGTAGGATATCAAAATGACAATGGAGATGTCCATAAGCTTAATTTTACCTTAAATGCAACAATATGATACATGGGTTTTCTTGTCAAGTTCTTCTGTATTGATTTTAGAGGCTATCTGCAACACCACCAAACTTCAAGGAATACGGTACATCTCCCTACAGTTTCCATTTAGTTTGGTACATAGTACTAGGGCCACAAAACCAGAAACTAGGATGATCTAAGCAATAATACGTTACAATAAAAACCAACCAACATTTAATACAGATAAAAGCATTTCAGAAACTATAAAAATTGTAAAGTGATTTGGGACAGATGAAGTTTATTAAAACTATCCAAAGTTTTAGTTTAAATAATTATTAGATTTATAATATCCCAGTCTCACGTTAAATGCCAGTAATTTTGTATGCTCCTGTTCTGAATAACAAATACATAATCATAGACAGTCTTTTTAACCAGCATTTTAATTACAAACATAGAGATTAAAGTAGAATATATACACATGCTTGAATGTAAATACCTATTATGACAATGACAGATTCCATTTCTACAAACATCAAACACTTAAAAAACAAATGGGTGGAAAGGAAGAAATAAGGCCCATGCATCATTTAGGGTATTAGAACCAAAATCTACTTCCAACTCCTCCAGGTTCAGAAGATCATGGAGGTGACTTTCTTAATACTGAGAGTAAAAAAACCTCAACCTAGGGAGGAAGTACAGCTAGCTCACCACAGCAGTGTCTCAGGAATTAGAATGCCTGCTTTCAGTAGCCCTACACTGGCACACTATTCCAGTGCAAACTGTACGATTGGCTTAGTCTTGTCTTAGTATCATATTGAGTATTGCTTTGCATATGTTGTTAGTAAATTAATTACTTGAACACAGTGTTCACACTTGACTAAGTTTGAAAAATTAGGAAAGGATTCAGAACAGAGCTAGGAGAAACATTTGAAGATCTAAAAACATGCCTTAATGCGAGAAAGTCAAGACACTCCAATCTTGTTCTTCCCAAAGAAGGTCAAGATCTGCACTGATCACAAGTATCTACAAAGGAAGATAATTCAGACAGTAAATAGCTCTGCAGCCTCTTTTTTTACAAGGAAAGGCATAACTAGATCTATTTGTCAGAAAAGGACATTGGATAAGTTTAGGTTAGCAATGAAAGCAAAGCTCAACAGATTTTATGTAACTATACTAAGAAAGGGCATGTCGAGCTCCCTATAATTCAAAAATCTTTAAACCAAGTTTACATCTATTTTTAAAGAGAAAACTACAGCTAAAAAGGAAGCATGGAATCGATGCACAGAAATTCCAAACACAAGTATCCCAGCATGCTTAATGAAGAATGCAAGATGATTATAATGGCCTTTTCTGGCCCTAAAAAAAAAAAAATCTGTAAGATATGTGCACCACAGAAGTGCAGTAAAAATAACTGTGCTAGATTATGAAGCATTTAATAGTATGATAACAGGAAGCTCATTAGTAACTAAGAGTCAGGAATGCGCGTATATACGTGTTTTATAATACTTGCAAGAAGTGATTTTCAGGAAATCCATGTAAAGCCGAATTAAAAAAAACCCAAAACAAACCAACAACATTAAAATAACCTCAAGTCAGCCACGTCTAGCACGATAAGGACCCTGATGTTTTCATGCTAGGCTAGCTAGAAACCCGACCCGCTTCAGCAGCTGCCAGTGTGGGGTCCGGCGGGTGGACAGCTCCCCGAGTCCTGAACGGCCGCGGCCGCCAGGAATCGTTCCTCTAGCCCCAACCTCCTCCTCTGAGCACAAGGGAGCACGTACAGAGGATTACCATGAGGGGAACCTAAAAAACCTCCTCTAACTGCTCTGCAAGCACTATGGACAGACTTAAAAAGGCACTCCGATAGTTCGCCCTCCAAAAAGTATTTCTGATTTGGAGATAGGCTTTGACGCATGGGAAAAAAGCACAAAAGCTTTTCTCCTTTTCAAAAAATTAAAGTTGGGTTTAAGTTTAAAAACAAGCATCTACTGCCTCCCCTCCTTTGAAAATACAATAACTGAACACAAGAGGTGGAGTATGACTGCAATTCAATACGGGCAGTTGTAGATGCCCTGATGTGTGTTTTCAGTAATAACATGAAGCAAAGCAGTTGAAATACAGCTTTTCAACAGCTGATCTTTAAATTTAAACAAGAACACAGACAAGCACACTACATTTGTGAAAGTGTTTTCAGATTTTTTTATAATGAATTCACAACAGCTGATTACAGTTTTGAAAATAAAGGTTACAAGTAACCACAGGGATGTGCCATAGTTACTGATTTTACTAATGTGTGGGCACAAAGGGGCATATCTAAATCAATATAGAAAATTCTAGGATCCAGATACACAATTACATAACGTAAAACCCTTCCTCTCCAGATCATTACACATATTTTGTCTAAATTCTGCACAGGTGAGCAGTTATTTTAACACTGGTTGCATGATGACTTCAAAAACCTATGTAATTAAACTACATCACTGACACTAAAAATGGTGTGACAGAGGAAACTCATGGAGAAGGGAAAAACACAAGCTTTTATTATAGATTGAGTGATTAACCCTCTGAGAGATCATTCATCTACACGAGCATGGCACAAGTTGTTTCAGCAGAGGAAGCATCTCAAACGATTAGCCACTAAAAGGACAGCTTGTTCAGGAAAGCTTAGAAAGTACAAAACACGCATCAGGAAAAAGTGGCTTTGGGTAGCTTTTAAGCTCCCCATAAACTTTGGCCTTGCTGAAGAGATAGATATATATATAAATGAACAATAACTTTTCGTTTCAAGCATGAATCTATTTCCCTCATGTTATGAGCCCACTAATACTGACATTTGTATGTTTTCAAATCCTAACATAACTACTGGATGGAAGTCAGTTCTTCAGCCACGTGAACCCTTTTACAGGATTTGTGCAGATGATAATGACAATACCAAAGCCCTCTTCCTGAAACACTGCATTCTCATGATGGACAATATGCCGATACCATGGTAACATACAATTTTAAAGGTATGCAGCACAAATGATCCCAAAATCATTAGCTTTGGGTACCATTTAGCAGCCACGAAACTAATCTTGGGCCTTCTCCCAAATGCTGTAATCTCATATAGTTCTGCTGATTTTTTTGCCTCAAATGTCCAGAGCACAGTGGTGCTAGGCCCCTTGGGACTGGAAAATAAAAGCAGCAAGAGGTGTGCCACATCCCTCCTCCAGCTATCCAGGAAAGCTTCAGAGCACAGCAACTGGCTATGCAGGGGCAGGATGCCTGTGAACCACAGCATAAGGTTGTGCTGAGGGTAAAGACAATGATTTCCGTATGAAGTGCCGCCCTTACGCTGCAGCCTCCATCCATGGGATAAAAGGCCATGCAGAAAGATTCTTGTCATCCTTGCCTTCTTCTGCCTGTCCTAAAACACAAGCCCCTAGAAACAGTACCAGAGATGTCTACCAATGTATGGTATTCGGCAATACACTACTGTTTTCAGTATTTGTACTGCAAAAGGCTAACACTTTGACACCCATCGCTACTACAGTCTGGCTTCTTTCTCTGATTCACCTGCCACTTGTTGGTGTTTGCCTACATGCAACACAGAAACACTGCACTCTGCAGTAGCTTGGTGGTTTACTCCTGGCAGCTACCCCATACTGATGATCATTTAGTTAGCTAAGCATGCTTTCACTTCTATCAAAAATGGCATCTCACTCTTGCTTTTACAGAGCTGATTCCAGGTGTCTTCCTTGTTCAGACTCACTTGTGCGAAAGAACGCACCAAGATGCAGCTTTGCCTACGCTGCTGTCTGCCGAGCTCTGCCTCTACTGTGACTAGGACAGTCTTCTAGTCACATTTGCACGTGTTGTCTGTTTTATCAAAGTCTCACCTCAGCTTTACTGTGTGTACTTTATAGCTGAGTAATTCACAAATAAGATTGCTATTACTAGTAGCAAGAGACAGGGCAGCATTATGTACACTCCAATGCAATCAACTGTTTTCCTCTTCTGAGACACAGAGAAATAGCCATCTGGTTCGCAGCAGTAAAACTGCCCACCATTTACCTCCACTGCAAAATTACCAGGAGATTAGAGGGGGGAAAAAACCTGCATTGACTAAAATTAGTCACTTATCACCAACTCAGGAGTCTACGGAAACAAATTTTGTCTCCAAAATACAAATCCAATTATTTGCATTGAAAGTACTTCTGCGATCGGGATCTCTAGTATTCTGGATTTTTTCAGCTAGAGGATTTGCCACACAGTTGTTCTTTCTTCACAGCACTTTGCTCCATCCCAGGTTACTACACCCCTCTGCCCTGGCAGCACTAGTAAGAAAAGGCCTCAACTACAAGAAACGCATGTAAACTTAGGCACTGCCATCTTCTTCATTTTTAAGGCTGTCAGTGTGAACTCCTTTATCCATTTCAAAAGGATAGAATGTCAGCTTTAGAGAAGAATGTAACTTTAGAGAAATAATAACTTTAGCAGATAAAATTAAGCACATATTATGAGAGACAACTATGTGCATTACATTCATCTCCCTCCTGGGTTAAGGAATATTCACTGCCCAGCTGCATTACAGAACTTGCCAGAGGGCAAGTAGGTGCTATCAGAATACTCTGGGACAAATTCCACTTAATCATATTTCCAATCTGAAAGTGAAATTGCATAGCTCTTACCACACTGCAAAATTTCAGTTTTCTTGTCACCGAGTATGCTGTTTTTACTTATAATTCTTTTTATGTGAAAACTCAGTTATGGTCCACTACCTTGCCATAAACTGCGCTGGAGAAAATTCACAGGGACGATACATGAATCTGAAAGTCTGTTAGTCATGAACTATTCTAACGTTTTTAGGAACTTATTTTTACACCACTATGGAAGATTCCAAAAACAATTTTGCAATGCTTACTGTTATTATCCCTTACAAATTAAGTTGCAGACTGAAAGCTCCATGAAGTCAGTGTTAAATCAGTCAGGACTAAGTTTACATCTTCATTTTAAGTATAGGACTGGAAATGAAAGAACTATGCGTGGCAATAGTTACGGTGTAATTTGAAAACATCCAGTTCACCAAAATTGGAAAGAATAGGAATGGAAACACAAAGCAAACACTCTTTGAAACTTTCACGTTTCTAGCAGTTCACCAACAGTAGAGAAAACACAAAGCTCCCTATTTGATGAAAAACCAAAACATCCCCTACTTGCACCAAACTTGGGTAAATACAAACCTTAGGGGCAAGGTCAGCACAGCAGAAGCCTATTACCTTCACAAACACACACACCGTGTGTCTGCTTTGCCTGCCAAGCAGATACCATAACAATGACACTGCTGGCAAGGGTCTGCAGTATAGCACAATCCTAAGCGAAACTGAATCACACACACTCTATCCTAGTATCTGTTACAGGTGAAGTAACAGACCTGTTAAGTCTCCCTGATGCCACTGTAGGCAACGTAAAGGTGGCAGAGACGAAAAATTTCTTTTTCGTACTTTACGTTAACTTCTTGAAACACGTGTCGCCTTCCCTGCAAGATGGGTAAGGCAAAGAGAGGAACAGTAACTTACACACTGTCCATTCTAGTGAAGTGGGAAAGTTGATTCAATAAGCAATAAAACGTTGCTAATTATTAATTACAGTTGTCTCAGTTGGTCTACGACTTATATTAATCAGACTCTAATGTGGTGCAGCGTACATGACTGAACTGTACCAAATTGAGAGTGTCAGTTCTATCCTTAATTTACAATGATCCTTCATAAGTCTGTTCAGTTAACACAATGACACTGGCCGTGTAGGCATATTAACCAATTTTTCTCCTGACAGTTGCTGGAGTTGTAACAAAGACCCGCACAGAGCAGTCAGAAGCAAGATTTCAACTCTGAGTTGCCTCTCTGAGAATCTTCTGATATAGAAATAATTGGTATGTTCATGAACTTGCACGGTGATGCACAAAACAGCGTCACCAAAAATATAAGTCTACCCTGTTGTGTGCACGTTCACTGAACTACTAAATGCCCTAGTTTTAGCTCGGCATGTACTTACAGTTTGTAAGAAGACCTAGCAAGACAGCACGTAGACACATTTTTATGTTGAATAATTTCCTCTTCTATAACGCTCAAGTACCTCATGCATGAATCCATATATATGGCGACACGTGTATCTTTTTCATCTATACCTCAGTTTTTACCTAATCCTCACGTGCGCTGAAAACGGCATCCGCAGGAACCCTATGTAGATGTGTAGGTCTGTATGTATGCAAGTATCTATTTCCATACTGCCTTCCTATACAACTAGCTTTCACCTACTGACACACAATACAGGGTCTTGGAGCTCTTCCCTCTGCATTTATCAGTGCCCCCTAGATGCAATGTGCATGCCCTACCCCCCCCCCCCCCCCCCCCCCCCGCCAAGTCCTTCAGAGGTGCTCACGCTGTACACAGCAGATGCTATGTATACCCAAGCCCTCCTGCCCCCCTCGGACGACAGAAGGGACAGGAGCACCGGGCTGCCCACCCCTTCCCCGGGCAGGACGCTCCTTCCCCCGCGCTGCCCTCACCCCCGCAGGCAGGGCAGGCTGTCAGGTGTGCCCCGCACACTCACGCCTTCCCCTCCCCGCCCGGCTCCCGGTCCCCGCACCCGGCCCGCCCGCCTGGCAGGTGACGCCCGGCCAGCCCCGCCGCCTCACCCGGGCGGGGCGGGGCGGCGCGGAAGGGGGGGGCCCAGCCCCAGCACCCCCGAGGGCAACGGGGGTCGCAACCTCGGCAGGGAGCTCCTCGCCCGCTGCCCTCCCCGCGCCACCGGCTGGGCCGGGGCCTCGCCCGGGAGGGGCGGCGGCGGCGGCGGGGCGGACGGCGGCGGGGGGCGGGGGGGGGAAGGGGGGGGGAAGAGCCGGGCCGGCCCGGTTGCCAGGGAGGAGGCTCGGGCTCCGGCCCCGCACAGCGCCCACGACGAGAGGGAGGGAGGCGGGCCGGCGGCGGGGCGCGGCGCGGGTGTCCCGCCGGGGGAAGGGAGGCGGGGGCGAGGGGGCGGCGGTGCCGTGAGGGCGGCGGCGGCGGGGGCACGGGTCGCTACTCACTCTCGTCAGGCAGCTGATCGAGCTCCGCCATCTTGAACGAGCCGCGCCGCTTTTTCAAAGGCTGCCTGGCGCGGTGCATTCTGGGGGAGGAGACGGGGCCTTGCGCGAGGCGGCGCTGCCGCGCGGGGACGGCGCTGGCGGGCCAAGGCGCGCGGCGGGCGCGTGCGCGCGGGCAGGCGGGCGGGGGCGGAGGCGGGGAGCCGGGCGTTCGCCGCCCTGAGGGGCCGAGGGCTGAGGGGAAGGGGCGGCGGGTGGCCGGCTGGCTCCCCCGGGGCGATCGTGGAGGGGAAGGGGGCTTTGCCCCGGTCCGCCTCGGTGCGAGGGAGAGGGGGGACGGACGGCGTCCGTCTGCGACTGAAACCGTACAGTCCCCGCCGCGGGCCTCCTGGATCGTGGCAGGATGAGGGGGAACGGGCGAGGGGCGGTTGGGGGACGGGGGAGGCTGTCACTCGGTCCAAAGGGTCACCCCACAGTCGCCGCGCTAGCTTAGTGTCTTCAAAAAATCCCTACGTTATATCGTCTTCCTTCATTAAAGAGTAATTTTTTGCTAAACTGTACTTATTTTCCTTGTCTCTGCTTTTCACCGTTAGCTGTCCCGTGCCTAACCTCAATGATGGCAAAGGTGAGACTTCAGGAGGAGTAAGTGATAAGCATAAAAGCCCCGGCATAATCGGCCCTGGCCCCTCGGCCACGGTCTGCGTGAAGAGTTGACTAAAATGCTCACGGAGGCCAAGGCCTGAAGGTCAAGGTCTCGCTTGTTCTCACCCAGCTGGAGGGAGAGAGCCAGCAAACCCCTGACAGTGGATAGTTGTTGCCTGACAAACTCCTTCCTTGTCTTGGTCTGCCCTCTAATGCAGTCCCCAACCCTCACAGCTGAAAGCTTTCTGCAAGCAGCAGAGAGAGTTTCCTTACCTAGTTCCCTTAGGTCTCTGCACCACAGCGAATTTTAAAGCTGTTGCCATAAACCACAAGCACCTTAAGTGCTTATGGACCTGACTCTTTACATGCATTGGGCTTTGACAACAGTATCTACTGCTACTTATACCAACCAAAATGCCTTTTATTTTATATATATATATATATATGAAAATGCAAATTGAAGCTCAAAATAAATTAACATTATATCTCAGTCAAGGCTAAGTCAGTGTCGCATCTTAAGCATTTACTGCCAACAGCATGATGGTGTAATGCAAAATGGATGCTATGCCTGTTTGCATCTCTTTAACAGCATCTAGGTGTAATCAAAGATTCTGCAAAACACAGAAAATGTATACCTTGGGACATGGAATAGAGTTTTTAATTTGTGTTCTTAATTTGCTAATGAACTCAGATGACTAGGCACTGTAGCGGGTTGAGAGGGGCAGGATATAGGTCATGCTATTAAACAATTTTTAAAAAAATAATAAAAAAAAATCAATGCTGCCCTTGTGCTTAAGAGGAAAAAAGTGAGTTTCTAAGAGAAGAAACAAACTGAGTAAAATCATTTAGAAATTCCCCCAGGGCTTTCTATGTACATTGCAGCAGAGCTTTAAAAAAAAAAAAAAAAAAAGGTAAAAAGAGAAGACAAAGGCTAGCAGGCATTACCACCCCCTTTTCCAGGTCATTCTGAAGTGCTGTTAAAACAGCCTTCCTTCCCCTTAGCCCCCAAAGGGCTGAAGACAGTTCAGCAAGAACTCTCCATACTGCACAGCACAAAACAAAGCAACTACAGCAGAGAGATGCACAGCAGCATAGGCATAATGCGCTAAATAAACTAATAACAAAAAGCAACAAAACAGTTATCTGTGCTCTTTCAAAGGCAAAACCTACACATTAAACCCTGTACAATTTTCCCCTTTAATAAAACACCTCCACCACCCAAAAGGCCTGACATGGACCAGACCTTCCAGGCTCAGGTAAACAAGAGTGTGTTAACACCATTACTCTTTCTGTATTTCAGCTTGGCTCCCCTTGTTCCTAGCATTGTGTGTTAATGCTCAACTGAGAGGCGACACCGAGACTTCCACAGTTGACAGAAGATACTGACCACCAGCGAGATTTCTACTCCTGTGCTTTGTAAACCTGGTCATCAGGTCTCGCTGTGCTGAAAGCAGCGGTTGCCCAGCACCACCCCGATGCTAGACCTTTCACCCAAGGAAGGGATTTTCAGGGGAGCAAAGAAAAAACTTCTACAACACAATCGCATTTTGCAGCAGTCCTCAGAGCCTGCATTTCTAGAAGGGAAAGGAAAGAGGAAAAAAGAAACAAAAAAAATCCCCAAGGCCTTTCAGGGCTTCTTTGTACATTGTGATAAAACTAGAAAACAGATGAAAGAGCTAAATTTTCCCCCACCCCCAACACTCCTGACAATCATCTTAAAAATTACCAGGTCAGAAGGCAGAATTCATCTCCCAACAGCACAATGCTGGGTATTCCTTCATTTCATTCCAACTGCTGCATTTGAAAAATATTTAGCAGAAGCTATTACCATTCACTGTGCTGAAAGGGTAACGATCAACACTGTATTATGAGGATTCCTATGATAAAAGACTTTTTACATCTTGGCCTATTATGAATGCTGCAGCATCCCTTATATTCTGGTTCTTCATTTCTCCTGCGCATGCTGTTTCACACAAACGCAACCCTGTTTGACAAAGCGGTGTTTGACATAGCCAGTGCCATTTGACTGTATGCAGACAAATAGACAATGCTTTCAGTGCATCCTTTTACTATTCTGGCAAATTTGCGGTTTACACTTGGGTGATGTGGAAATGACACAATTATTCTGATAGACAGGCATGGTGACCGAGAACATCATTGCTAACAACCTGCCATTAGGTACTGCTGACTCACCTGCCTCGCACAGATGGAGGGAGATCTTTAAACTGGCTTCACTCATGCCATTCGCTTTCCCAGAGGGTCATGTTAGGCAACCGCTCTTAATGGTGCGCGCCAAAACGCTGCAGAAAGCACTCCCGTGCTCCCATTTCGCCTTAATTACTGCAGATGATATTAAGACATGGGTTACACCACCTACTAATCAATGCATTTAGAGTAGTGTCAGCACAGTGCAGGTAGTGCTACATCCTGGGGACAGGAGACAGCTAGGGTGTCATTTTCTCACCTCCCCTAGGCAGGCACTGGTAGTAGGAAGAAAAGCACAGGCAGCTGGCAGAAGAGTGTGCTCTTCGGTCACTGATGTTCTTGTGAAGTCTGAGTCCTGCTGCATTAATCACATTATGAAATTAGAATTTGTTACAAGGGGGTAGGAGCAGCAGTTAGCTTCCCCTTTCAGTTGTTGGGAAGCCATTCCTTCTTCTCACCTTCAGACTGTACTTGAGTATCTCACTTTCTGTGAAAGTGACCCGCAAAGCCCACTGGCTCACATACTACTTTCACGCTGGAATGAATGAAAACCAGCAGCAAGTCATCTTGACTGGGACCTACATCTGCAATTCTTCTCATAGGTGCCACTGCATCTCCAAAATGATAAATTTCTGGAGAAGTAGCCTGGCATTTATTTGAAAATAAAAGCACACACAAGCTCTTGGTCAGATGCACGTACTACATGACAGTGGAAACTATTTTTTTAAGGGCATAACAGGAGTGACAGTATAATGAACTAAGTTAGGGGCCTCACCACATATATAAAAGCCATTTAAGCAAAATACTAAGTGGGATGTAAGTTGGCCACAAAAACACTTCAGCGGAAAATTATGTCCCCAGAACTCACAGAGGGAGGTCTGGAACAGTCTTCCAGAAAGCAAGCTGAAGCAAAGACCTCAGGTGTTACAAACAGTGCACGACTCATTTAAGAACATGAGTACAACCCTTTACGGTATTGAGAAAGTTTGATGTACCCAGAGATCTTTTTCATATATAATTATTTGACACACACACCCCCCCCCCCGACTATAAACAGAAGGGGGGGGGGGGGGCATGGATTTCATTGAAGGCTGTACCAACTGATTTAAAGATTGTTTTATGGCTAAAGTACCAGGCTGGGTGACCTGTGCTGCATTTTTTTCTCAGTCACTTCTTTCCCGCATGACCTTGGGCAAGACACAAACAGTTTACACTGACTGCCAATCAGTAGGCCTAGGCTGGCTTCCTTCAGTTTACCCAGATCATATAAGCTGCATGGACTATCTTAACATTTGCAAGCCATTGTACAACAGAGCCTCCAGCCATGCTAAATAAAGATAAAATGGTTAAATATTTATAAATTGCTGCTTTTTGTAGCTTAACATTTAGATCAGCAGTCATTCCTCATCATACCTCAACATCCCTCCTCTGAAAAAAGCAGAAGATGTCATGGGACCCAATGTCTTGACAACTCATTCCTTTCAAGTAGTTTTGACAGAAATGGGACTACCTATTCATCCAGCTCTGCTTCGTGCACATACTCCAAAAGCAGTGCCTTCAGTGGTTGTCACCGTGCTGCTCTTCTCAGCCTGGCCCCAGGGAGAGGCTGTCCATGCTGGGTCGCGGTGGTACCAGCACCTGCTTTCGGCAGAAGCAGGTCCACTTTGCAGTTGGACAAGCTGGCAGCAGAAGCAGCGCCTGAATTCACATTAGATTTCACTGCAGGGCAGTCACAGCAGGGCTCTCCTATGATCCCCAAAGGGCACCTGCTGCCTTCTCAGAAAGTCCTGTCCCATTTTATCTGTTACTGCTGTATTTGCAAGGGTAGAGACAGCTTGGGATACACTTGCTTGTGCTGCAATTACAACCGAGCACTACATACACATCGTAAAGCACTCCCTGCGCTGCTTGGGTTGGAGCAAAAGGGAACTTTGAGCCACCTCTGGTACAGGTGACAGAGGGAACATCAAACGCATCTACCTTTAATTCCTGGTCCCAAACTGAACTGTAACCTGTTTGGGCTCCCTCCCACCCCGCAAAAAAACCCCAAGCCCAAACATCTACCTCACAACTAAACTGAATGAGTTCTCCTGGTTCTCTTCCAGAGACTGACAAGATTATACTTAAGTGACTGCCCAAAAGTTTCTGTTGGAAGCAAAACAATGATTAGCCACTGGTTAAGCTACTGAAGAACCAGAAGACAAGGGCTACTCTCTTCACTTCCCCTCAAAATCCATTAGCACCAACCTCAGTAGATTCTCTTGCATTGAACTGTCAAGCCATTTGACTTACCCGGTCCTTCCACATTTCCTTCTCTCCCCGACAACAGCTTTGTTTTCCGGCTACCACTCCTCACCCTCCTCTCCTTCAGGGGTCCTGGAAACAGCTGCACCGTAAGCTACCACTTTGGCTTCAAACTCCTTTTTCAAAAGGTATTGGGACATGACAATGTTTTAGGAAACAGATCTGCTGTCACCACACAGGTTACCAGAGACTGAAGCTACAACTGTCAGAATGAGCTTGAACTGTCCCTTCGTGGGAAGGGAACTGTCATAGTGGAGGAGATACTGAATGCACCGCCAATGCAGAGCTGTGCCTCTGTGGGGATTAGCCAACTTGCCCTAATAGCTCAGGGAAATCAGTAATTTTTGAAAAGAACTGATGTTGCTCTATAGTCAAGTACTCCTATATTGCTCAATGACTTACTGAAAGTGAGAAGTAACAAACACCACTAAAACATTGAAATTATTAGTTTATATTAATGTTTCAAGACAGGGATTTCAAGACTACCCACAGAGTAGCAATTGACCTCACTCCAGGTCATGAGTGCAGCTTGAGCCCAAACTCAACTTACAGCTTTGTTAGGACTTGAGTCTACAACAACCAACTTACATCACGTTGAAGGTAGATATTAAAGGAGATTTATTGGGGCTAATACTAAATTCAAACAGCCACAAATTCATTTCCATGTTTACCACACCAACCGTTGACAGATGAAGTCTCAGTGGAAAGTCCGAATTTTCATTTCACCTTGACTTCCTGAAACGTGACTACAGATTCCAATATTTGGCATTTGATCTTCAGAGGGAGATATCATGTTTAAGAACATTCTACCAAATACATTTAAATCATGACTCAAAACCCAAACAGTTTGGAAGTTTTGAAACATAAAGCTGTTAGTATGAAATTAGCTTTTATTTTTTACCTCAAAATAAATGCACATTTATCATTTATTCAAATGAAAACTGAAAAAGGGTAAACTTAAACAAGAGGGAACCTTAACAGAGCAAATATCGCAAACATCCTAAAGTTCCTTCTCCTGCTATTGCCCAGCTCTGTTTGGCTAAAGACACAAGCTTGTTTTTTGTTTGTGGGTGGGGGTTTTTTTGGTCAGTTTGGTCAACTAAAAGAAACACTTAAAAGCCCCCAAATTAGAAGTGGTACAAAACAAAACCAGGTACTCGTTCTCATCAGAATTCAGGTCCATGTGTTGCCACACATTTATATAAAACTTTCACTAAGTGTCGTACTAAATAGGATTTAGTAACCTCTTCTGCAGTTTAGCTCTTGATATCTTGGTAAGAGAAGTCAATGCATAAGCATGTCAGAAGTCAACGCTATAGTGTAACTACAGTATAACTCTAACAGGGCTTCTAAATACTGTTCACCAGAGTGATGTCTTATAGTTGAATTTCAATTTCAGCAGGTACTTCAGATTTACCTGAGCAACATCATACACAATATATCTGGGAAAAATGTTAAGGAATAATTATAGTTGTTGATATTAGTAACACAGAAAAACCTCAAAACATAGTAAAACTTTACCTTTGAACTTAAGTTACAATACAGATGCTTGTGTAATTAAGCAGTTCTAACAGCTCAAACCACAACTTTAAATTTGACTTTTCTTTGAATCTGAAAGTGTTTTATACAATAGTTATAAACAAACAACAGTCATACGGAGAATTAACGACGGTGCAGCAGGAATCCTGAATGACAGGCAGGTGAACTGACTTAGATACAGGGCTGTAGCTCTTGAAGATTATTTTTTGTCAGCCAGAGCCATAACGCACAACATCTCTCTTGCTATCTCAACAGTGGAGTGACATAGCCTAGATGATATCTGCAGTTACAGACTTGGCATCTACAGTTATAATCATAGCTCTGTTGCTACCTTCCAGCACAAAGTCATTAATGTCCTCTTAATCTCCCACCAAAAACCCCAAACTGGAATCAGAGAGAAGAGCTCTACAATGGTTGGCAGTGCTTGCACATTCTATGACCACACTGCGCCATTTTGTTTTTTTCAGAGGACAGTCCCAGCTCGCCTATTTGTTTCTCAATGCTTTAGGCCTCAAACTTACCTCTAATCCCAATTTTAGATGAAAAGCATCCCCATTAAACACAGTGTAAACCAAAATGAATGCAGATCATCTTACCTCAATTAGCTATTAACTGTATTATATCTTATCATCTGACCAAGACAGATGCTGTATTTAAGAAAACTCAAGATAAAAAACAGTGCTGCCCTGAGTTCTGTTGCCAAGACTGCTTGTAAAAAGAAAACAGCTTACAAAGAGACAAGACAGTTTCTGCCCAACCCAGAGGTTGTATTAATGGGTCACTTGCTTCACTAGCAGTGAAGAGAATTATCTGGGACCTCAAACATCACTTATTCTTATGACCTCGTGTAAACGTTGAGCACACATTCATTTGGGGGCACTTCTGCCTAGAAAGAGGCTTAATGGCTACATCTCATACATTACATCTCTGATGGGCATCTGAGCTTTACCTCAACGCTTGCAAAGGGTCTGGGGAACACAAGAGAAGCTGTGTGATGATAGACTCCAACAAGCCACAGAGCTGGCTCCCCCACCTCCTCCCGGCCAAGCTGGCCAGCCACAGCACCACAAGGAAGAAAGCAGACTGGAGTGATGTGAAACCACAGGCTGCATTCCTCTCCCCTTGTCCTGGCACCTCTCTGGGCAAAGCAATACTAGGCTGTGCTGCCTGGCCACTCCGATGCTTTCACGTATTGAGTCTTGTTGGGGCAACAGCTATTTGCTACATGTATTGTTTCCTTTTTTTGCAGAATAATAATTGAAGAGTGAGAACTGTAAAATCATCTCCCTTGGAGAAGAGACTCTAAATTGTCTGCGAGTACTCCAAAGCAGATCTAAAAGAAACAAAACACAGTGTGCCAAACTCCTGACCGATGTTAGCAAGGTCCTGCTAAACTCAGCAACACTCAAAACACAGTGTGCAGCCAACGTAATAGCAAAGGATACTCATTATACAGAAGACAGGTATCATTAATTCCTGTTGAGATCCCATTCCCTAAGGGAACCTCTACACCACCAAGGGTGGTAGTGGCTGTGGGATCAGGTGCAGTTTTGCCCAAGCCTAGAAAGGGGAAAAACATTAGTTAGAAATCTAGAAGGCAAACACAGACTGTGCACATGAAGAAATGACTCAACCAGCCAAATACTACTTCACATAAATTTTCAAATGCTGACCAAGTGCAAAAGTATCTTAAAAAGAACACAAAGAATACAGTCTGTTTATTCAATTCAGCATCACCATACTTAGGGTAGTCATACTCAGCTATATTTAAAGTAGAGAATTTTAGACTTTTGGCTACTAATTGTCTAATCTGTATGATCAAACCTAAACCAGACCAGATTTATAGCTCTCATATCTGAGGTCCATTAATGAAAACATGCACACTGCGGCATTTTCGGAAGTATAACAAACCAATTCTTATTCTCTTTAAACTCTTCAATACAAATCTGATCTGACATTCATAATAGTGTGAGTAGTATGTATTGAAAAAGATGCTAAATCACATTTTATTCTATTTTAGGCAACTGATTTTTTAAGCCTCTCAAAATAAATAGTTTAAGAAAAGCCACTCATTACTGAATGTTACTGTTCTCCGCTCTCCCATCTTGGTACAGAAGATAGTCATGATTACCATTTCTTTTGCCTGAATTAGAGAGCTAAGTCTTTTCTCTCATCTTCTTTTTCAGTGCAATATACTGATACTTTTTGCAGATAGAAGTGTAATGAGAACAGCTGTTCTATCTGAACTTTTATTCTTAGCTTTTCCCTTCTCACCAAGCTTCTAAGGCACTTTGAAGGCTAAACAATTATTCTTCTGATCTACCAAACCTCTCATCTTTCTTCTAAAATACATAGTATTGTTATGATGAAAGCGAGTAAGAAGCTGGAGAACACACCTTACATTTTCTCTCGTGTGATGTCAAATGAAAGTTTCCTCCTGAACTTCAGGCAAGACATTAACTTCAGTCTTAACATTCCAAGCATACTAACTCGCACCTCAAAACACCACATACACATATACAGATGCAACTATAGGGCAACATTATGCAAACCCTTAAAGGAAGTACTGCAAACCCTTAAAGGACAGCTATGAAATTACTATAGTTCTCTTCGCTAAGCGGAGAGCCACAATAGTTTGCCGTCAATAACAGATAACCGATGACAACTGCTAATGCTTACCTTTCACACTGTGTTTTCCCTTGGGCAATTTTGTTATGTGAGAAGCATTCTTTAGCTCATACCTGGACAGCACAAAGAACACGCAATAGCATTTTACATTCATCTTAAACTACCTTGGTGAAAAAAAAAATCACAGTTTTTTCAGGCTTCAGTTTATGGCGAGTTAATATAAAGTTAATTTAGATTCTAGACTTCTAGAACTCGGCCGCTTTCCTTCTTTGTCTCAGTTACTGATTTTAATGATATTGGCATTTAGTACAAGACTCTAGACCTGCAACAGTGATTTCTGCCCCCCCCTCCCCAATAGCTCTCATTTTAAGAAAAAAAGAAATCTTGTTTCTACAGGAATACCATGTGCTCTTTCTTTACACTGAAGAAAAGGCTTGCAATTTTAACATCACCTTCTGCCATGATATATTAAGCATGTTCGGCAAATAGTCTTCATAAGTTACTTACATATTTCCAAGGGCAACTTCTCCCAGTAGTATTAAGCCTATGGGATCAGCCTGAGATGTGTGACAGTAGTTGGCACTCTTGGATACCATGTCTGCAAAATAGATGCCCTTCCCAAACATGTAGCCAGTCTGCAAGCAGCAAAAGAAGAAAAAAAAAAAAAAAAAAAAAAAGAAAATTGGGACAATAACACAAAGGCAGCATTGAATCCACCTGGCTGGGCTCCCAGGAGAGCAAAGCTGCAACTCAAGCTCTTGTGGACAGCAGTCAGCAACCAACGCTGGACACGCAATGTTGCCTGCATGCTGAGAGAAAACATTGACCCTGCCCTACAGAGAAATTCTCCTATTTAGGTTGTCTCCAACTGTGGCCAACTCTGGGCACAGGGATGGAGGCAGCCAGAGAAGCTGTTTAACGTACCACAGGAGCTTCAGGGGGAGCTATCCGGAGACCCTGTGAGAGGATACCAGCGAAGTTGGTGGTGCGGGAACCATGCCACAGCAGCTGGCGATTATGAAGCTGCTTAAATGGCTTGTAACGCTGACTCTCTCCTTCACGCTCAATCCTGAAGATCTTCAATTCAAAAAGAGATAGAAAGAAAAGAACAACCAAGCAAATAAACCATTACCTTCATGCAACTAATCAGATGGTGAAAAAAAAAAAATCATCTATCTAGTCTGGAATATACACTAATCTGCTAGGAAAATTGATCTGGATGGTTTCTAGTATTTGCAGTTTGCTGTATCATGCTAGCAAAAAAGAGGTAGCATTGATCACACAGTACTTGTTATTGATTAATTCTCTATCTTCTCTTCTGCATTTTCATGAGATCATAGTTTTCTGAAAAATCATTCAGTGGATGAAGGCTCAGTTTTAGAAGATGATTACTCCTCCACCTCCTTTTCAAGGCCAATTAAATTAAAATAAAAAACACACCCCCACAGACAGCTCAGTAAGCTTAGACTTATCTCTGTCTAGACTTTTACTATTCTATTAAATAGCAATTGGTCTATCAAACCATCCCTTCAACAAAAGAAACTAGATAAGCTACTCAAAAATAAAAGGAAACCGCAAACAAGTCAGTCAACTTAGAAGAGTCCGTCTTCACAAACTTAAACCCCAGTATTGCCCAGCTTACATCCACGACTTTGAGATCATATGCATTGTGAGTAGCAGCATGAGTATTTTTCACATATTGTTTAATAATCTTGGCTTCTTCTGAATCTTTGTCAACAACCTGCAAAGAGGCAAATGAGAGAAGTTTCTTTAGTGTACAAACTAGCAGGCTTCTTATAACGTGATGACACCCACCATATGCTTGCAACTCCCCAGTTTAAAGCCTCCTTTATCATTTAGGTGGAAATCTATTCCCAGCTAGAGAAGACGTACAGATATACAGACAGCACTCAGTCACAGAATGGCTGAGATGGGAAGGCACCTCTGGAAATTGAGATTTCCAACTCCCCTGCTCAAAGCAGGGTCAGCTGAAGGAGGTTGCCAAGGGCTGAGTCCATTTCAGTTGTTGTACTCTAAACTAACAGGAAACCAGCTTGTATTCACAGTCACTCATTTCCTTTTATTTCCTTTACCTTAATATCAGTTCGAAGTTTTTCATAGTTGATGTCAATTGGGTCTTTATCTCCATCTTCATTTCCACCTCTTAGAAGGCTGTAAGCAACCTCAATATCAAGCAAGTTGTCCAACATCTGTACTTTAGCCTGAAGAATTTGAAAAGGTTATTTTACTTGTGCCTTTGACATGTTCAGAATAACTCTGGAATACCCCAAATGATAAAAGTGTATGTGAATCACTGGCCACATACTGCTGTCTAACAACACAACATTGCCTTTTTTTTTAAAAAAAAAAAACCCAAAACTTAAACATCCTAAAATACAGACACATATACACATATATATAAATAAGACTATAATATATAACATATGTATCTTCTAATACTATACATATATAATTATTTGTATGTGTATACACACATATATACACATAAACAAAAAGGTATTCTGAAGAAAAACAAGCTTAACCTCATGAAAGCATGAGGTTAAAGCAAGTCTTAAAACCTCACAAATTCTCTGTGTTAGATGTCTGATAAGAAGACCTGTTGCCTGCAGACAACATACTGTTTCCATTCAATACCTGAATGTATTCCAAGTTATTTAGGAGAGGTGGTTTCTTCATCCCAAAGTCATGAGGAATCAGAGTGTAGAAGCGGTTGGAGAGGTCCAAGATCTGGGATTCCGAACCACTGTCAGAAACCGCCTAGACAAAACAAGCACCGAAGAAAATTGCTGAGTAAGATTAAGTCTCCATAGCAATAGACACACACAAGATACTTGAGGACTAATACACAGAAGCGGCAATACAGTGTTAAAGCTGAAACTCCCACAGAACTAAAAAGGGCAATTTATTTAATTGTTTTGCATGTAGTAAGTCACAATACGTGCACAGAAATGCACAGACTTTCTGGTACAAGAAAAATCTAATGGGGATTATGTTTCTGGAAGGCAAAATAAAGGCTTCTGGATATGGAAGGGGTGCCTGTCCTTGGCAAGGTACTGGTCCACTCTTAACATCTGAAGTAAAACCTTATCTGCACTTTGGCAGGGAGCCCATAACAAAAAGTAGGGTATACTGGTACACTTTTGCAAGCTGTTTAAGGCAATACTATGTAGTGATTCTTGGAATGGTCCAGATCATGATGTGTAAATACAGTAATGTCATCAAGCCAGACCCTTTCCTGTGTCAACGTAACCTTTATTCTCATCCTCAAACAGAATTCTCTGGGGTGGAAACACCAGCTCGCTACTAGATCAAAACTCTGGCTTCATTTGCTCAACTGCCATTTATGCCTGGCTCAGCCTGAAGTTTGTGCTACAAAAGTGTGAAAGATACAAGTACTGCCCAAACTGGTATAACAGGGAAGAGAACTAGTTACCTGTGGAAGCCACATCCTCTTCTCCAGCGAGAGCGCACACAGATCTTTATACACACAGCTCAGCATTCACCCCGCTCCAAGCCCAGAACAACTTCTGAATTCCCCTCTTGCTTTAAAACTCTTTCATGCTCACCTGCTGAACCTCATTAAGGATGGAGTATGCGCTCTGGATCTGTCGCTTGCTCAGTTTTCCCAATGGCATCTTCTGCAGGTCAATCTGATGAAGATTTAAATGATTAAAAGAGGATTTCACTACACTGAAACTATTGCAGGATTCCCTCTCTAGTTTTTAGGGAACAAATCTCTCCATCCTGGTAGGACTGACCCCATGAAGAATGGAAACATTTCAGACTTGGTATTAATTTTCTGTGGATTGAGGAATGATGTCAGAAGGACAGTGCACACTACTGAGAAGACATCCTATAAACAAAGGAATACTGCAATAGGAAACCAAGCATGCATGCTAGGGCAACAGAAAAATAAGGTATTAAGCATTGGCTAGAAGTTTAATATTGACCCGGTGTCAAATGCATGCCTCAATCACTTCAGTAACCATACATTTCAGGCTGGCAAAGAAGCAAACTGAATTAAATAGTTCTTGTTCATAAGATCATCTCTGTCTCTAGGTACAACCTAGCACACCACCTTCCAACATTACCCTACAATTATCAAGGGTCAAATGCAAAGAGGTTTTTAAGATGCTTTGTATTCATTAATGAAAAACAAATCAAAAAAAAGCAACTAAGTTAAAAGCGATGTCTTGTTTGCCTACATTTAGAATCACAGAGTCATTTAGGTCAGAAGAGACCTTTAAGATCGAGTCCAACTGTAAACTAACACTGCCAAGTCCACCACTAAACCATGTCCCTAAGTGCCACATCTACATGTCTTTTAAATACCTCCAGGGATGGTGATTCCACCACTTCCCTGGGCAGCCTGTTCTAATGCTTGACAACCTTTTCAGTGAAGAAATCTTTCCTAATATCCAATCTAAACCTCCCCAAGTGCAACTTGAGGCCATGTCCTCTTGTCCTATCATTTGTTACTTGGGAGAAGAGACTGACCCCCACCTCACTACAACCTCCTTTCAGGTAGTTGTAGAGAGTGATAAGGTCTCCCCTCAGACTCCGTTTCTCCAGACTAAACAACCCCAGGTCCCTCAGCTGCTCCTCATAAGATTTGTGCTCTAGACCCTTCACCAGCTTCATCGCCCTTCTCTGGACACGCTTCAGCACCTCAATGTCTGTCTTGTAGTGAGGGGCCCAAAACTAAACACAGGACTCGAGGTGCGGCCTCACCAGGGCCAAGTACCAGGGGATGATCACCTCCCTCCTCCTGCTGGCCACATGATTTCTGATACAAGCCAGGATGCCGTTGGCCTTCTTGGCCACCTGGGCACACTGCTGGCTCATATTCAGCCGGCTGTTGACCAACGCCCCCAGGTCTTTTTCTGCCGGCCAGCTTTCCAGTCACTCTTCCCCAAGCCTGTAGCATTGCATGGGGCTGTTGTGACCCAAGTGCAGGACCCAGCAGTTAGCCTTGTCGAACTTTATACAATTGGCTTTGGCCCATCAATCCAGCCTGTTGGCTTTGGCCCATCAATCCAGCCTGTCTAGATCCCTCTGTAGAGCCTTCCTTCCCTCCAGCAGATCAACACTCCCACCCAACTTGGTGTTGTCTGCAAACTTACTGAGGCTGCACTCGATCCCCTTGTCCAGATCATTGATAAAGATATTAAACAGAACTGGCCCCAATACTGAGCTTTGGGGAACACCACTTGTGACCGGCTGCTAACTGGATTTAACTCTATTCACCAGAACTCTTTGGCCCCAGCCATGCAGCCAGTTTTTTACTCAGAGTGCGCCCATCCAAGCCATGAGCAGCCATTTTCTCCAGGAGAATGCTGTGGGAAACAGTGTCAAAGGCTTTAATAAATTCCAGGCAGACAACATTCACAGCCTTTCCCTCATCCACAAAGTGGGTCACCTTGTCACAGAAGGAGATCAGGTTAGTCAAGCAGGACCTGCCTTTCATAAAACCATGCTGACTGGGCCTGATCTCCTGTTTGTCCTGTACGTGCCGCGTGATGGCACTCAAGATGATCTGCTCCATAACCCTCCCCAGCACTGAGGTCAGACTGAGAGACATGTAGTTCTATGGATCCTCCTTCCAGCCCTTCTTGTAGATGGGCATCACATTTGCTAACCTCCGGTCAACTGGGACCTCCCTGGTTAGCCAGGACTGCTGATAAATGACTGAAAGTGGCTTGGTGAGCACTTCCACCAGCTCCCTCAGTACCCTTGGGTGGATCCCATCCAGCCCCATAGACTTGTGTGTGTCTAAGGGGCATAGCAGGTTGCTAACCATTTCCCCTTGGATTATGGGGGATTCATTCTGCTCCCTGTCCCTGTCTTCCAGCTCAGGGGGCTGGGTACCCAGAGAACAACTGGTCTTACTATTAAAGACTAGGCAAAGAACTCATTAAGTACCTCAGCCTTTTCCTCATCCTTTGTCACTATGTTTCCCCCTGCATCCAATAAAGGATGGAGATTCTCCTTAGCCCTCATTTCGTTGCTAATGTATTTATAGAAACATTTTTTATTGTCTTTTACGGCAGTAGCCAGATTAAGTTCTAGTTGGGCTTTGGCCCTTCTAATTTTCTCCCTGTGTAACTTCATGACATCCTTGGAATCCTCCTGAGTTGCCTGCCCCTTCTTCCAAAGGTCATAAACTCTCCTTTCCCCCCTCTCCCCAAGTTCCAGCCAAGGCTCTCTGTTCAGCCAGGCAAGTGGTATGTCCCACTGGCTCGTCTTTCGGCACATGGGGATGGCCTGCTCCTGCACCTTTAAGATTTCCTTCTTGAGGTATGTCCAGTATTCCTGCACTCCTCTGCCCTTCAGGACTGCCTCCCAAGGGACTCTGTCAACCAGGCTCCTAAACAGGCCAAAGTCTGCCTGCCATAAGTCCAAGGTAGTAGTTCTGCTGACCCCCTTCACTTCTCCAAGAATCAAAAACTCTATCATTTTGTGATCACTATGCTCAACACAGCCTCCAACCATCATTATCACCCACAAGTCCTTCTCTGTTCCCAAACAAATCCAGCTGGGTGCCTTCCCTCGTTGGCTCCCTCACCAGCTGTGTCAGGAAGGTAACTTCCACGCACTCCAGAAACTTCCTAAAGTTTTCTCTCCACTGTATTGTATTTCCAGCAGACATCTGGTAAGCTGAAGTCCCCCAAGAGAACAAGGAAGGGTTAGTGATTGCGAGACTTCTCCCACCTGCTTATAGAATATTTTGTCCGCCTCTTCATCCTGGTTGGGTGGCCTAGAACAGACTCCCACCATGACATTGGCCTTGTTGGTCTTCCCCCGATTCTTACCCATAAACACTCAACCCTATTGTCACCATCATTAAGCTCTAGACAATCAAAACACTCCCAACATACAGAGCTACCGCATTGCTTCTCCCTCCTTGGCTATTCCTTCTGAGGAGTTTATAGACATCCATTGCAGCACTCCAGTTGAGTGAGTCATCCCACCACATTTCCATGGTGGTGACTATATCATAGTTTTCCTGCTGCACAACGGCTTCCAGCTCCTCCTGTTTGTTGCCCATTCTGGATGCGCTAGTGTAGATGCACTTTCAGATGGGCTATTGATCCCACCACCTCTTTGGGGGGAGAAGCCCTAAACCCTATGTGAACATTCTCAGGCAATTTCGTGGTTTCTAACACATCAATAACCCTTGCATCTTTGCTGCCACATGGATCTCCATGCCCTACCTCCACTGAGACAGCAGACCAAAGGACCTTGCTAGCATGCCATCCCCAAGATATTGGTGTGCCACCCCCTGGCTTATCTCTAGTGAGACTAGTTTTATACTTTTCCCCCTTCAAACCTAGTTTAAAGCTCTTTCAATGAGCCCTGGTAACTCCTGTGCAAAGATCCTTTTCCCCCTTTGAGACAGGTGTACCCCATCTGTTGCCAGGAGGCCTGGTGTCATGTAGACCAACCCATGATCACAAACGCCCAAATTCTGCCAGTGACACCAGGCTCGGAGCCAGGTATTGATCTGCTGGCTCTGTTTCTTCCCTCATCATTACCTGCAACTGGAAGGACAGAGGAGAACACTACCTGTGCTCCTGACCCCTTAACCAATTCTCCCAAGGCCCTGAAGTCTCTCTTGACTGCCCTCGGACTTCTTGTTGCAACTTCATCACTGCCTACCTGAAAAATCAATAATGGCTAATAATCTCAGGGCCATACCAGGGTAGGAAGCTTTCTCTTCACATCTTTAACCCAGGCCCCAGGGAGGCAGCAGACTTCCCTAAGAAGTGGGTTTGGTCTGCATATTTGGCCTTCTGTTCCCTTCAGAAGGGAGTCTCCTATGACAATGACCTGTCTTTTTTTCTTTACGGAAGCAGTTTTGACCCAGGGCATAGGCCAACGTAACCTCAGTGACACCTCCAAGCTAGACGAACCATCGTCCTCATTACCGTTCAGTTCCACTTGCAGAGCCTCGTACCTATCACTCAAGGGCACCTGGGAAGGTGGGGTAGTCACAGAGGAGACGTGCCGGCTACGCCTGGCAGGAACTTATCACCATTGCCCCCCTTAAGTCACTGCGTTCAGCCGGGCGGAGAGGACGGGGAATCCTCCGTACCGCACGTCCTGTCTGCCTGTCTCGCCTGTCTCAGGGAAGGTAGGGTGCAATTCCAGTAGTCTCTCTCACTCCCTGATACTCCTCAACCCACTCACCTCCTCCCGGAGCTCTGTCACTAAGTGGAGGAGTTCCTCTCCCCAGGCACATGTCTCACGGCTGCTGGCCACCACCGGCGTAAGAGCAGGGCACAGCCTGCAGCCTGGCACCGGAGTGGCAGCCTGTTCCCACCGGGCAGCTGCCTCGGTCGTGGTGGGTGCAGAGCTTAGAAAGGCCACGGCTTTCTGCCAGGTGGATACCATTGCTTCCTGGTTGAGCTGGCAGGGCTTCAGCAACCCTCCTGCACGCCCCTCTGCCCAAACTGCCGCCCCACGCCCTTGATGACGCACCACACCCCCGTATGCCCACCCTGATCGCTGGTCGTCCCCAGGGACTTCTTTTGTAGGCGTGTGGGAGCTTGCCTGCTATTGCTCCTGGCCCTGCCCAGGTCCCGTCAGCCGCTGTGGCGTGAGCTGCGGGCTCCCAATGGCTCTCTCGGCTCCCCCAGTTTGGGAAACCCCCTGTGCACTGCACGGGAGCACTCTGCTGCGGATCCTGCTGGCACCAGAGCTGCTTGCCTCAGCAACTGATTTAATTTCTATGCTGCTTTTGTTTGTGTATTGATGGATCTTGGGAGAGTTTTGGATTTGCATTAAATCCTTGCATAGTTAAGGACCATCTGAATGGAAAAACATTCAACAAAAGTCAAGTCCAATGGAGTCTTTTGCAAAGATCATACATACACCCTCTGGACCCTTGACAGTACTCACCATACACCCCGCAGGTCAGATTAGCTTTTACTTAACTTGATGGGTTTAAGATTCAGCTCAAGGACAGAAGATCCTATGAAACCATGTATATCATGTACCGTCTGGGTAAGTTCCACATTATTTATTCAATATGGAGCTAGGAAACCCAGCTTTATGCAAATCTTCTCTGCAAACTGAACTCAGGAGGTTCCTCCAAGCTACAGACGGGTGTAAAAACCCTGAAGCGATTTTGCATGGAGATTTCCACCCTGTACTGGGCTTAGGAGAACTTTCACCTTGAGCTGCAGCTAAGCATACATAAAACCAGATAGTAAGAAAAGCCAAGATAGACTGCAAGAGAGAAGACAAGCTTCAAAACTGACTGTGTCTTGGGGACACAAGAGGCACAAAGCCAAGATTAATAATCTAATGAAAAACAACTTGCAATAGATTTGTAGCTTCCAAACTTTTGGGGCCCATACTTTCTTGTTGAGTACCATCTATCCATATTATTTAATTATTAGCTGAAAAATCATGAAAGACATGTAAAAGTAAAATGGGCCATTTACCTTGGATGTGCAGAATAGCTGCAGACACGTATACTAACTGTAAGTTATATAAACCTATCAACTAACACACATAAGCACCAACACATAAACACTAACACATATAAACTAACACATCCTCCAACAATGCGACTGAGTAATGTATCTCTTACATGGCCCACATACAGCCAAAGGGCTGGAGTTTGTCTCCTATGAGTCATAGGAGGTGAACAGAGCCCTGCAGAGCTAATAAGCTGCATCCAAAGCTTTATCGTTAGACACATCAAAAGAGCACAGCAGCCAAGGGGTTGGGTCTAAAACAACAGCACTGCAATTACTGCCAGATGCACTGAGGGTAACATGAAGGATTAGCTCCACATCACAGATGTGCGCACCAAGATTGTCAGGAGAGGCAAGGGAGATGTTTGCCTTCCACCCAGGCAAGAGCAGACAGAGCACTGGAGTAGACTCAGCCCTCTAACTAGCCTTTTCATGTAAGGCTATGACACAGATAATTGTAATAAACTCCTGTACGCTTGGTGAGGCAAAACTCTTGAAAGCTAAATTTGAAGCAGGAAGAGAAATGCATCAGATAAATCTATTTTAACAGAAAGACTAAGAATTTGCTACAGTTTTGACAGAGCAAGAGTGCCTGGATGGAATGAAATACTTGAGATCAGGCTGATTAAAGGAACGAAGCAGCCATTTTCAGAGGATGCACAGAAACCTCTAACTACGAAAAACATTATTTCCTCTAATGGAAAACAGCTGTTCAGCAGCAAGAGTACAGGAAGATAAATCTAATAGGAAGACAGGCCCATCTGGACTCCCAGGTCTCCTACAGATCTGCAGCTGGTGTGAATTAACATTGTTTCAACAGAGTTCTACAAAGCCAGAAGACATCAGATGATGATCAGTTCAGAGTCTTTAGCCAGTTCCACTTACAAAGAATTATTAATATTTCAGGAGACTTTGATGTAAAGAACCACTGAAGATACAGGAGAACACAATTAACCCAAGGTACTACAAAACGTTGGCCAAGCCATCTGAAAGCTTTCAGATAAGCTGTACGAAATGGTGCAAAGCCTGTTCTGAAAAGTAGATACATAAAATACTGATACAGAGAGCAAACAACAGCTGCTTAAATGTGAAGTCTTAGAGCAGGATAACTAAGCTGGCTGAAGAAAACTGAAACTTGTTATTTAGAATTAACCCAGTCTGAATGGCTGCATTAAAACAAACTGCAGGACCTCTGAACACCAAGTAAAACTGTTTCTACGTAAGGAGAGACAGATGATACTACCAGACCACTCTCTGAAATCTTGTTAGAAACATGGATCGAGAAGTATGGAGGAAAGAAGAATGAATGAAAACAGGGTATCATTACAACAAATAAGAAATAGAACAAACAAAACCCCCTCAAGTTTGGCCCTGTTCAGACAAAGATCTGGACTTTTGTCAAGGCACTTCATTAGTGCACCTATCAACTGGCAGCATTTCTCAAGCCTGAGCTGCATGTTCATTTGCTACCTAAATTAGTAGTAGTGCTGCCCCCCCACCCTCCAATGTGGTTGACAGCTTACAAAAAAAAAACCTCCTGCCTCACATCACCAGCAAATTGGCTGTGTTAATATTTTAAGAGCATTCAGCAAACAGTGGTCATGATGCCTGTGTCACTAGAAAACAAACAACCAAAAAAACCAAAACCCCATAGAATGATTACTGATTCCAGGACTGGCAGATGAGTTTCTCATAGGCTTGTTAAGTTGAAGATGCTGATACAGACGTTTGTTTCCCCACTGAAGAACAAAAGGCAGCACCTACATTTTAAAAACTGCATGCATCATGGCTAAGTTACTATTTCCAGTGCTTGGCAAATTCTGGTCAGACTCTTGCCCTTATTATAAGGCTGATCTAAAACTCACACTGACTTCTGGGAAGTATGATGCACCCTGGATTGCAAAAAACTTGCTTCTGGCTGTATAATTATGATGTAATGAGAGAAAGGAGGATTAGAAGTGGGAAACATGAACATGTGTGGTCACCTCAAATTCCACCATTGCTTTCTTCATGCTCTCCACATCAAAGATCATCTTAATAAGGTCTTGGATTGGCTTAGCAAGTTTTGACTTAGTCCCGGCACCCACTGTCAGCTTCCTGACAGCTTCTTCATCCTGGGAGGTAAAAATAGTATCAGAATTAGCAAAATCACAAAGGATAAAAGTAACAGGCTGGCTGCCATGGTAACAACTCAAACCCAATTTAGTGTATGCATGCTATGACTAGCCTGAAGTTCATGGGGAGCGTGCGACATTGCTCTGACATTTTGGAACCAAGTGGATTTAAAAATCTACCTACTCAGTTATTTGGTATACATTATTTCAAGAGGTGCCACTGTAAAATATAAGTAGAATTAAGAGAATAGAAACTCTGTGTGCACCTCTGCTTCACCTCAAGCAATGGTATTAATTACTTTTTCTGCAAGCTTCCTGCTGCACAGAGACCTTGATGTGAAAAAATGACTGTTTACTTTGTTGCTTTTATGATAAAATAGAGATGTAATAACTAGTTTCACTAAGTTTTTGTAATAAAAACTGTGACAGATGAGTACAGGAATCATCAATTAGCCACAATTCCATCTAGATGCTTTATTGGTACAATGCTCTATTCATGAAAGCACCTGCCAGATGCTTCAGAATATCACTGTACATTGCAGTGTAACAGAAACTTTGCTGCTGCAATATTCAAATTTCCAAAAATAAAGCTAAGCATCAAGCACTTCACACTGAAAGATGACATCCAGTAATTTGGCCACAGAAAAATGCAATGGCTTAAAAATATGTTCTCTGGTACCTTTACAGCTATTAAAAGCATTCAACTATTTCATCTGAAAATAGTTTAAGTTATGGCTATGCCTTTAAATAAACATACAAACCCCCGCTGGGCAGAAGGAAGAGAATTCTCATTTAGCTTAGCTGTCTAAATAGCCAAATCTTACTGGCAATGAATAATTTCTCTTTCTCAGCCTGCTCAATATGTGCACTAAGCAGAATGCTGCATAGGAACTGCTTCACTGTTTGGGAGGATTTTGGATGCAGAAGACAGATGAGAAATATCTATTTTAAATAAAAGAAAATGGTGTTTTCAGACAGGATGTATGTGAAATGTCTGCCAAATTAAATTCAAATTAACATCCTTAAAAATTAGAGTAAACAGGAAAGCACTAAAGGGACTTCGGACTTGACAACGGAAAACTACTTGGGTTCCCAAAACATCTATTTTAAAGTGTGACGCTCGTTGACCTACAGCCCTCTTTCTATAGCACAGAGAAGATGCAACAGTTGCATCTGCACTTCATTCCTCAGGTTTGTTCAGTGCAAGTGATCCAACAGCAACTGCTGAACAGCACAGCTATAGCAAAGCACCTGAGCAATGCTCTGTCTGGTACAGGGACATGTCAGAGTTACCTGTCCATAATCTATTTCCAGTGGGTAGAATTTTTTTGGATATTTAGTGAAGTTCTTTGAATGCCAAGAATTGCCAGTTTTCTCTTCATACAAATTCAGGAAGTGTTCAACGGCATCTTCTTTTGATGGCATCTGCTCCAGCTTGTTACTCCCGATTACAGTGCCCACGCGACCCCAAGATCTGAATACCCAGTATCTAGAGAAGTGAAATGTGACAAAGGAACAGACATAAGACACTCTGGCTCTAGATATCAGTCCAAATGAAACCGACCCTGCAAGAACCACGCGACTGCATGCGAATCCGCCATTTGCATACAATTAATTTTATGAAAGACAGTCCCTATCAGCAACTGCAGGAGAGCAACACAGGAGCCACCACAGAGCATATGTCCAAGGACTGGTGTAAAAAAAAAAAAAAAAAAACAAAAAAAAAAAAACAAAAAAAAACAAAATCAGTGTTAACACACCAGACCTACAACCCTGAGGATAAGTGTGCACAGCAGGAACAGAGAGGATAATATCTCAGTCTTAATGTTTTGCAAATAAAAATCTTCAGATTATTGGGGTCATATATTTGAAAAACAAACACCATGCATCTTTAAACCTGTGACTCAAAGTCCTGGAGTCCAGATTTTTAGAGACATCAAGTAATTCAAGTATTTGTTTGCATTACTGACACCACCTTGGGTGAGCTTCCATAGTATTTATAGGGATACAATCAACCTTTCCAATTCATCAGGCACAAAATGTAGGCAGAGATTCCTCCATGTACTGCATCACAGATCCAGTTACAAACCCCACATGCAAGAGCCAGCAATAAAAGCTTATTATGAAGATAGTAAAGTGTGATAAATCCAGAGCTGAACCAGGGTCATCACTGACAGACATTAGCTCCCCTTAATTTCTGTGCATCCCTTATGTGCTATGGGGAACAGTTTCACCTTAAAGAACCCTCTCCATTTCTTTATCTATTCAGTAACACAACCAGCTCTCCCATGCATTTGATGAGACTGGAAAGCTAAATACATGCTTGTCCCCTGACAATTTCAGTGCATTTTGTCAAGCCTCAGGGCACTCAATTCAGGACTACATGTGGCAGAATAACCAGAACCTGGTTTTGTTTCCCAAGCTTACAGCTCTGCAATTAGAAGACAAGAGTAAGTTTGAAAATATGGGAAAGATTCCCAAAATCACAGACTTTACACGTGGGGTCTTGATGTTAGACCAGAGGAACCTTCACCAAATTCTGCTTCTGTACTTTCAAGGGCAAGAGCACTGTGGCCCTCCTGTGAGCCAATTAACCCAGACTCCAACCATACGTGCCTTGCTTATCCCAGGATGCAGGAATGAGCACTACCAGAAGCAATTCTGCAAACTTACTCACCTCCCAACTTAAACTTTGTCAACACCACAAAGAAATGTCTCCATGCGGAGCAGAGATCTCCCCGGGGGTGGTTTGTTGTTTGGTTGTTTTGTGGGTTTTGTGTTTGGCTTTTTTTAGATAAATATATCTATTCATATCTCCTCACAAAGACATTTTACTCATACTTTGATTTTGTAGATGCCAAAACCCCGGTATTTATTGGAAAAAAGTGAACAAAAGTATTTCTAGTCAAAACTAAACTCACCTGTTCTCTCTGTCATCCTCTAGCAGTTGCAGTTTGTAATAGGAATTTGTTCCTTTCACAATATCTACTAGGCCCAGGGTTGCACTGAAAATCTTTCCACCTTTTTCAAAGACATGAGCAGAATCCTCCAAACCTACAGAGAAGAAACAAATTAGAACACAGAGAAGGTTACCATTGTAGGTCTCCTTCCTACATTTGTGCTTACCCAAACATTTTATGAAGTAGTGTGGATCTTAACAAAAATACCACAAAACCAGTAACTACGTGCTCATAAATTGTGTGCATGCACCTTTAGACACACTGGAGCGAACATCAATCCTAACTAGAGAACAAAAAAATTGTAACTTTTGATAAAGGACTATCTAAAATCTAGTATTTAACAGTGCGTGCCTGGCTGAAGGAATTCTCAAGAGAGATACAGCTCTGCAGGTGTCACGTTAGCAAGTGGACTGAAAACCCAAAGGCTAGCCTTGGATGCAGTATGAATTCTCAGAACATCATCTGTGCACCACAGGTTTGGAGAGTAGCATCAGCTGCCCCCTGGAGAGTCTGGGGGCAGATGCTCATGCCAGACCTGTGGCTCTGCTGGCTGAGCCTTTATTCACCCCACTGACAGATGCTCCTGAAGTTGACCAAGGTGCATGCCTTAGTTGAAGTGGTCCTTCTGAAAGCTGCACTAGAAAATCCTGGAATATCCAGCTTTGAATGTCAATCAATATCATTCCTTTGATAGCAAGAAAAAATGGTTAAAACGTTCATGTTCCTTTTATGCAACGCTTATCCTTTCACAGAAAAACATTTTGCAAACAATCCCACATCCTGAAGACTGTGTGTGGTGCAGGCGCAGCCATTGTTACCACTCACCAGAATCAGGATCTACTGCTGCTCCACCCTTAACTGTTAGCTTCATCTTCTTTTCAGACTTGCTAGGTCCTGCAAGGAAATAAGAGTTAATTTTTTTTTCCTAGGCAGGCAACACAGTCTGACTTAAATCAGCATTTAAATTCTCAGTTTGCATAATTATCACCCTAAGGAGACTTCAAATTGGATTCCCAATATATGACTTCAATGGCTTTCTTAACCTGGCTTTAGCAGCCAATTCATAGCCCCCACGCCGCCAATTAAATGAAACAGATATAACCTGGGGAGATCTTATCTCCTTCCTCCCGGCCCCAAGGGGTGGGCCATATCATTTTTTTCACCTGGACAGCAGACAAAAGTCACATTTGTGGCTGTGTTTAAGTGGGATTTAAAAACCTCACAGGGCATGGGAGGTGTTCAGGTCCCCTGGAGATGCTACTGCTGTGACAGAGTCTGGCAATAAACATACCCAATTGTATGACAGAAACCTATGCTTGGAGGACATGGACAAGAACAGGGTCTGAAGACAGGCAAGCATATCTGATGGTTTTGTTCACTGTTCAGCATTAATTATGCAAGCTCGCTATGGCACTGGTGAGGAATGCCACTGGTATTGGCTATTTTTCCTCCTCTGTTAAAAACTGTTATGTTCTAAATCAAGTAGAACAAAGACCAATTGCTCTGGACCCCATATTTTCTCACTTGCTAACACCCCTTGGGAGTCACGGTAGTGTCTATCACATCTTGGTACCCCAGCAACTCCTTCGAGCTGCAACACTGACCCAAACTTGCAGAGAAGCTGAGGTGTTATGAGGAAGAGTCTAGACGGATGTCAGGGAGCCTGGGCACATACAGCACAGGAGATCTCTGAAGCAAGACTGAACTAGGGGAAAAGACAGCCAGCTCAGGAGACAGCTTCATGTTTACTTAAAGGTAGTCTTGCCCTGAGGTCTCACTATTTAAATTTATTATGAGAAAAAGGGCAGAGAACTCAAGGAAAGGTCAAGAATAGACTATACCCAAGTTTGCTTTGTGCATGCACAGCATTGAGAAAACAATGCGGCGAAACAACCGCTTTGCTCTTCACCTTGTTCTTCTTTGACCTTCCCAGCACTCTTCGTACTTGGGGGCTTGCTGCACTTCCCATCCACGGCCATTTCCTCATGCTCCATTTTCACCTCCGCACCCCAAGGTGAAAGTGCATGGAGAGACACAAGCTCCTGGAAGTCCTTGCTGGAGGATTTCACATCCTGAAGAAACTCCTCTGAGACCACACGGACTTTGGCCTCCTTCACTTCTTCCATCTTCTTGCTCATTTTCTCCACATCCTCTGCAGAGGCAGGGTGGGAAATGGAGAAAAAAAAAGCATCAGTGATGTTTCAGACTTTAGCCCCTCCCTCTGGCCACGATTCAGGGCTTTGTAATGCTTCGCGGAAACACAATTCCACCACAATTTGGATTCACCATATTCTTTGGAGACCAAAATCCCCATTGGCTCAAAGCTGCAGCATGGGCTAGAGCAGGAACACTCCTGTTTTACCTGGCTGGTCCAGCTCTCCCCTTCCCAGAGCCGGGCTGGGGCTGTACAGTCCCTCTTGGACCTCCTGGCAGGTGGTAGCAGATCTCCTACTTCAGCAGCCAGTTTGCACCTTGACTCCAACAGGGAGCAAGAGCAGACCCTAAGTTGCTAGCAGAGAAAACTGCCCTCAGGCACTCACAGTCAGCTCTGCAGCTTCTCCAAGGCAAGCACAGATACAGTCCCCAGCACCCATCACCTCAACAAGGGTGGCTTGCACACCACCACGGTCTGCACATAGACCAGAGCTCCAGCTGCTACAGACCCAACAAAGCCTTACGGCACAACCTGCAGGGTTAACGTGCTAGGTAAGTAAAAATCAAACAGCACACATCTGTCTTTACTTTTCCAAGCATGCTGAGGCCACGTGCGCACACAACACATTATTCCTAATCCAAACACCGATCTCCAAACAGCTCCGAGGACACTCGTCCTCTGTAATCTGCTCAGCTCTGTTACCAGCACTACCAGTAACCACGGCACGGCTGCTCACTCTGTGTGCTGATGCACAGGGTAGCCTTGTTAGCTGTTGTCGTCATCTTTCCTCCCAGGTCCTCCACAATGCTCTTCACCTCCTCCTTGTTCTTTGACAGTTTTCCAAGAACCAGGATCTTCATGTTGGTCAGTGGTTTGTCTAGGGGTTCAGAAATAACACAGCATGTTAGCAACAGGCACAGAGCCCCCCAGACAAATAACAAGCACAAAGGGACAGCATCCCCCACAGTCAGTATAATCAGCCCAGCTGGCTGGGAGACAAGGGTCCAAAAACAGGTCTGACCTGTGCTAAGCAAGTGGGAGGAAGCTCCCCTTCACCTAGGAAAGGCAACAAAGCTCAACACCTGTCAACAAACAGAAGGGATGAAAGGCAGGGAAGATGGATATGTAGGCACATTATTTGCCTGCCTTTTTTTTTAAATGGAAAAAAAAAAAAAAAAAAAATCAGTCTTCTTCAGCACTGTGCTACTGGAAGACTGTGCTCTGCTTTCCTATTCTTTTGATGCCTGGACAGCATGGGAGAAACTCACTATAACATGAAAGCTCCTGCCTCTTCAAAACAAAATCTGCTTTTGAGAGGCTGGAGAAAGACGATTGTCTCTCAAGCAACAGTGTTCCTACATTACAGTACATTAGATTCTTGACCTTATAGACAGCACAAGGTTGTATCACGCGAACCCATAACAAGTCAGGAAACAAGCCAGGAGCAAACTGCTAACCATCTGAGGCTCCATCACATCATTGTGTTAACGCTCTGCAATGCAGGTGGGTCCAGGACATGGCAAGTGCCTAAGAGTATATCTGCACTGCTAAAGATAAATGCTATTAACTCTGGTTGACCAACTGAGGGTTTTGTTTCCTCTCCTCCCCTCAACTCAGATTAGTTAGGTTGCTTAGCAAACAAAACAACCTGGCTTTAATTCTGGTCAATGTTTTGACTTTACTTTCAGGGCACGCTGGGGCTGGAATCAACTTGCCAATCAGAACCAAGACCTGGGTTCCTTTGTCCTCATTGCTAAAATAACACGATCTGGCTAAAATTAGCTTTGCAGAATTGCTCCTCCCCTTTTCACCAAGTAACAATAATCCCCTGCTCCCAAAACTATCGCCAAGGCTAACAAGGCTGAATAAGAAAGAAGTCAGCATAGCTCTTAGAGGACAGGCTATATCACCAAAGCATGCAATTCATTCCTACAGCCTACAGGGAATTTCTGGTGTCCAACCTTTTGCCAGTTTGTGGGCTGGAGACAGGACGTTAATTTTGCATAAGGGGAGTCAGTGATTCGTAAAGCTAAATCCCAATGTAGGATTTAAAAAAACAAAACCAAAAAAACCTCTTGCCCTTAAAACCTAACACAATATGGAATATCTGGCATTATGGAGGTCCCTGGACGTTCCCCAAGAAACCAAGCAAGAAGGCATTTCACAGCAGGTCTCCCTTGGGACACACTTTGCAAGACTGGCACTTAAGTTTCTGATACATTGCAAACACATCATTTCCTCGCCATCAACAAATACCCAAAATGATTTGTTAGAAAACAACCAGGACCTCAAGCCCATGTCCTCAGGCAACCTGCCATATCAGGGTCTACCTGCGCTAGGAAGATGAAGCACATGAGACTCTGCTATGCGTTTTTTTACCAGGAGAGCTCTGACATGCTTGGGGGCAGGAGAACAGCACACGCATTCAGGGTGGTGTGTTCATCTGGCTGGGAATGGCATTACACACCATCCTGAACTCCACTGACCCATGCCCAGCCAGCTGCTTACCTCTGGGTGCGGACACAGTCTCTGCCAAAGGAGCAGATGAGGAGGGAGGAGGCACAGAGTTCACAGTCGCAGCATCTGGAGGGAATACCCTGTCCTGCTTCTTACACTTAAATTTCTTCAGGTAAGGAATTTCCCGAAACTCCTGTGGGATGGAAGTGTAAGGAGAGTTTAAAAACAACAAATACTATTATAAGATTTAAAGGCTCAGTTGAGCACTGGCCAGATGTTGGCATATACTGCACGTCTTGGAAAGGATTTCCAAGACATTCATACTAAGGTAGGCAAATACCCACTTTACTGACTGGGAAAACAAAGCTAGAAGAGGGTAAATGATGGGTTTCAAATCAAATCAGCAACATATCTTTCAATCTGGAAAATATATGATTTAGTTATGCATTAGCTGCCTACCCCTGGAGGGATGTAGCTGTGACAGGACTTCCCCACTGTCACAGCTGCTCAGCACTGCAGCACGCTCTGCTCTCTGGCATCCAACACTGATTGCTGCTTATTCAATCTCCTTACAAGAGGCAACACCAGTTAAGAAACGTGCTTCAGATCATCAAATTTGCAGTAAACACCCACCTTTGGGATTACCCAGTCCTTCCTGTTGGGAGTCTGCGTTTTAGCAACACACTTAGTCCAGGCAGTAATATCCCCTGAACAGTAGTATGCGTCACTCTTGAACACAAACTGCCCCTTACACTCCTCGCAGGGAAGAAGAGCTCCAAACGCCATCCCATCTGCTACTCGGTCCAAAATCTAAAGCAACAAAGAATACAAAACAGGTCATGGCAGAGGAAGCTGGAAACCCACACGCTACATTACACTGGGCTGCACAAGAAAACTACTGTCAGGCTGCTGGCACGCAGACATAGACGTTTCCAGTGCTTGTCATGCATACACTGCACTGTAAGCCAAGACTCTGACCAGCGCTGATTGATTTATGACCCCTGAAAGACGTTGACACCAAGTTTCCCCGGTCACACCATATCTGCTCACACCCACGGCTCGCAGTCTCTCCTGTCCAGCTTTGACACTCAGGTGAGCATACCTACCGCACAGCACCTGACCAGGCAGCCGTGCTGGAACAGCCGAGGAGGAGATGTGAGCTACTGCATCTGAGCACATGAGTAGGTAGGTGGGAATGTAGGCTCAGACAAGTCCCTGTTTTCCTGCCTAGAGAGTATTTCTTGACCATTTTGGGTCTAGACACTTCCCACATCCCAGCCCACACTCCTTACAAAGAATCTTAATAAATACAAATACTGAAAGTGATGTGTGGCTCTGAAAAAGAGACTTTCACAAGTTACAGAGACTGAAAACTGACTGTTTTTAGAAAAGATACCAGGAAAGAATTTGTGCAGGTTTTGCTTCTTTTGGCGTAATTTAACAGTTGAGGGAGGCAGTGTGAAGCGCCTTGACTAACCTGCTCTTGGAGAGCCAGCAACAAAAAAACCCCCCAAAACATGGACCAGTTTGGGCATAGCAGAATAAAGGCACATCACCGAGACTTAACACGTAGAATTCAGTATCACACGCCACAACACAGACCTTCACAAGCAAGCATAACAGCAATATCATCAGAGTCCTGGGACAGAAGTCCCAGGACTTCGCACTGAATTTCTTTCTGAAGTGTTATGTTAGGAACCTGCTTCAGACTTGTGGACCTTGCAGCAATATTGGTTCGGGTCGGCTTCAGTGATTCAAAGACCCAGCACGCCTGCAAAGCAACTACAGACCAACTCACCGCATTCTCCCCTGAAGGAACTTCCTGCTTGTTGGCGATCAGCAGCTCTTTCAGGTCATTAGTGGAGCAGACCTTCCTCAGCTCATCTTTGATGCCCCAGATCAGCTCTGTCTGCTCCTGTTGACAAAACTCAGCAGCTTAGCTACTTGCAATAGATTGCTTTCTAAGAACATTCCTGGAACTGCAGTATGTGGACAAAGTTTTGGCAAGCCTATGGTATCTTAAACACAGACGGTGAGATAAGAGCACCAAGAACCAGTAGCTTTACCAAAAGGGAGAGTCATGCATTTTACCCAAAAACCTAGAACAGGACTTTAAAGCCACATGCTTCAGATTCCAGTATGAATTCATGAGCACATTGCGGCTTCAGCAAATACTCTTCTCTTCTCAAGATTATATGCAGAAGGACATCCCTATGGGATTCTGTATAAACCAAGGCTTCTCTGTCATGTACACGTGAAGAAAGGCCACAGAGTAACTTTCACAGCACTACCCCACATAAGAAGGTACAAGCCATACTAACAAACAGCTTCCTTTTAGGTAGAGTGGAACCCACGTTTCTATCACAGTTCTACCCTTAGCAAGCAAGTATCACCTAACTAGTTGACACTGACAACAGCGGGGATGTAGCTGCATTTGAACTTTGCATTAAAAGAAAAATCAGAAATGCTGATCGGCACTGTTCTTTTAAGCTACCTAAGCAGAAGAAGAATTTCTACCAGATCAGTCACCTGCAGCAGTGCAGAGGAGCCTGTACATTCTTTTGGGCCTTTCTACAGAAGGTGAAAGGGTTACACAGCAAAGCAGCACCCTAAAATATCAGAGATAGTTTCTGAATGTTATTCACTGGCTACAGTCAAAAATCCAGTCTACCCCAGAAGAACTGGTTGACTGTGTTAAATGGTTTAATTTTCAGTATTAATGATCGTGCTTGATGAAATGCTGTTAAAAAGTATTAGAGAACCCAAAGTTAACCCTGATCTACAAATTGCCTTGATCCTTCCGAAACATCTGCACTGCAGCAGAAAAACCTTGACAATGTCTTGGCTAAGTTTTGTTGAAAATTAAGGTATTGCCACACAACAAAAAAGAAAACTTTTGTTCAAAGGCGGACACACCATTTTTCTATAGCTCCATTAAGACTTCAACTGCAGCAATAGCAGCTTGTTAATTTTTTCTTGAAAAGTACCTATGCCAAACTTTCAATAAATACAAAATTCCTGATGCTCTGTTGGGAATTATTCCCACACGATTCTAGAAAGTGAAAGGCATAAAGCTGTGATCTATCACACACTTTGTACCCAAGAACCAAACACGGCTCCCCAGAGGGTGAAAGAGATGTGATTTCTCATTAATCTAGTTCCGCATTTTACCTCTGTTTAATTTTTAAATGAGCTATTTATTGGTTTCCAAGCTCTTCTGCAACAGCGCTTGGGCTCAGAGCTTCAGCCACCACAACCAGATGATATAGGAAGGACCACAGAACCAACCTCCCTGAGAGAGAAGGTATTTAACGTAATCTATTTAAATCCAATAAGCACAAGTCCTAGAGAATTTCCTTCCTGTCTTTCAGGAGAAAGCAGCAGGGTGAATTGCCTTCAGCAAAGCCTTAGTGACAGGGCATCTCCTGTGCCAGGACACGAGGACCAGCTGTGCTGCGAGGACCTCTGCTTTGTCTGGGCACGAGGTACAGCCCCTCTCTAGGTGCCACAGCTCTTCGGTTAGTGCCTGACACTGCACTCTTCTAACGAAGGAGTTTTTAGGATGTGATCAGCTAAAACTCACCTTCAGCTGTTTTTCCTGCTTTGATTCTTTCTCTTTTTCTTTCTTCTGTTTCTTTTTCGCAGTCACATTTCCATCTACCTCTTCTCCTTTTCTCTTTCTAATAGAGAAAACCAAACCAAAACACACACACATGAAAGGAAGTTATTTAAATGCCTGTCCAGCAGTCCCCAGAGCTCAGTTTACTGACTGCTGATATCTGCAGAGGCTTGAATATCCTCAGTTTTGGCAGGCGAACCCATTTTTCAAATTCCTCAGTGCTAGATCGTAGACACATACTTGGCTCTGCAACACTAGCTGCCTCAACCAGGTCATGTACACTTCGAGCTTTTCCACAGGGTAACTGTATGGTCTGGCAGAAGAGCACATGAAATACTGCAACATTTTCAGGCATATTCATCTACATCTGTATTAGTTACACCAAAGGCATACCTAAGAATCACTGAATATAAGTGTACGTCTCCAAATCTGAGGAGGTGTAGCAATGCAGGTTCAAAGACTATAGTGTCTTTCAGCTGAATCAACAGCTTGATTTTTCAGCTTAGACAGTCCATATTGAAATAAAGGGTAGCAAACGTGGTAACTTTAGTAAGCTAACACACTGGGGAAACGAGGTACTTCCCAGCTAGTTTCTCTTCAGACTGGAATTAAGTCACGTCTCTGAAATCAGACAGGAGGAAGTTTCTACTCGCAAAGTGCTCCCAGGCTGATAGTGGTTTTGTGATGTACTACTGTGCAGTTGTGTGTGAGGGAATTTATTGTTACTCGCTGGGGCCTTAGAGCTGTGCAGCGAAAAGTTACAGAAAACGCTGCTTGAGAAAGACTGCAAAGAAGAGGAAGCCAAATGAAAACTGGGGGATTTTGGCAGACTTCAGAATGACAAGAGACCGCAGAGGAAGATAATTTCTGTTTCCAGAGTCATGTCATCCCCTTGGTCTGCCTGGCTTCAAAATACATCAATATCAATAAATCAAATCAGTGTGTGTGCTCTCTTGAGGAAATAAAGGGAAAATTTGCCCCACTTGAGGCAGGATGAGCCTGCAACTTAAGGCAGAGCATGAACACAGCTTGGATCTTGCACTTCATTTTGACAGAGCTGCTATGGTTTTGAAACATCAGCCAGGTTTCTTTTTAAGAAAGCATCTGTCTTAACTTTATAAGCTGTGGCTGATGGTTAAGCTGTAAAGTTGACATTCTCTATTGCTCTCCTACTTATAATTTTAAACACTTCACTTTCTAGCACTTCGCTACTGTTAAGACTAAGACTGTATGACAGCTTATTAGCTATAAAACTGCAGGAGGATGTCAAAAGGTACTCTTCTCCCAAAGACTCACGCATAAGAGACCTGTAAGTTCTAGTAACTGTTCTGGCCCTAAAATTGGGCCAGGTTCTCATTTTATTTGCAGTGGCCACCACTAGCCTGTCATTAGCACCTCTGACCAAACCAGATTCAGAGCACTTTGCAAGTCTTTAAAAGGGGCTGGTTTTGCAAAAGAGCTCCGTCTTTCAGCTGTCCCCCTGCAAGGTCCCATCAGTCCAACTGGGGCTATGCTGTAAGGTGCACTGCCTTAGGCAGGGACAACAGCTGCCCTGTGCTACTAGCAATTGCTTGCATTTCTTGAGAAAAACTCCCGTATTGTTTTCTAAATCAGGCAAGCAGGAACCAGCATGGCAGGACTGGATACAGCACGCACCCAGCCATGCCTTCGAAAGTCCCCAGGCCGTGCAAGTCCCCTTTCTTCCCCGGCTGCAGCCCCTGCAAGGGGCAAGACCAGAGAATCCACTGGGCCCCACCACGAGGACAATGACATCTGTAAGTTTTAAGAGAGTCACAGGTACGCAACATAATCTGGGAAAAACGTATCGGCTTGAGTGCAAAGCGCTCTGCTGCACCTTCGCAAGCCAGAGGGCTTAATAATGCAAGAATTTAGGATGGGTGCCCAAACCCTGTGTATCTGCAGTGCCTCTCCCTCGGCAGGCTGACAGCCAGGCTGCCTCCAGCAAGCCAGCGCTCACTCCCATGCCGTAACTTGTCTCCCAGTCTCCAAAAGGAGGAAAGCCAGTCCACCAACTACTGGAAGGCGATCACCCTGCTGAGAGGCCCTTCGACCCAGGGAAAGCATCCAAATTCCAGCAGGGACTCACACTTTTGGCAGCTTTTCCTCAGAGTCAAGGGGACAGCGGGTTGCTCTCCCAGACAGTGATTACTGTACCTGTTCCGGTCACTTGAACAAACTGCAGAGTGGGAGGGATCATCCCAATTGCAGAGAGGCATAAAACTGTCAGTCACCACCTTATCTTTTGTCCCTGGCTATGCCCAAGGCTTAAAGCAAACTCTCATCATTTTCTACAGCCTGGAGAAGGGGATGGCAAAGCCAAATTCACCTCGCATCGTCCCAAACCAGCAAATTTTAGAACAATCAACAAAATACACACTCACTGACACACACATCGATTTTATCTTCCATTCTTGGGACCAAACACTCTGTGTTGCTAACAGCAGCTGGGTGCTACTGTGTATGCCCTTTCTCCTGCTGGGGAAGGGACAGACTTCCCACGTTCAACGGGTACGACCCAACAGCTTGCTTAGACAGACTGGTACTTCCCAGCCAACGTAAACCACTTCTTCTCACCTTCATGGAGAATACACAACTAAAAGATTTGTTTCAACTTTCTAGAAGATGAAGAGGCAGGTAAACTGTCCCACTCTAGCCTGGCCCTTCCTTACCACCTACTCTCCATTTCTCTATGTTCACCACCCCACTACAATGAAAATGAAGGGCGGAAAGGACAGTCACGGCAACCCTGGATAAAGCAAGCAGCCAACGCAGGGAGGAACAAGAAGTGCCCTTTTCTTCTCCTCGCCGTAAAGCACCACCAGATTGCTGCTGACCTGCGTACTTACCCTCCGCCTCAGGCAAGCCCTGCAGTTAATCCGGTACTGCATGACATCTCCAAAATGACATTTTGCTCCTGTCCTGGGCAGCAATTCTACCCAAACAAGTGAGGCAGAAAATACAGGAAAGTATTAAGCATGGAGCAGGAGGGTGAAACACATGCTACCAAAGTAGCACAGTCAAAGGGAGCTCGCAAGCTGCTACTGCATTTCCTACATCAGTACATGAGCGCTCTTTCCACAGAGAAGCTGCTGGCAAGGACACAAGATCCTCCTTCCCCAGGCCTGCAAAGTGCTGGCGCTCAGGCACGACAGCCCGTAGCCCAGGGGAGGGTCGGCATGTCTCACCCACAGCTGACCCAGGAAAGAAGCCAGGATCCTTGCAGGAAACCTTCCCATTTTTGCCCTTCAGAGGGAAGGGATTTTTCCAACCTATTCTCAGCAGTCCTGCTCAGCACCGCACTTCCCTCATCTGCAACAGGCACATCAGACCACTGCTCTTACAGAAAGGGCTGACAAGGCAGTCCCAAAGTCTGAGCTTCTCCTTGGAGCATGGGCTAGATATGCAGAAGCAGCACATGAATTTGGATGTGTCACGTCTGAATTGCAGAGACATCTGAGTCAAGATATAATTTGGACACAGTGCAATTAGAAATATCTTTAAAGATCATTTTGAGAATCTCACCTACAGCAGATACTGCAATATCATTTCTGCAAGATGCTGTAACTTCTGTCGTTAATTTCTGTTATCTGATTGAATGTACAAGATGAATTATCAGAGGCAACTGCATCTCATTCAAGCTTCTGGGGTGTTTTTCTTTTGGCTTCTCCAGAACTTCTGTGCTTTCTTGGCAGAAAATCACCAGGTAGGAAGCACACCACACCTCTCCACTCCTTCTGTTTATTTACACTCTCATTCATTCAGTTTGTTTGACAGACAACTATTTTTCCAATTGACCCTTAATACCCTCGGCTCAAGCACGCAGCCCAAACAGGAGAAGAAAGGTAGCGGAGTGTAAGAGCTGGCCAGCACCTTCACGGTTGAGGGGCTTGTTCATGCAGTGCTTGGAAAGCACGAAAGATGAGACGTCCTGCTGCTTTTCTGGCGCGAGGTTCTGGTTCACATTACCCTACATCACCAGTCTAAGCTTTTTTCCACTGCAATTCTAGGCTTTTATTTACACAGTGACTTGGCAAACTACTCTGTGGCTTATCTTTACAAAGCCTTCATATTTTCTATCGCATCCCAGAAGTGGCCCAGAAAAGCAGAGTCAGGGCAGACAAGAGAAACACTTACACAGTCAAATCTCTAGAGCTTTGCTGAAGACTTGGGAGAAAACTACAAATAACCCTATTAAACTCACACACTGTTCTAGGACAAAGTGGAACACTCACCTCGGTACAAAAAGCAAAGGACTACCTGAAAAGCTGCAAGCGCATTAAAACACTGTACTTGTACTCACACCTGGCAACACACACAGAGGTAAAATGCCTGTGTGAAAAGATGGCAGGCTGCCGGGCAGACGCAGACAGCTCATCTCAGCCTCCAGTGGTTCAGCCAAGTGAGGTGAACAGTGCGGAACCTGATGGGGCTCCGGCAGGAGCACCCAGTCCGGCGGCACTGCAGGACCCTCCCCACAGCATCCGCACCACTGCTGAATGCTTCTGGAGCAACTGCTTGCCAACCAAGAATAAAGCATGGAAGTTGCAGCCTCTTAACAACACATACATCAGTTTATGCACGCTCCGCTCTGTTACCTCTGGCCAAGGATGACGTTCACGTACACGCCAGGCTCTGAACAGTACGCCACACCCATCAGCCACATATCTGGAGGACCAATACTGACAGAGACTGCACAGATTTGACTTGGCTACAGCTTCTCAAAATCCAACATCAGTCTCACTGGACAGTTTCATGGTCAATCCTTGCAAAAGTAAAGCTGAATTCAGTCTACAAAGTACACAGGGAAGCCAACCGTTTTACAAGAAGATCTCTCCTATTTCTAGGACCCAGAGACACCTTATGTTCCTTCCTCCATGGGGACAATGCAAGGCTGGCTTGTGTTATGAAGCATGACTCCAGGCAAAGCCACTTTGAAAACAAACAACAAAAGCCTTCGTTAACAGAGAAAGATTGACCAAACCTAGCAAGTCACCTGGAAGTGCTTCTCTGTCAGTACAAGTTCTGTCAAGAGCCTCCACTAAAAAATTCAATGCGAGGCAATGAAATTTCAGATGTACCATAAAAGATTTAGCAAACAAAAGCATCCAAGTGTAAGCACTACGCAGCCAATAAACACCATTATCAGATTCGGTGCCTGTCACAGATCCCCAGCTCATAGATAAGAGATGTCAAATCAATTCTCTAACAAGTGGTTAGAGCAGAGAAACCATCACTGATAACAGCATCACACAAGGAGGCACAGAGCCCAGTATCCATTTGTATTAAGCATGCATTATTTTATGGTTGAAAGCCCCACATCAGTCCTCCAAGTCACAGCTGCTGGTCTCTGCATTTTCTCAAGGCAGTCACAGGGGGCAAGTGGACTGTACGCTTCCAGGGACAGGGAATTTGTCTGTTGTCATCTGCCTAAGGTCACAGGAAGGACCAAACCCTCCTGCGACCAATATTCTTTTAACAGAGACAACAATGTCACAAAACATTTACCATGGATGTATTTGAAGGCAAGCAATGGCTCCTCTAGTCAACGCAATTTCTTACATTGCTCACGTACCCTTCACTCTTGGTAGCCGGGAGCTGCTTCTTAAGAGTTTCTTTATCTTCAGCTTTCAAGATGCTGAAGCCCAGGAGCTGGGTGGCCCCATATGCCGGGAGGAAACCCAGCTCTGCTCGGCGGCTCACAAAGCAGTCCGGATGGTACCAGTTATCTATCATTCCCAGCTGCGGCTTTTCAGGATGCACCATCTTCTTGGAAATCCGAATCTGGCCCTGAGGTAGATTAAAGTGACAGAAGAGCAATTGTTAGGCCATTCTGGCTAGAGCAGGATGGTAATAACTTACCGACATGCTTCCCCTTGAACACCCGTAAAATAGCAACAGTTCCTTTATCAAAGCCTGCAACTTTTGTTCAAGCCCTTTCACTACAGCTCCTCTGTTCTCTTCAGTACTCTTTCTAGGTCAAAACCCCCAGCTTTTTAGGTAGTTTTCTGTTCAAAAACCACTCAAAACTGGTAATCCTGCAGTCTTTACTTCAACTCCCAGTAAGCTTGAACAAGCAAAACTCACATGACCAAACCCCATGTAGGCAACTCTAAAAATTAACTTTATGTCCCTACCACTCAAGCATCAGTGCTAATACGATGTCACCCTGTCTTACTGCAAGTTACTTTGCAGATGCCCAACAAGTAGTTGTTTTAGGTGCTTTTAGGCTGCAATACTTCATGCTCCAACAAGCAAATGTCTACACAAGTCGCCAATGTTTCTGCAGATACAAGCATACCAGCACTGGTGTTTGGCCCTTGCCAACTTTACCCAACTGGCAGGTCTATTCACATCTATCAGAGGCTCACAACTCCCATTCTGCCAACTGTCTTTAAAAGCAGAACACCAAGACGTGTTAAACCACAGGGCCGCATCATTAGTCAGCTGCATCACTGTTTTTCTCTGCTTTCATGGAGTTAATGTGGATACACTGCACACAAACCGAGCTGGTCTGGCTGAGGAGGAGGAAGAGGCCAACACCTTTGCAGTGCTGCACCAAGCAGGAAAAGCTGCAGTTAGCAGTGGCTTTCTTGCTACGGAAATGCTAGCGAGCCACGTTCCCTCCTGCTCTAAAACCCAAGAGAAAGGAAGCATCAGCAGGTTTGAAGGCCAGGCTACAACGCCTGAGGGATGCCTTTACTGTCAGCTGTCCAGGACGCAGCTGCTCCTCAGACACAGAAATGCAGCTCTGCGAGTGCTTTCCACATGCAGGACAGACAGGAAGCAATTATAAAAGTCACTGTTTGAATTGGAACTGGTGGGAGAAAAGACAAGAGATGGAGAACTAAGAACGGCTTTTTACCTTTTCTATTTTCTGTTCACAGCCTTTGCAAGTACTTCTGTTAGACTTGGCATATTCTGCAGCAAAGTCGTTCAGGCTCTTCTCAGCCTTGCCACCTCCTTCCTGTTCCCCTCCTTTTCCTGGAGAACAAAGCAAATACAGAGTTCAGCTTTAAGAGGCATTCTCCTATTTTCTTATTCTCTGCCTCAGATTGTTAGCAGTCTGGATTAATAAACCTCTGTGTTCCAGCAACTCATCTGTCAAGAATTTGAATACAGAGCAAGATAAGCAGTCCATGCTCAAAAGCGCTTTTAAAATAGAAAGAGTTCTTTAAACGGCCAAATAGCAATTGTACAGGATTGCTTATTTAATGATTTTAAAAGACTTTCAAAGGTACACAGAGCTGACCCTTTTTACCCCTTTCCTGAAAGCAGTGTAAAATGAGATCTTACTGGAGAGCTGACTGTAACAGGAGTCACAAATAGCTCTGCTTCAAAGCAGAACTCCTCTTCCCAACTGCTAGTGTCCTTTTATTTTTTTGTATTACTACATTTCAACAGGCAAACATCAACCTAAAACTTCCCAGCATCCTTGGTTTACGCAGAGACGTGGTGAGTTTAGTCTGGTCTGTACTTAAGACCCTTCTCACTTGTTCCTCTGATTCACTAGTTCATGGTATAACAATTTCAAAGAGCCACCATAACCATACGCTGCAGTGAAGGTACCATTAAAACAACATACTACAACAACTTTTGTTAATATTGAAGAACTGAAAACAAAATACACCAATCATGGTAACAAGAAATATTTGGCAGTACATCTGCCAACTGACTTGGCTTTTTACCTTGTTGATTTTACATGCTGGATCATACTGCCAGTGTCCTAGCCCTGGAGTGCAGAGACGCCACAACAATTCTTCCGACACCACTTGCTGAAGGGACACGGCAATCAAATAACCATAACAGCAGCTTGACAAGAGGCAGCATGGTTCCAGCCAAACACCAAGAGACCTCTGCTTACCTCCTCCAGGGCCTCCAGTTTCAATGGCTTTCTTGATTTTTTCCTGATCTTCCCACCGGAGCTCAGGGAAGCCATCAATGTCTGCATGGGACACAATTCGAGCCCGCTTCCAGAAGCAGCTGTAGTGGTGCCAGTGAGGGACTTTGCCATCAAACATGGGTGACTAGGAAGAAAGCACATTAGGCCGAGATGAAGCAACTCGGACAGAATTAAGGAGAAAAAAAAAAAAGAAAAAAAAATCAAGATAAAAAGGACTATCTGGGTAAACACAAGTGATTTCTTTTTTTTTTTTTTTTTTTTAATTAAGAGATGGATACTATTTAGGACAAAGTCTAAGAAGAAAATCTAATATGACAGCCAAGCTGCTGGAGAGATGTCCGAAAGGGGATAAACGTGGAAGGAGCATTTACCTAGCTTAACCAGTTCATCACCCTGCTGCTTAGCCGTCTGTTTTACTCGAAACAAAAAGGTCATAGCATCAGCGTGGCTATACCAACCCTGAGCAGACAAGGAGAGACTTCTTCTCTGTGAGAATCAGACCATCTGCAGGCACGAGCACAGCAGAACAGAGGTTGTGGAAGAAGTAACACCAGTAGCAGCACGTGGCTCATCTGCTACAACCTCCTTTGAGACTGCTGCAGCACAAGAGGCTGCTGGCCTTGCTCTGCTGGACCTTCAAGTGCAATGCACAATCCCTTTGAGAGCCACTTCAAGCAAACTGCCCATGGCCAGGCACAAGACAGGAGGAGCAGCTCCAAGGACTGTGGCCTGAAGAAATTCCTGAGGGGGCTGCAGGCAGCAGAGGCAAAATTTAAGGGAAACACCAGAGCCCAATGAAGTCCTGCATCAGAACAGAAGCATCACCCCAGTCCTCCCCAAAGTGCAGCTCCCGAGTGCCCTGCCTTGCACCAGCCCCGTCATGGAAGTGTTCCTCCTGCTTATGACTCAAACACGTTAAGTACCAACCTGGCATCGTTCCAGCTACCCATCAGACAAAATAACCGTATAGTGGCTTGGCTCCAAGTAATGCACAGAAACAACTGCTGTACTAATAATACTCAGTGTTGTATAATTATTATTACCAATGATACAGAATTAATGACCTAGGAAAGCATTCTACATATCACTTACCAACAGGAGGGAGATCTCCAAGCTGAAAATAGCAGAGTTTCGTGCATGAGCAGGAAGGAGGAGGAAAGGGCTTTGAAGACCACAGCGTGGGACTAGGAAAGCTGGGAGCCCCAATTACAACTAACCATCAACCAAAACCGCAAGAGGACTTTTGTATTTCCAGCCGGACTCTTCCCACAAGCCAGCATTCGGGTTACCTGGTTACCCTCACAGTAGAACAGCCACACGACAGTCACTCTGGGGTTGCTCTCGACAAGGCTGGAAGTCACACGCAGCTCTGGCACTGAAAGTTGGTCACCCCTGAGCTCTGGGCTCACGTTTGGAGTTTTGCTGGAGGTCTCCTCATGGCTCTGTCTCTAACACAAAGGCTTTGGGGGCACAAGGCACTGGGGTGCATGGAATGGGGCAGAGCAGGCTCAATCTTTAAGACAACCATGCAGCGAGTAGATCTCCTCCGTTACATAGAGTTGCGCACCTGGAGCACGACTTCTCTCTGTGTGGGAAATGAAACTTCCAGGCAAGCTAGACCTTGTTTACACAACTTCCCTCAGCTCACCTATCTCTAGACCATAGTTTCCTAAACAAACTATGGAAAAAGGAGAGACCAATTTGCTTTCATATCGCACATGCAGGTAACAAAAGCTGCTCAGTTGCAGCTGGAAGCGAAAGTCAAAGCTGTGTCGGTCCTGCAGGATGTGGGTGCCCACCCTGTGCCAAACACCGAGCATCCCTCTGTCATTCAGAGCTCTTCACTTGAAAAACCAAAACAAAAGGGCTGTTGTAGTAGAAACCCAGCTAATAACTTGGTCTGAGCCGCCCTTTAATTTCTTCTGCACGATTTGCTAAAGACCTCCCATCGCAGAGGCTGCTCTGCAGGGGACTTCCCCAAGAGGAAATGAGGGGCCCCCGGGTGCTCTGGTCTGGTGAAATTCGGGCCCCGTGGGGTATGCTCAGCAGCAGGGTGTGAAAAGTGCTCTGCTGGCACAAAAACTGGCAATGGGGAAGAAAGAGGGAGCCCTTTGCAGAAGAGATCAAGCAAATTCAAGAGGGTGGGGGGGGTGGAAATTACAAGTGGTTGGTGTAAGACCAGCAGTTTGGCGAGACGGCTGGCTAACAGGCAGTGGCTCTGTGAGGGGTCCCAGCTGTCCCCCTCCACTTGCCCCCAGGAGATGGCTCAATAAACCCGACCCTACAAAACCAACCTCACTCCCTGAACTAAGGCGTGCCTCGGTCCCACAGGACCCTGTGCGGAGGACGACCAACCTGCCTCGCATCAGCTTAAAGTGCCGGGAAAGACAGCGAAGGATAACAAGTGTGAGGGATACCGGAGAAGCAGCAGCTGGAGCAGAGGAGGAGGAGGAGCGGAGGAGAGCAGCCACCTCCAGCGAGCGACTGAGGGCAGCAGGAGAAACAAAAGAAAAAAGGCAGCAGGAACACGTGCGAGCAAAGGCTGCAGCTTGGCACCGCACGATTAAAAACGTCGTTCCCAGGGGAGGGAGGGAACAAAAGCGGAGGCAGGTTATTTCCCCTCCGGGGAACCAGCCCCTGCCTCCAACCTGGGCAGACCTGGCCAGCCCTGCCCCCCCCCCCCCCCCAGCCGGGCGTCCCCTCAGGGGGAGCCAACCCCCCCCTCCGCCCCAGCAGCCCGGGGCTAAGGGCGACCGGGCTCTTCCTCGCCCCTCTCAGGCGCAGCCTCTGCCAGGGGGCTCAAGCCGCTCTCGGCTGCGCAGGCTGGCCCAGAAATTGCTCCTCAAGCGGCTGGGAACCACAGCACCCATCTGCAGGGGCTCTGCTCTAGCGTTCGCATCCCACGTCCTCGCTAGTCTGCCATAAAGATACATCCACGCATTTGCTTATCTTTCACAAGACTCGGCAACAGCCCCGCTGTCCGCCAGAACGCTGCGGGTGCCTTTTCACCTCCCTTGCCTAGGGAGAGGCCAAGGCCCACAGCCTGGGCAGGCAGCTCTCCGTCCTTCCCGAGCAAACCCCCACCTCCCGGGAGAGCCGCGTTTGCCTCCCCTGCAGAGAGACCGATTCCGCCCCTCCATCCTCGCACGACAGGGTGCCGAAACAGCAGCGCAGGTCTGTGCTCAATCCCCAGCCCTCCCAACACCAGACGGGGCCCTCCTCTTCATTTTGAAAGGAAGCCGAGCAAGCCTTTTCCATCGCCCAAAAGGCAAAATAACCTGAGGACGGCTGACGGCAAAACACGCCTTCGCGTTCAGTTTGCTAATTGCGGTTCAGCTCTCCGTTTCACGTCTGCAATGTACCACTCGGCTCTGTAAAAACACCCCTCTACTGCTGCCAGCCGAAGCCTGACCGCTGACCCCACAGCTCCCCGTGCCGTAAGGGGAAACGGAGGGGAAAACGCTGGTCTGCGCACGACCTCCAACGCGCTTCGGGTCTCGGTTCTTCCGTCTCGTATGCAAAGCACGCACCAAACCCAGACCTTCCCGGACCCGGCACAAAACACGCCAAGCGACAGACGCTTCTCAGGGCACAGAAAAGTCGAGCCACGCAACACGCCTCCCCCTCTACGCCCACCTCCCGCTCCCCCGCAGGACAACAAAGAGCCTCTGCCAGCGCCCCCGAGCCGACCCCTCCGCCTCTGCAATCCTCCGCTAAGGCACTTAGCGGTGAACTTTGCACCGCTTCACCTCCGGGCGCCTTTACAGCCCCGGCTGCCGACGGCGGCAGCTCCCACCCGACCGCCCCGGGGGCGGGAGGGCGGCGGGCAGGGGCGCCGCGGGGACCGGCGCTGCAGCGGAGACCGCGGGCAGCGGCGGGCCAGGGCGCCTCTGCTAAAAATAGGCTGCGCTCGGCTCCCGCGGCGGCGGAAGGAGGCCCGGCCGAGCGGCTCCGCACCGCCGCGGCGGGCGCAGGGAGCGGAGCCCCGGCCTGGCCCCGGCGCGGAGCCGAGCGGTCAGCCCGCCCGCCCGCCCGCCCGCGCCCCGCCACGCGGTACCTGCACCATGAGGGCCAGGCGCAGCGAGTCCTTGGCGATGCTCTCGCCGCATTTCTTGCAGGAAGCGCGGCCGCTCTTGGCGTACTCCGCCCGGTACAGCTTCTCCGCCGGCTCCGCCATCGCCGCCGCGGAGCCGCCCCACGCCGCGCACCCACCGCCCCGCGCTCCCCGCTCCCTCCCGCCCGCCCGCGGGAGCGCTAGCCGAGCGCCGAGCGCCCACTGCCGCCTCAACGGCGGGCCGGATCTGCCGCTCGGGGATCGATTCGGCGCGCCTGGCGGCGCCTGGAACGTTCCGGTTTGCTACAGTGTATCAATGGGGGGGTGGGGAGCGGGGCGGCGGGTCACGTGGCGGCGGGGACGCGCTGCCCGGGGACACCCGGGAGAGGCCGGTCCCGGTCCCCGCCGCGACCCTTCGCCTCCCGTCCCGGCAGCGGCCCGGGAGGGGAGGGGGCGGCCGGTTGGTTCCCCGGCCCGTACGGGTGTCCCCTTCCCCGTAGAAGGTCCCGCGAGAAGTTAACTCGGTAACAAGAACGGGGGGGGGGGGGTGCGGAACGGTAACCGGCTTCTCCCGGTGCCGCTCCCGCCGCGCCCCTCGGCCTGAGCTCTGCGGGCCCGGCAGGTCATCCCGTACAGCTGCACGGACGGCCGCGAGCTCCCGGAGCCGAGGAAAGGGCTTTAATTAACGCCGAGCAAACGTTTAATTAACGCCGCCTCCCGTCCCGCTGTCTGTGTCTGTCTGCCCGCGGGCGTTTTGTGTCCAGACGCGCCGGTGCCTGAAGTAGCCGCTCCGGCCGGGGCCGGGCCCGCCGAAGGCAGGCTGCCCAGGCGGTGGGAGAAGGCGTGCTTAGCGGCTGTCCCTCAGCCAAACACGGGACAGACGGCTTCGCCCCCAGGCCCGAGTTCCTTCCACAGTGTGGGGGCTGAAGGCAGCAAAAAAGAGCTCTTCGGCGAGTTAAATCTCGGCTTTTTCTCTTGCAGGAGGCAACAGCCTCTCGTATCAGCAGAGGGCGTTGCGTTGGTTCTGCAGCTTCGCTGGAGAAAGGACGAGGAGGGCACTGAAGTTACGCCAAACCCTTGCCACGTATTTGTCGTTAGTTTTGTACTGACTCTGGAATTGGGCTCCAGCTGAAGCAGGTTGTTCGGTCCCGGGTGGGCTTCAGACACCTCGCAGGCATCAGTCGGAGTTGCACACCGACATCTTGGCAAACCCGTATGGCCTGAGGTGTTAAGGCACCGCCGACCTTGTACTTTCCATCTCCCAGGTTGTCACACGTTTGCTATGAACGTACGCAGCGTTTGCCTTCGCGGTGAGCCCTCCAACAGCCTGCAGACTAGCAGTGTGCCGGGGATGAAAGGATGTATCCTGAATACATCACTACACGTTTGGGGATGGAGGAAGAAAAAAAAAAAAAAAAAAAAAAAATCTCCGTAAAGCACTAGATGGTGCTGCGTACACGCAGTCATATACAGGCGCTCGACACAGCGGGTCTTCGTTAGTTCTAATTGCTTCTTACAGAAGCTCTTGAACCAGACGCCAGCGGTGCAGAGGCAGATCAGCGCATTTAGTCTCACGCTGGAGAAAAGTGAAAGACCCGGAGAGCTCATCCAGATGATCTGAGCGGGAGCCAGGGGTGGTTGCTCCCCGTGCTGCCCGGCACGCCTGCCAGGGGCTTTGCCCGGTTTGAAGGTGACTAGCAGTGAAGTGTGGAGTTGCGTTCACCCATTTCAACAAACCTACTGCCACCGTGCTCCATCCAAGGTTTTCCAAGGGAAAAGCAAATTACATGTCAGCCAGGAGCTGACATAAGAAAGGTCAAGCAAGCAGTACTTGCTCTCCCAAATATTTCCCAGCTTCCCAAGATGTGTGGCTCAGGGATTTCCTGCATGCCATCATCCTGGGGGGAATTTTTCTTCCAAGAAATTGTCCAGTTTCTCTGAAAATACTCTTTTGTTTATATGGTATTTATTTATAGGGTTTGAGCAAAAGAGAAATGGCTTCTTGTTCGTGTTTCCTTGGCTGGGGCCATTTTCACTTCTAAAGAAAGGCAGCCCTGTTTAAATACCAAAGCGCTGTTCCACAACCTGCAGCCCAGAGACCAGCAGGGGATCTGTAAGAAATCATGAAGTAGTCTACAGAACCATACACAGACATTCACAGGCACGCAAGCATGAAAACAAGCAAAGAAAATGACAGTAACAAATGGCTGTTCAAAGTTCAGCGCAATTTTTTTTTGGTTGTGAATGCAAACCACTGAATTAATACTAAACAAAATGGGGTTTAGTGGATTTTCTTTTTTAAAAAGGGTAGGTGGTTCCTCTGTATGAATGAGCTCGAACTGCTTTAAAGGATCAGGCTCAAAGCTCTGGGTGCTTTACCTTTTCAACCTTACTTGAGAAGGTGTACAGGAGTTTGTATGGTTATAACCAGCCCGAGTCTTGCTTTGAAACAGGAAAGTCTACACAAAAAATGACATTGTTATGATTCTTTTTACTGCAATGTAATTTCGTCTGTAGGCAAAACATCATCCCGGTTTGTGGTGTTAGAGTTGCCAAATCGCGTTAATCCCTTTCATAAATCTATTGATCTCGACGGACCTGCCTTGCTCTGTGTCTTTGTTTCCCAAGTGTGGATCACAACACATCCCTTCCCCTCTCCCAGGGCAGTGGGAGTCCAGCGAGTTAGTGCTCACGCAGGGCCCTCGGTAATACAAACAGCGCCGAGGGTGCTAAGTTCTGTTACAAAACAGAGAATGCTCTGGTGGCAGCATCCGCAAGGCCACTTTCCTGGGGGACAATCCCTTTAAGTAAATCCAGTATTTCAAGAGCCCCGGTATTTGGCTGCTGGGTTTTACCAGAGGCTGCAGCAGGAGCAGGGGCAGTTAAAGAGGGAAAGATTTTTATGATCCCATACAGGCTGTCTACATCCTTGTCTAATAATATTTCCACCTCAGTGGACCGCTGACTTTTGGGATCTCGTTGGATGACAAGTGCTGCACAGACATGTGAGACCAGTGGTTTGTTTTTCCTCTCTGTTACCAGAGCAGAAGTCATGGGTTACAGCACCAAAATCCTTAGAGATAAGTTTTGTTTATCTCCAAATACTGACGCTGAGATGCCAAACTGGCTGCTGGTGCTTACAATGAGGTGCTTGCCAGGAAAAACCCATATGACACATGCAACCATAGACTCCCATAGCTCGCTGTGCTGCGGACAGGAGCGTAGGTGAGGAAGGGGATCTAATCAAAGGGTCTGATTTGCAGGCTTCGTCATAAATGTCAGTATATTTGGCATTTTTCTTAAAGCCTCTGTTTCTGGAGTCATGTGATTATATAGGAATCTCACTTACCTTTAGGATGCCGCCAGCTATTTCTGACCTCCAGAGGGAAAAACCCCCAAAACAGCAAAGAAGAAAAGAGCAACCCAAGAAACACCAGCTCTGATAGTTTTGAGTATCTCATGATGTGAAACTCAATGCCAAGCATTCAGGTGCCTGGCTTGTGATTTCAGGGCACCACAGAGAATTGTCTTTTCCTTTCTGGGCCACTTTGCATTAGATTCCTCTGGAAGCCAGAGGGAAGTGGGTCAAACTCCTGGTACCAGGAAGCCATAAGATATCTCCTCAGTGTCACAGGACCAAATGCTTCCCCTCACATTGTGCTGACAGTGCCCTGAGCACTAAATCTTCCAGACTGCATTGCTTTGGGCTCCATTTCTGACACATGCTTGAGATGCCTTCCTACAAGATTTCCACCCCACTAAGCATCTCATAAAGGGTGAGAAAATGTTCAATGTATAGAGGGAGCATTATTGCTTATAGCCTGTAGGGGAGTCAGAACGGTCCCTGCTCAAGTCTGGATTTGTTGCTGGGGTAGATGTTACATTATCTGGACTTTGATATTGGATAGCTTGAGAGTTTTGTTATAAAAACCCATGCAGTGCTAGGTTATCCTGTCTATATTGATGATCCAGTTCTTTCATGCCACTGCACATAATCAGCATGGCTGGTATGACCCTGTTTGCATTTAGGCAATAGGCTACAGGCAACAACTGCTATGGCTTGGCTGTGATTTCCTTGCTTATGCAACTGATCGTCCAATTGACATCAGTGAGACTACTCCAATGGAAAAGGGATGCAAGATCATGCACCCCACATCTAGCTGAGTGTCATATTGTCTTTTCTTTCCACTGAATAAATCAGAGGTCTTACCTTGCTGTCTGGGGGTTCTAAAAAATGTTTTGAATAGCTTAATAACTTCCCATGGCTCCTCTCTCCTGGATGATAATTACCATATGCAATCTCTTAAACTGAATTTAGAGTGTTCCCACAGTGCAGAGGTGAAGTTTTGGTGCCCAGAGCTGACTTCTTTCTCAGACCTCCTGAGCAATTTGGCATTACAGACCAGCAAAGAGGCCTCTAGGAAGCAGCTCTGATGCTTCCTCCATTCTTTAGAAAGCTTCCTTAAATAAACCTGTTTTTTCAGCTTTCCAGATGCCTGGGAAAATAGATGTGGGAAGAAGCAAGGAAGGAGGGGGTGACAGAGGAGAAGCAGCATTTCAGACTGACTGGGAGCTTAACTGAGCAGCCTTCTCTCAGTAAATTCAGTGGTAACATAACAGTGGTGTGACTTACACGTCCTGAGTCTGGGGAAGTTCACAGTCTGAAGTCAGTGGCAGAGAGCTGAGTGCAGCTACAGTATTTGCCATAGTTAGTAACTGGGTACTTGCCAGGCTCTGAGGATATTCACTCTGACATTAGCCCCGTAGAGGAAGGACTGTGCCATTATCCCTGTTTTACAGTCCCCATGTGGCAACTGAGACACAAATGACTATTTGATGAAATTAGGGAGTGGGGAATTAAAAAAGGGTAAAAGGAAATTTGTTCTCATGGCAGGTTAATTAAACCAGAGTCTATAGCCAACGGCACATGTTGTGGCAAAGTAATGCTGAAAGAAATTATTTAGAGTTCTCCTAACTGCAAATGTTAAAAGCGACATAAAACACTGAGCTTTGGAGATTAAGCTCATACATAATTAATGATGGTCATGAGAAGACGTAACATGGGGAAAAGATGATCCTCAGTCTGACTGTGGGGCCTTCCTTTGAAACACCCAGTCCAGTAAGTTGGAGATGGATAAGCACTCGCCGAATAGGCAGCTGTGGTCCATTCTTGATTTCTGCTACCTGCCAAGAAGAGTAAGAAATCATATCCAAGCAAAAAGCAGATTGCAGGTCTCCCAAATCTCAGGCTAATCCCACAGCCATTTGGTCAGCTTTGGGCACAGTTCATGAAAAAATTACAACAAACTCCTTCTTGGGCTACCTTGCTACTTTTTTGTGTGGATGCTGCCCAGAAGCTTGTTCCCCCACCTGAGTTCCTAAGCATCATCTTTCCCCCATGTGGTGTAGTGTGGCTGTTAAGCATCCTGCCTGTGTGGATGCCTCTTGTAAAACACTTTGCTGCCAAAGGAATGAAGCACCAGCTGCAACAATGGAAACGTTCAAGAGCAGGAACCAGGAGAGAGAGTTGGAAAGTTCGTGCTCTGAGACCTGTATGTGCCAGTCCCAAGCTGTAGCGTTATGGAGAAGGAGTTTAGTTAATGCTGGCAGTTTCCCCATCCAAAGCTCTAATCTCAAATACATCTTGTCTCCCCATAGGCTTGAAACCAAGCTGTGAATCCTGACTAAGAGCACCACGCTGCTCTGGCCCCGTGGCAGATGACCACACCTCTGGGGTGGCAGATACCTGCTCTACCCGTGCCAGCAGTCTGGGTGTCCTCTGGCCCAGCACAGCTGCTAAAATATGTATTGGGCAGCACAAGATACCAACTAGAGAGTCTGGATATGGCTCCCAGTCTGTGTTCTTGAAAATGAATAAACAAAAGCAAAAAAGAAGAGCCAGGGGGCTAAAAGGGATGGAGTAGCCAATGACACTCTCAGTAGCATTGCGCTAATGGGCTACAGAAGAAAATGACATTTCCACTGTTTTGTGTATGCTTTGTGGTAGATTCAGGCTGCATGAATCTATAGGCCCCTTCCACAGGTATCACCTGTCTCTGAAACAAATCTGTCTTTGAAATGGCGATTTCTTACAGCATCCTGTGTTCTGTTAAAAAGCAGTGAAACTGCACATGGAGTTGAAACATGTCAAGTTACTGACCCACCTAATCCCTATAATTTATCCCAAATCTAAATAGCATCTGATTTTGATGAACACAAACAGTTGAGACCTTGCTTTCCCAGCCCGGCTGAAGACAGACTTTACTTTGCTTGTACCCACGCTGGCTCTTTTTGTCAGCCAAAGGCCAGACATAATTTGTTCAGATGCTCTGCAGTTCTGCCCAGGTGAGCAGCAGGATGTTTTTTCAGGTCTTTGAGGACCTATTATGTGACTAATTCCAGTAGTTCATTAAATACAACAAATGAATGGTGACAGTGGAGGCTACACTACCCCATAATTCATCTCCCTTGCCTCTTGCTGAGGAGGTTTCCTGTTACCCTGGACAGACCTGTCCTCATCGCTCTCCTTACAGGCTCACTCTCATTCTCAGTTGCCTTCAGACACAGACATGTCAGGTCCCAGAAACTTTGTATGCTCTTTTTCCTCGGTTGCCAAAAATCTGCAAGATGCTTCCTGTCTATAGGACCCCGGGTTTAGCTAAGAGCTCAGCATTGCTTACACTCATTTAGAAGACCTAAATATTTCTGCCTGGGTCATAAGTTGGTAAAAAGCCAGTCTAGCTCCTCTGTAATCAGCTGGTTTCAGAAAACTGTGAACTGCTTGTATAAAATGCCACAACAAGGAGCACTCATCATTTATCTAATCAAGTTTCCTTTCTGAAATATTTCTCAGCTTTGACTATTATAATCACACAGCTTCATGTCAGTATATATCTCCAAGTATGGATTTTATTGTGACAGTTGTCTTTTAAATGGTGTATTCCTGGTAGGGAATCTTAGACTTCCTTTGTAACTAATAACTGTTAGGGGTTGCTTAAAGGATAATTGGTTTCTTTGTCTTAATAAAAATGAATGTTTTTTAAGGGCATCTGATGTATACACAAATCTGCAAAATATTCAGCCAATAACTTAGGCGCCTTGCATTTATTCAGAGTTCTAATTCTAGAGATCCCATTTACACAATTTACTCTGTAGTGATCACACAGAGAGGGAAGGCTGGAAGCAGAAGCCAGGAGTCCTGATGTCGGCTCTCCTGATCTTGGAGAACAATGTCAACACTGAGTACCCACACTTCAGTGTTGCTTTGATTAGAGCAAACCATGTACAATCAGATTAACTTTGCACCGTGTTTGTAGACAAACTATACATAAAGCACACCAGAGAGCTAAAGCATACAGGACAGTGATAATATATGGCATAAATTAAAGAAAGCAGTGATGAAAGTGACTACTTGATAAATACATAAGTCCAGCCAAAGGCAACATATTTCAGAGGAAGATGTTAGTTTTCAGTAAAGCTGCAGCAATCTCTGCGGCTACTAAGTGAACTTTACAAAGGATTAGCAGCCCTGGAAACTGAAGTCCACTCTTCACTCAGAGAAAAACTGCATGAGGGCAGTACAAGGCCAGTTTTGCCACCAAGACAACTTATTCCTGGGCACACTGACCTCTTGGTAGGGGTAGGAGGGGAACCAATCCACCTCTTCGCTGAGGTCGCGGGCAGCCAGAGCTGGCTGTGCCACTGGTGCTGAGGAGTGGACATGTCCCTTCTGCAAGTGAGCTGAAATGAGGTGCCCACTTCATGAGGCTTAGCACATGTTCAGCTGCTGGCAGCTAATTTTGGGTACAGACAACTTTCAATTACCTATGGGGAGCTTATATGGCCCTGACTTCCCGCAATGCCACTGACTATGGTCCAGTGCTGTGGATGGTGATGCAGAGGACGAGCAGCTCTTGCCTGCCTTGATGCACTGGCAGTGGCTGTTGCTGCTGCAGAGAAACTGGCTTTGGCATTTCTCAAAGTGGAAGGCTCTAACTTTGTTCACCAGGTCTTGTTAACAGGTACTTTGCCTTATCCCTGCTTTTGCTCTGTCTGAATAAGGGAGTTATTCCCACCTGCCCCAGAGTCAGCTTTGGCAGAGGCCTCATTGCTATTCTCAGCCTCCTCGGGTCATGTTCCCTCTGCTGTGTCAGCCTGATCCCATGGTCTACAGTTACAGTTCACAAACTGCTTTTGGAAATCGTGGTCCTCCTTTACAGTGTCTCTTTAACAGAATCAGCTAGTTGCAGGGACCAGTGCCGAGACGGTAATGGTAATCTCCTGTTTCATTAAAGGACCGACAAATCAATGACCTCTGGGAGAGATCCTGGAGTCCTATGGTCTTCCTCTTTCCAGGGTTGCATGTGTAGTTGCTAATTTGTTGTCATGTGCATGCTTATCTCAGTGGCTGCTCATTAAGTGAGACCCATTATCATTACTGCTGACGGGAAGAAATGCTCAGACCCCCCACTGAACTGAGAATCTGTAGGAGTTAATGCGATATCATAACTTCATTATCTCCTTCTCTAACACCAAGAATTCAGTGACCAAAACCAGCAGGGAACATGTAGCAAGGAACTTGTATCTCCTAGCCAAGGGAAAGCATATGAAAATCAATTATCTAGGGCATGAAACACTCATGGTTCTCCCAAAGGAAAATACTGTTTAGTTTAATCATTCTGCAGCTAGCCTTAATTAGTTTTCATGCGTCATATTTCTATTCACATCCCCAGGAATCAAAATAGGCCAGTATATGACAGCGTATGCTTCTCAGGACAAAGTAAAAAAAAAAAAAAAAAAAAAGAAGAAGAAGAAAAAAAGATGTATAGCAGCACTTTGGTTTACAGCAGCTTTCACATGGCATAGCTTTCATACTGCATCTCTATTTTGGCCGCTTGACACCTTGGAGGTCACAACATCCTGGCCAGGGAGGACCCTGGTACAAAGCAGCCCCACACAGTTGCTCCTACCTGCACAAGCTGGATAAGCAAACTGAGCCCAGAGCCGCTCTGAGGAAGTTTGGTGTCAGTTGTCCTTGTCACCTCCAGTCTGCAGCGTCTGGCACATGGGGGCAGAGAAGTCATGTGAGGGCGGGTGATGGCAATGCCATGGTGAAGCAGTCAATGCCATTTCTATAAATCAGCAGTTCTCCTGGCCACACTGACGCTGCTGTGGTATCATTACTGAAACTGTAGCCCTGCTGCTGAAACAGGCACTGAATTTTTCTCCAGTGCCTGTGTGGTTAGTGGTGTGTACTTTTTTAGCTGCTATAAGGAAAATGATGACCTTTGGACTCATGTATCCTCTAGTTTTCAAATGCCACTGATTTAAAAAAAAAAGAGGAGCTAGCAAAGCTTTCTGCTCTCCCTATTCCTGATTCAGCAATGTTTCTGAATTCACTCCTGTGCATAGGTCTTATATGCCCGTCTAGAATTAAACATACACTTAACATGTCTTGTTGGATTCTTAAGCCTGACACCCAACACATATTTTCTTCATAATTTTGTATTACAGTTACCTATCCAGGTGACACTATCACCCATAAGTGAGCTTCAACAGGAGAAGAAACTTACTATAGCTCTTCAGATACTTGAGAATACAGTTCCCAAGAGACCTCTTACAGTTCTTTAAGGTTTCCTGTTTCACAGATGTTACTCTTGTGATCCTACATTGCTGCCTTTGCCATCAGGTGACCAATGCAGTGAGCCAAATTCAGGGCTGACCTTGAAGTCTGAACACATTGACAGAATTACAGCCTTTTACTGTCTTTGGCTTTGACTTATTATACCAACCAGTTTTAAGGGGATATTCATTCCTGAGGGGATCAGCACTTAGCATCACATATCAAATTGACTTGGAAGGACAAAGGGCCATCTCAGACATGACTACCACAAAGTGTTGGGGCATTCACAGGCTTTTTCAAAAGAAAATTGGACAATTTATTTGGAAACTTGTTTGGAGAGGAGTTTCCCTTTGGCTCTTCTTAGTGACAGATCTGGTCTAAATTCCTTGATCTGTGCAAGGCTCTGAATGATGTTTGACTCTCAGATCAAACATGATTTTTGTACATTTTTGTTCCTCACAGGTGATCTGAACCAGTAGCTCAGGCTAATTCCCTTGGAGTGTAATATCTGAAGTCTCAGTCTGGATATACATTCTGCAGCTCTGCCCGTCTCTTTTTTCTTATGTGACCCAAATTCTGTTAATTGGGAGTGTTTAGAGAAGACAGAGCCAGACCCTTTGGAAAGGTGTACAGCAGAAGGATGAAAGGCAATAGAGACAATTTGAAACACAAGAGATTATGACTCTGATAGCAGGAAAAAAGGATTATCATGAGTGTGATGAAGCACTGGAACAGATGTCCAGGGAGGCTGTGGGATCTCCATCCTTGGAGATACTCAAAATTTAGCTGGATGAGGCCCTGAGCAACTTGCTTTTGCTGGGCTTGATTCAAGCAGAGGCCAGAAGTGGTCTCTTTCCACTCACCCCAATCTGTGACTGTTACGAAGTCTGTTAGCAGCACATGGAAAAAAGTAATAATTTCCACATTTTCTTTAAAGGAGCAGTAATTCCTGTGTTCCTGGTGAAGAACCAATGGGGTAATACGGCATTTGACATGTCACCAAGGAGAAAGAGTCATAAACTACATACAAGCATAGGGACCAAATCCTGCCAGTAGCTCAGCACATGCATTGAGCTTAATGAAATTTGAGGCTGTTCATCATTTTGTAAGATCAGTTTTTAAGAAAGGGAACCAGCATGAGATCCTTTTCACACTAAAAGTACATGGCAAAATGTCCAGCAAGTTCAGTGAATGCAAGCACAGATGCCTCAGTTTTCAAGCTCACAATATGCATGGTAGTGGAGTCTGATAAAGAATTGTGCAAAGTGCTTCACCCCATCCTTTTTTAAAGCTAAAACCAGGACACACACCTGGAAAGGTGACACTGTGGCTGCTTTCTGAAGGGAGGCTGAAATCACAGCTATATCCCTTCGGTTCCGTCCCTGGTGGCCTCAGCTGTTCTGGATGGCTTTCTGAACTCCAGTGACTTTTCTCAGCAAAACCTGTCTTCACATCGGATTTCAAATCTCACTCGAGCTTTTCTTCTTCACGGAGGAAAGACACAAACACCAGCTTGTCTCTTTTCAATCAAGGAACATGCAGTGCCAGAGGATGAAGCATCAGATTCTTTACTCTTGATTGAGGCTAATTACTGTTTCCTCTAAAGAAGATTAGAAAAAAAAAAAATCCACTGGGTATTCAAAACAGAAATTGCCTGAAGTCACAACCAGAGCAGTGTTGCCTGAAGGAATTGGACTGCCTGGTACCACTCCAGAGGTTTCCAAATGCTTGTTTGGACATCTCATTCACAGGTGAGGAGGAAAGCCCACTGAAGGCAGCTTCTTTAGCTTGCTTTACAAACAGCAGAGGTCTCTGCATTTAAGAAGCTACAAAAAATCCCCACACTTGGAGAAAGTATGTTTCTGCCCTTTTGAGCTCCTCTGACCTTCACAGTAGGAAAACCAACCATATGAGGCTCAGGAATTCCTACTGTAGCCTGCAGCTGTGGCCATAATCAGGAATTTAACCCCATCTTTCTGAGCAGGGGAGGCTCCAGGACTGCAGCCTGGTGATGGCTCCAAGAGGCTTTGAGTCAGAAGACAGTAGGGGCTGAAGTCCTTCCCTTCTTTGTGGGCTGTATTGCCCGAGTCCTTAATGTCAGGCATGACAGCACTCTGGCTGCTCTCATGCTTACTGAGTGAGACAGACACAGTCCCGCTCTACAAACTCATGAGTTGGGGGCTGTCCCTCAAAAAACATGGCATCACCCCACTCTGCTCGCAGTTGGCAGCACAGAGAAGTGGTCCTGAGCCCTTGCCTGGCTCCTGCTTTTTCTGGGCTCGGATTTCTGCACCTGCTCCACAAGGAGAAAAAACATGGTAGTCCTCACAGGGAGGTAGACTCAGCAGTGAAAGTATTTTGTAATACACAGTCTTAATGGCACAGGACACTGAAGCTCTACATAACACACACTGGGATGAGCAAAGCAGCCAAAGGAATAAACCTCTTGGTGTTTGCTTGTCCAAAGTAGCTATCAGCACATACATATCTGCCTCCCCCTCCCCAGCATTCAGAGTGTGGGCAGAGATCTTGGAGGACAAGACCTGCTGTAAGGCTCTGCAGCCAGCTACCCCCCACGCCCTGCACAAGCACAGTGGATGCATTGCCAAGGAAAGACTCTGGCAGAGCATTTCTCTCTGATTCCTCACAGCTGACCAGTCTTGCTTTTCTGCTGGGTGTGGATGAATGGCTCTCTGTTGTTTCTGCCTCTGGGGTAGGTATGTTAGAGCTTGGATCTTTGTTCTCATCCTTTCCCACCAGAAGTTTGGCTTCACCAATACCTCCACTTCAAGTCACAGCGACTGGTGCACAGTTACAAGACTTTACCCTCTCAGCATTTCAGCATATTATGACTGTAAACTTTGCTTTCTATTTGCACATGCAAAATGAAGAACATCACACACACAGGTTTCATAACAAGTCACAGCCCTGGAAGAAGCTGCTGTTTTGCACACGCTGCTGCACTAAATCAACAAAACAATTTTTCAAGGCCTGATTTGCGGGGCAGGAGCAGAGGTCTGACTGGAAAAGCCAAGTGCCAATACCACGTCCGTGACTGAAAAAGAGGTGCCTGCCAGGCTTGAAGGGGTTAAGGAAGCTGCTGATTAGCCTTCCGCCCCAGGTCTCTGTTTACTGTCTGTGAGATAGGAGGGCAGCTGGTGCCAGAGCTCTTTCCCCACCAACAGGACAGCGGGTCACACTGCAAACATTTCTTTGCATCCAAGTAGAGTACGGAGCCCACTTAGTTTAAGAAGTGGCTTCACTTTGTGAACCTGACCCCCGTCTGTGATGCACGACCTGTGGATGCTGTACTCTGGGCTTTATGTATTTGCACGTAACAAGTGTAATCAAAACGTCACTGCTGGCACCAAAAGAAGAGATTCTACTTCTCCATCTAGTGAATTTTGTGCAGAAAACTCAGTTCTAATACAGCATTCCTCCTATGTTAGATGCAATACTTTTTGGAGAAAGAAATTGTCACCTCTGACTTTTAGAAATAGGTGTTCTAGTGTTGGCAATATGAAATAGTGAAAGAATAAGATGCTACAGAAAAAAATTATCAGCAGATAAGTAAGAGGAGAACTAGGAGGAAGATAAAAATGAACAGAATAGGAACATAGAAAAAAGAAAGATGAAGGACAACCTCAGGTCCAGAGCTGGGCCTTTCCCCACATCTTAGAGACAAATTTAAGTTTGAGGCTCAGGCTCTAGTACCTCCTCAAACTCTGAGATCTCCTCAAGCTCTAAGATCTACATTTATGGCTGATGACTAGTTTTACAGTAGGCCAAAAAATCTCTACATCTGAATGTAGCTTGACTGTGGGGAAATGTCCCTCTGACCCCAGACAGAAAGCTTGTGGCCTGGACACAATTCTTCTCATTTACTCCAAGAGATTTTTTTTTTGTGGGATTAAGCTAAATTCCAGTGCTTAATGGTAAAGATCACGTGGATTTGTGCGGAACAGACGGGAGAGGTATTGCATAAGGACTGGTTCCTGTGTTCTTTGATTAGTGCCTATTAGCCTTTATCTCAGACTCTTGGAAACACCAGCTTTCTATCAAAAGGAAATGTCACTGCTCTAGCTAATACACTTTTTTCTTTCCTTTGCAAGAGGCTCTAATTGACTTTTTTCTTCAGCTGAGTACAGCTTTAAAAAGGAATATTTAATGTCAGGCATTAAAGTTTCCATATTGGCTTGCAGAGGAAATCTCAACTCATAGAGATGCTTGTCAAGAGAAAGAAAAGGCAGACCATGCCTCCCTTCCCTGCCATACACAGGAAAGGATTTGTCTTTGTGTAGCTCTGCTATCCGATCACATAGGTGATTTTATGTCTGAAAGAAGCTTTTGCCACCCAGTCCTTCCTAAAGGGCTCTGAGTGATGGGAAAGCTGCCTCCAGCACCCACTACCTCCAGCATCGGCACATTCCATTCAAAGAGACACTGAATCTGGCAGGCCTGTGGCTCACTCCTGTCCAGAAGTCAGGGAAACCTGCCAATTGCATGGAACCAGTGTTTTGCATTTTTCCCCAGCTTTACAGATCAAGCAAGAGGCATTAAAATTGCTTTGCAATACTGAATGCCAGGCCCTCTGAAGCAAATGGAGGACTTAAAATTATAACAAATCTGTTGAACACTTGTTTAATTTTGTGTCTCTGCTTAAACTCCTTGATGGCAGACTTAAAGCATAAGCATATGCTTTGCGCAATAGTGATTCAAATATTTGCAGAATCAGGGCCATCTGAGGCACTGTTCGCATTACATGACAGTCTATGTAATAGCTAGATCACAGCCATCTCCTGCCACCCCATGACAGCCTGATGGCTGATGCCAAAGCTGTTTAAGAAACCAGTGTTAATTTTAGTGAAGTGCCACATATAACATGACACACTGAGCTCTAAGGGATGACTATGTGTTCAGAAACTGCCTGCCAGCCACCTTGGCCCTGCACTGTGCCACCACCCTCACAGCAGTAGATGCTCTCCCAGACCCCAAAGCACACACTGACTAACCCATGGCACAGGCTACAGTAGGCTCTGCTGCTGCTGCAGACAGACAGACACTTGCACCTTCTGGAAAGACCAATGAAATAATAGCCTGACCTGCAAAATGCCAGATACTTATTGTCAGCCCCTTCCTTTGACTTTTGCCTACAGGAAAAGGAAAAATCTTTGACTACTGCAAGCAGAAAGCTGGCTCTGGCTGTCACTGCAACCCTCATACTCCAGCACCAAGCCTTATGTCAAAGTTTGCTGTTTTAATCCAAGACTAGAGACAGTACTGCAGTCCTGTGCTCCCCTGGGAATTCCCTTCAAGTGTATTTTTGTGAATCCTGGGAATATTAATTGGTTGTTATTATTAACAGCACAATATAGTTTATGGGAAGGCACAGGCTGCCACATGCCAGGAGGCTCAAACGGATTTTATTGAGGACTACATTCAACAGTAAGAGTTTGCCAGATAGGAACAGATCGCACTCACCGACTGAGTATCTTGTCCACCTCCATGATGTTTCAGGGGAAGGTCTGAGATTGTGAGCTGAAAGAAGCTATAGTAATGCAAAGCACTATCATGAACTAGGCAAGACAGATGAGTAGTCAAGTTCTTTTCAGAATGGGAGCAAGCAAATATCAACAGGATGCTCCAAAGTTATATCCCTTCCCGACCCTGCCTAAGGGTCAGTTTGTACTATGAAGTGTGAAAATTTCCATCTGTGTTAAAAATGGTAAACACTGCTTTTATCCAGGGGAACATCTGATCCTTTCTGGTAATCTACTAAACCATTTGCTGCCTGTGCAAATCATGAAAGGAACATTTGAATACAGCTAATTGCTAAAAATAGCCCCATTTTCAGCAGCAGAAGAGCTGGCAGTTCTTTCAAGTCATGTTAAAAATACTGCTTTAGCATGACTTCAGCAGAGAGCTGCCACCTGTGCATGCTGCAAGAGTGGGACTGCATGGTCCCTGGACGGGATTTCCTCCAACATGTGACATGACTTGTGGGTCCTACATCTCAGAAGTAGGTAAGCTACAAGGTCTAAAATCATGACTGGAGCAGCAACCGAGTGGTTGCCTGTGGTTTCTTCTTTGCAGCTCTGCGTATTTCAAGTCCAATTTAAGGACACATCTCTCTGACTATTAGGTTGAAGTGAACAAAATGTTACTTCTTATTATGTAGGAGCCTTCTGGTTCCTTTGGTGTGCAAGCCTGGTGGTCTGAAGCTACAAAAATGACATGCTGATTGCTGTTGATACCTGCTAATGAAGAAGAGCAGAAAGTCACATGTGCTAGAGAAGTCCAGACAGCCAGTGATCTCCCTGGGCTGGGTGTTCTCCACTGGTAAGGGAAAATGGCTGTCACCTACCAATGACTGCCATTTTAGTGTGTGATGGCTTGGGACATTTTGGTTATAATACAGTTTAATAAATATGTGGAAGGTCTTTGGATTTTAGAAGGTAGCCTGCTACAAATCCATTTTTCTAAACAATGTCTCCATTTCTAATATAAAAATCAAGAGATTGCTGTATTTTTGGGTAGAAATGTTTGAAATGTTAGAAGGACATGATTTTCACTCAACATTAGCAGGAAGCTTTTGAAAACAGCTGGTTTCTGCTACTCAGGATGATGGAACTCATGCAAAAAATGCAAGTGCTGTGCTTTTAAATCCAAACCCATGATGTAGCTGCGTTTCAGTACTGAATCCTGTTTCTGAAGTTACTCTTTAGTCAAACATTTAGCGTTAGCCCAGCTGTACTTTAAATTTATGGATCTGGAAAGTGGACGAAGAATGCATAGCTCACAGAATATTTAAGATGGTTCAGCTGGAATAGGACTGGAGACATAAGAGATGTGAATGTGTCCACACAATACACCCACTGTACAAGAGTGTAGATACACTGATAGCCCTAAAGGAACAACATTACAATCAGTTTGTGCATGATGGTCAAATAGCCTTTTGCTAACCTACAATCAGCAAATGCTGGGCTGGAAATACAAGCTTGCAAATTGGGACCAGCACCACAGGTGACCCAGGTGCCAGCACTGTCCCTGGACAGTGGGTCCTGCAAGCCCAAACCAAGGAGCTGTCAGTGGAAGCATGTCTTTTAACCTTGGCTGCTCAGATGTGCCAGCCAAAGAGAGATGATAATCAAAATGTACCTGACCCAGAGGCTATACTCTGTCCTGTTTAATTAGATCTAATTTTGTTTTGCTGCCTTTCACAAGTACAGGATAGTGGCCAGCAAGGCAGCAAGGTGTAACCATCTCTGGATTCTTCCTGTGAAGTAAGGGCTGGAAGTTGTTTCCTCCAACTTGTGCTAGTTCCCAAAGGTACATGGAAAGTGCTTAGTAGGACCTAGCAAAGAGCAAAAATCCCAGTCAGACCAATATAACTCAATGGCCCAAAGGAACAGTGCAGCCTTCACAATTGAACTATACATCTTTCTTTTTTCTTTTTTTTTTCTTTTTCATTCTACCTTTTTCCTTTTATCCCCTAATCTAATGTTTTCTTGCCTTCACTGCTTCTGCCAGGTGTCTCTGTAAATCTGATATCATCACAATCCAACATCTAACTAGAGAGTAAAGGTTTAGGGGAAAAGAAAGGAAGAATTTACAAAACATGCATGCTACATTAACCAAGTGTCCTGGTTTCAGCTGGGATAGAGTTAATTTTCTTTCTAGTAGCTGGTATAGTGTTATGTTTTGGGTTCAGTACCAGAAGAATGTTGATAATACACTGATGTTTACAGTTCTTGGTAAGTAGTGTTTAGACTAAGTCAAGGATTTTTCAGCTTCTCATGCCCAGCCAGCAAGAAGGCTAGAGGGGCACAAGAAGTTGGGAGGGGACACAGCCAGGACAGCTGACCCAAACTGGCCAAAGGGGTATTCCTTACCATGTGATGTCATGCCCAGTATATAAACTGGGGGAAGTTGGCCTGAGGGGGGAATGCTGCTCAGGAACTAACTGGGCATCGGTCGGCGAGTGGTGAGCAATTGCATTGTGCATCACTTGTTTTGTATATTCCAATTCTTTTATTATTATAATTGTAATTTTATTATTGTTGTTATTACCATCATTATTATTATTATTTTCTTCCTTTCTGTTCTATTAAACTATTCTTATATCAGCCCATGAGTTTTACTTTTATTTTTCCCCGATTCTCTCCCTGTCCCGGTCGGTGGGGGGAAGTGAGTGAGCGGCTGCATGGTGCTTAGTTACCAGCTAGGGTTAAACCATGACACCAAGAAAGAAATTCCTCATGTTCTATCTAATGCAAGTTCCAGCTGAGCACTCACATTTTATGGGACAAAAAAAAGCAGTTTGAAGAGATGCTGTCTTATAAGTAAAGACCAGATCCAAGGTTCTGTAGGTGATGGAGGGAAAGGAAGAAAAAAGGCTGCTGTTCATGAACCTAAACCCAGAAATGAACTAGACTCACTAAAGCTCATACTGGATGCGATGATATGACACACTTACTACATAGTCACACACTGAAATTGTGTGTTGGAGCTTTTAGGGAAAAGGATGCGTTCACAGTGCAGTGACTGTGTCCCTCTGGCACGTAGCTGCTCCTGCTGCCCTCCCAGAGGTCCTGCCATGAGGACCATGTGCAGTGCATGCCTTGCATGCAGGACTAGGAAGAGGGGTGGCTCTGATGAAGCAGGGAGCCTTGCTGGAGAGGAATTTCTGCTAAAAAGCAGGCCTAATTTGTAGAGACATTGTGTTTCTAACAGTGATGGGCTAACCTTAATAGGGCAGATGAGTAGCATGTATTTCAAAGTAAGAAACCCTAACAATTCAAGAAGGAAGTTAGAAAGCTAACAAGTGAGTTTGCTGAGCAGTACCAGAGGTGGTTTGGGAGCCAGGGACCAACGACTTCCATCTGCCCCTGCGCTAAGCCTGAGCTCAAGTGTCATAAGCACATCCCTCTTCCACACCATGAAGATAAGCCTGGCTTAGCAGCACTGCCTGCTCATTTTAAGGGTTTTTGAAATATTTCCATTCCTTGTGTTGCTCCCAGCAAATTAAATACACTCTTATCTGGTAAACTTTCTCACATTAGTTGAAATGATATATTCATCACCAGTTAAACTTAATGATATTTGTTGCTGCTAGCTGAATACAACAGCTACCCAACCTGGGTCCTGCAGGAACACAAACAACCCCTGCTCCTGCCTCAGGAACTGCTTCTCTAGATTTAATATACAGAAATATAAAGAGCTAAATATTAAAGCTCAAGAGATTAATTCAGTGGTGTTACACTGAAACTGTACAGCAGGCAAAAATTAATTCTGCCTTCCCAGTCCTGACTTGTTGCACAGCGACGCTGCACACACTCTCTCCCTCCCCTCCTGCCCTTTGCATGCTCCGGCAGGATAACAGCCTCTCCTTATCTGGTCATAACCCAGCCATGTGGCACTGGTGCCAGTAATTTAACACTCCCATTGCTGCTACATAGATGCAAAACATTTTATAGATGTGTTTGGGCTGACCAGCTCCCTTAGCTCCCCTGAGCCAAGATTACAGGAACATCTATGGTGTTTTGGGGCTGAATAAAACTCTCTCCAGTCCAGGGCTGTGGTCCCCCTGCTTCACAAGACTGCTGATGGAGCCCAAGATTGGTGTCCCAGCATTGTCATGTGTTTTAGGGGACAGACAGATCAGTTTTCTCGACCACCTAAAATAACAGACATGCAACATGCACATACACATGTTAAGCATCGCTCAGTGTTTCCCCTCAGCTGGGAACTGTTTTGTCCATATTGCCTAATTCCTTCTCCCTAAAATTACCCACCCTTTACAAGCCCATCCCATGTGCTGCAGCCTACTAGGCCCCAGCACAGTCTGGCAATGTGCAGCACCAGCAGAGCTCTGGTCCTGCCACCCTTTAAGACTCCAGCACTGCCTCTTTTTGTGCACCTAGGAGAGCTGCCTGAGGGTCAGGGTTTTTATTTTGCTTGCTGAACAGCATACTGCACCCTCGCAAGGGAGTTTCATTAGTTAATTGAAAGAAATTTGATAATTAGAGAAGATTCCATTAATAAATTAATGTTCCATCGAGGGATCTCAAAACATTTCTATCAACATAAACTTCATTTCATATCAGCTGAGTGCGCAAGGCAAAATTCAGTAGGGTCTCTTTTGCAGAGAGGAAAACCAAAGACAATAGCCCACTGCGCACCAGAAGTCAGGACCCCCCAAGTCTCAGTCCCTTGCTCCAACTTCTGGGTGAGCATTCTTTTGGTGACAAATCAATTGCATATGCGCTATATGAGATGACAATGTTATATAAGTACGAAGTAGTAGGATTATGGGTGTGGGGGAGAAAGATCTCCTGGGGAGAGGGGACATTTTGCATCAATCACTCCCTCCCCCACAGCCACCCACTGACTGCAGGGATTTTTCAAAGCACTAAATATTATATAGTTTGGTACATTTTAATCAGTTTCTTACCCCATAGAATTATGGTAGAAACATTGCTTAAAAAAAGTAGACACACAGCAATTAGGGGCTGTGTAACCTGCAAAGGAGCTACACATATGTGAGAGCATGTGCTCTTCAGACACCATGGAAGAGACCGTAGCTACCACCTGATGCCTCATTTCACCCCACTGGACAATAACTGTGTTGAGTACTAGGACTGCAATTAAAAAGTGACAGTAATTTGGGTGCAAAGTAGAGCAGAGAAGCCTGGGAAAGGGCTGTGGCAATGGGAGACGAGATACCAAGATATGTATTTTGCCAGGAGAAGTGAGGAAAACCAAATTCTGTTCCAAAAGGAATAAAGGGTGTTAGAAGTGGCTAGAGGAATGATGCTCTGATCCTAGTTTGGCACTCTAGAAAAATCCTTGGTGCTAGAAGTCAAAGTTGTGAGCCAGATCTTCCTCAAAAGAACAGTGAAGATCTCTGTCCCTGTCCTCATTTTCCTCTCAAACCTTCAAATATTTGTTTTCCTGTCCTGGCCCACAGATATGGAGAGAAGGGAAGGTGCTGAGGCAGCTCTGTGGTCCAGAAGTGTCAGAGGAGGAAGGGAACAGCACCCTGGGACTACTGTCATCACAGTGGCTACAGCTAAATCTGGCACAAAGTGGTAGTGTTTGGGCTACTGTTCATCTCTGCTTCTGTTACGGTTGTGCCTGAAGGCCTCATCCCTAGAGGGGGGAACACCAATAGTGTAGAAGAGGGCAAACAAATGCCAAAATGAGAGAGAGAAGTCTGGTCTGCTGCATGCTGTAGTAATCCCTTCTGGGCCATAGATCTATTATCTCCAATTTTAACAAACTGCCTGAATCTGACACTCATGAAATATAATATAATCTAGACTAGCTATTGAACCACAAAAATGTGTTTTATTTCTCTTGTTCATTGAACAACCATAAGAATAAAAGAAATACCCTAATGGGCATCCAGACCTCCCATTCTGTCTCAGATCACCTGAGCCTGGCCACTTTCTGCAGCCTACACCCTGCTTAGTCCATCAGGATGCACAGCTGTTGCTTAGGGATGCTACAAGTTATAAATCTGCAGAAGCTCACTCCCAGCTGTCTAGAGAGGTACACATTATTTCTCTATGAAACCCATCCCCTACAAGCTTCAAGTCCACCTTAGCTCTAGTGCTGTGTGATTTGGTGAATAACAGCACTGTGTTCATTTTACCCCCTGCCTCCATGCTGGCCTACTAGGAATGCTGGTACAGTGCCCAGGGAGGGAATCTACAGGCTGGAGGACATGCTCCCTAAATAGCAGCCTGAGTCAATGCTGCAGGGCCAGATAAGTGTTGTGAACAGGACCCTCCATGGAAAAGACTGCTAGGGAAAGATGCTTTGGAGGACACATGCTTGGTGGAAGGTCCTCCGTGTGGATTTGTCTCATCTAAGACATTCAACTGAGGTATTTATGGTGAAGACTAATATCACTAGGCTCCTCATCTTATCAGTAGAAAGGCTCAGCCTACCCTTGAGAGCAATTTTGTCCATGTGGGATCACCTCAGGGTGCCTCACAATTCTGCTCGCTCACCTGAGCTGCTGTAGTATGGCTGGTTTATGCCTATATCCTCTGTGGGTAGGCAGTGGTGTGGGTGAGAAAGGAGGGATCTACCCTAACAAATTGATATCTCTGCTAGTTTTTCCTGCAGTCTTCTCTGGTTAAGAAAGAAGTAGCCAGAGAGTGCTTAGATAGCTACACTGTTAAAGCCTATTGATTTACTCCTGCTTTATGCTAGTGTGAGTCAAGTAAGGCAGAAAGTTTGTCTCGTGGAAGCTAATCTTGAATACCTATTTCTGTTACTTTATAAATTTTAAAGATTTGGGTTTTTTTCAGGGGCAGTGCTTATTCTTGTGAAAAATCATTATCTGCCATACATGTTCTGCGCTGTGACAGCACTGTGCAGCTGTGAGGAAGCAAACACAACAGCAAGGGAAGCTCTTTCACAGGCTGCACGTGAAAGAGAGAAAGGCATGGGATAAATGTGGATTTAGTGCCATTCCTCCAGTGATGCTGACTGGGACATCGTGGCATCCTGTGATATAGCTGCTCCTGCACAGCTTCTCACCCCCCTCCCTCCATTTGGGCACAACAGCCTCAGCTCTTGAGGGATATGCAAAGTCTTCACTACTGCTGACCAGCAAGCCAAGCACATGGACAGCACACAATGTACCGCAGGCCCTGCACATGTCCCCAGGAGCCAGAACCAGATTTGTGTCCCTCTGCGGGCTCTCATGCTACAGCTCAGTGTGAGCCATGGGGCTGAGCCCACCCTGCAAACTCAGCTGCAGATCTGCAGCAAGCACCAACCCTTTGCTGGGGACTGTCCCCAGCAGAAGCCCAGCAAGAGACCAAGCTGCCAGCACCCCATCCTCTGCACCAAATATGCTGCAAGGGGAGGAAGCAGACTCAGCAACAGGCTTAGCCCATCTGCTCCTAGCACTTTGGTGCTGCAAAATTAGGAAAACATCCTCTTAGCCCCTGCCAACAGCACATAGCAAAGAGGGGATAGTGAGGGATCAAATGCAGGCACATAGGCTCCAGCCCCACTAACTGCAGAGGGGAGGCTTCCTGACCCACCAGAAGAGAAAAGGAGTCAGCCAAGGAGTGCACGCATGCACTCTGGCATCAAAAAAATCTTCCCAGGTTCCTCTGCCAACACAAACACCAGTGCAAGAGCAAAGCACAGACTTCAGGGCTCTGTGTGGCAGTGCTCCTGGCATGAGAGTGGCTGGCGAGCACTGCGCCAGAGCAGCTGGCTGAAGGGACTGGGTGCTGCAAGCCAGCAGGGGGGCCCCAGCACATGCCTGTGTTGCAAAGAGACATGGGGACACAGGAGAGCTTCTCTCCATGCCATTCCCAGACATACCTCGATGTTGTTAATGGGCCAGGAAACCTCTCCCAAGGACCATGCAGCAGCTCTCCTGAGCGATAACACACTGCTGGCTCCTGGCATAGGTAACCAGTGACCCTCCAGCTGGGCACATGCTGGAGGTGGTGAGAGAAGCAAATGCTCAAGTGCCATGTTTCTCTCAGAAGCAGAAAACAACATAAAAATGATGCAGACAATCCTCTCAGCCCACACTAAGCTGGAGTGAGAAGCGAGGGCAGTGAGGAGGCAGCAATCCTGGGCAAGAGAATGGCCCCTGGGGCAGCTCCCTGCTGTCATTCCTGGGGTTGGACACAGGTCACAGGCCCTGATCCCATGGTCGAAGCACCCACAGGCTGCCACTGACACAGAAAATGCATACAACAAAACACTGTCCCTCTCCAGCAGCTGCTTGGTGCTTTGTGCCATATATATTGGTGGTGTTGTCTTGCCAGTCTGGAAACTCAACTTCTCTCCCTTCTCTCAGCCATCACAGCGCAGCAAGCTCAGCACTCCTTCCAGCAGCTCAGCGCTTCTGCCTTTACCCCCCCATCTCGTCTGCACCCCCACCCTGCAAGTGATTGAGCTGTTATTAATGGACATTGAAAATCTGCCAAGAAAATCTCCTGGCCCAGATTTTGCCTGTCCTTTTGCTGAATAACTCCAAAAAGCCTACTGAGAAACCCGCAGCTGTTGGAATGCACATCTTACACAGCAAGATGAAATCTGGCTTTTTTTTTTTTTTTTTTTTTTTTTTGAACAATTGCTTGCTTTTAGTAAATGGAAGAGTAATCTAGAAAATGCTTGACTACTGGGCACACCCTTCCTTAGCATATCTGTTTACACTACCTAGAAAGGTGGTTTGATAATTCAGTTAATATCAAGTGCGTGAGATCTTGCAGCCTCTGTACTGCTGCCAGCAAATGGGCAAAAGCAAGTCTAATTTATCCATCTGTTGTAGGTAGCATGAAGCGGAAAGTCGCCTTCACTATAAGACAGAAGAGGCTGCAAGCGAGACATCTAGAAAACATCTTGACACTTCTGTCCAGGTTGCAAGACCTTTTGTGTTTGGGCTGGTAGAAAAATTTCCAAAGAAATACATAACTTGGAAAAGGACACTTAAATGTTGAACAAAACTTGAACTAGGAATAGCCTAAACAAATCTTGCACCTTAAACCAGAGTCTGATAGAACTGGCTGAAAGTTGACATGAAGCCTAATGTGTGGGAGCTCTCAGATGCCCATAGCTCACCACCACTCCTACAGAGTCTAGGCACAAACAAGCCTCTGGGGCCACAGAGTTTATAATACAGAGCTGTTCTGCTCCTGGCAAAACGCAGCAGCACGGAAAGCAGCTGTAGGATGGTCTGTTTTTAGGCTAGATTGATTAACCTACAATCTCTGCAGGATGTGGAAAAGTTTGTTCGGTGAATATGCCTGAATCTGCATCTGAAGCCTTCCTGTCAGACTCTAATGGGGAGAGGGTTCAAGAATTCAGGGGAAAATTTGAACAGTGTTACCCTTCGCCCCCTACAGGAGAGCAGCATCATTTCAGCTTGCTGCCCAGGTAATGAGTCCTCCCAGATCTGGAAGCTGAGACCGAGGGTCTAAATCAGGCCACTGCACTGGGGGAGGCAGTGGGAAAGAAGGACAGAAGACAGCAGACAACCCTCTTAATCCTAGTCCTCCTGCAGTGAAGGTGCTCTTATGAGACGCAGTTTTGCATTAACTGCCTCTCTATGCTTCACTTGCTTTTTCCTCCAGTTTCCACCAGTCCTGACTGCTGTTCTACCCCAGGGATGCCTTCCTTTAGCCCCACCAGAGAAGCAATTTAGTGCTTATTTCTTAAAATGGCACATCTCTGCCTAGGGCTGTCTGCTCAGGCCCAGCCATCCTAGCGGCAGCTCCATCCCTCAGGCCCAACAGCACCTCCAATGCTTCCTACCTAGCAGCTGTGGCTACCTCCTCAAAGCCATCACAGCCACTTGCTCTGGTCCAAGTGCCTGTTCACTGCCTCAGATCCACTCAGGTACCCATCTGAATCTCATAAGGAAGAGTCCATGTTACTCTTAACAGAGATTTTATAATTAAAAAAGGCCACTACACACACACACACACACACCCCCAACCCAACAAACTAACCAATCTCCTTTCCTTTCCCTTTTTCCTTTTTTTTTAAGGGTCCCTTACAGGGCAGCCTCAGGCTGAAGCTTTCTCAATGTGGTGATTTCCCTTCATTAGGTGACAAAACGCCCCAAACTTCACTGTACCCGAAAAGGCCTGCCTGTTATTTTCCACCACTCATCAGCAGATAGTGACAAAACTTCCTTCCTCACAGGGCTCCTCTCCACCTCTCATAGTTGCCAGCTGCTCTTTTTCCCACTTGGGCATTGCTGCTTGCAGGTGGTGGAGGGGTGAATTGATTCCCATCAGGACTGGAGTGGCCTCAGGGAAGTTGGCTCCTGCCCTCCCCTCTTCCCTGCCTCTCACCTCTACTAAGATCAGCTCTCTTTGCCAGTAGCATGAAGAGCATAACATTTAACCTGAGCCCAAGGGGATGAGGTGAGCAAGAAGAAAACAGGGCCAGAACTGCCTTTGCTGGGGCCTGGGGCTCAAAGGTGGTATCACTGGAAAAGTTGGTGAACTGCTACTCGAAGGGTTTCTGGACAGAGGGATTTTACACTAATGCTGTAATCAAGATTAGCATACCCTAATCTGTCAGAAGAGAAAGGAAAAGCCCTTTCCAAGGCTTTGATTTCTCTCCCCTCCACTCTCATGCTCCTCAGGAGAATCAATATTTATGGTTTGTTGTAGCTTCTCCCACAGGCCCCAACGTCCTTTGCAGTGCACTAGGAAGGTATTCCTGGCTCCATGCACACGGAGATGGTCATTTGTGCCGAGTGAAAAGATATTTGCTGTCTCTGATGGATTACTCCCCAAGAGACAGCAGTAATAGCACTCTTTCCTAATTGTTAAAGCAGCCATCGCAATACCAGCTGGCTTTCCCAGGCGCAAGTCAGTCACGCAGCTCTGCTCCCTACGCCCTCTGCAAATGACTGAGCAAAGAAAACAGTTTCATATGGTTGGTCTCCAGAGACTGACAAATCTGCACCTTCGTGCCATCACACAGCAGGAGGGAGCTGGAAGTTATAAACATGTAGGTGGTTTCCACTCATGAGCAAGAGAGAAAGGGAAATGCCAGTCTACCCCTGAAGTGATTAATCCTGCAACTTAACCAGCATTTGCTTCATCCTAAACAGGAATGAGTTTTCTTTAATCAACATTGGTTTCCATTAAAGTTGCTGGCCCAGATTAAATCCAAGAGCTTATTCTCCAACTCCCTTGTCTCTGTGGAAGGGACCAGGTGCCACTTCTGTGCCACTCTGAAAGATTGAAGAGGCTCCATGCTCTGCAAAGGGCTGACACATCCCTCCTCGAGGAGGCTGGCACATGGACTAAGGGCTGCACAAATAGTTTCTGTGCTGAATTTTGGGTGCTAAGCCAACCCAAGTCTTTCTGAGAACTTGACAGCAACTACTAAAATCTTCCCAGGCAGCTGAGCTTTGAGAATCACAGAATTGGCAGGCCTTTCAGCCTGGATTCAGTTTAATGTTTTTAGGTACCTCTCAAGCCACCAGTGCAGGTGTGACAAAATAAAGCTGCGTCAGCTGAAGTGCTTCCATCCAGGCTTATTTGGTCCCAAATCCTGTAACTACTTTTGGGTCACAGGGCCTATACCAGGAGTGGCCATAAAACAGAGAAATCAAACCAGAAGTGATTATAGATGTGAGAAATTGAGAGGATGGAAGGGTGTGCATGGGGAAAAAAAAGTCAGAAAGAAATGCAATAGGTAAAGACCCACATTCAGTTAGTGGGCACACTCCTAGTGAAGTAAATGGGAATGAGTCTGGGCCATTGCATATCTTGACCTATGATCTTGCAAAAGAGAAGGAGAATGAAATTTGAATTGCAGAAAAACCCCCAAACAAGAAAAAACACTAAACCAGCATTTGGTCACACTTTGACACTTGATGGAAATACTTTCTTTTGAATTATCAAAACAAGGGCACAGAGCAGCAAGAAATAATCACAAAATGAAACGAGACTGAAGATTAAACCAGTGTGATTGAGAGGCAATACTAACAGCTGGCCAAGTCAAACAGTGATAGAACAAGTACCCCAGCTTACAGTAAAAGAGCTTAGCCAAATGCTGCAAGTGGAAGATTTGTCAGCGCAGAGCATCTTGTTTTATTAGAAATAGGGTCTTTACAAAGTATGAGAAAAGAAAGCACAAGTTTTGCTTCTAACATTTTTTTCTTTTCTCTTTTATGTGTAACAGAAAAATTGTTTCATTTCCACTTGCATTGCCAGAGATGATCAGTAACACATGCAGGAGAAGAATAATGAAAAAAGACTAGAAGGCACTGTGCACACAGTGTCTTATTGCTGAGGAAATGAGCACTGCTTATAATGATGTGTCCTGACTATTTCCCCTTTGTAAGGCCATATGTTCAGTGGCCTCCAACTTGGAAAAATTTTCCATGGAGCAGATTTAAGATTTCCATGTCAAATGCCTACTCTGGGTCAACTTCTGGTTCAGACAATGAAGAAAGAAGGTATCTGAATAAAGGGGTTGGATTATGCTGTGGGAATAAACTCCCCTAAATGAGATGCATAGGAAATGACTGACCACACAAAGAGGAGCCTGAGGAAGAAAAGGCCAGCCACATGAGACTCTACTTGGCTCCAGCGTTTCTTATGGGATGAAAGAGCAGAAAGCATCACTTTGAATAGAGCCATGACATTAATCACTCCTGCTGTTATATTGCTGTGTCTCTCTGATCTGCCTCTCAGTCTTAGCCACCTTAAGAGTCTCACCTCTCAGACTATCAGCTCTCTGCAGCATGTTTGTGCAGTGCCTCAGACAATGGGGCTTGACCTGCTTGACTTCAGAGAGCTATCACAAAATAAATGTTTAAAAATAATGGTAGCTATTATGCTGAAGGCTTTTTTTCAGCTAACCCCCAAGCAGACAGAGGCTTAGTTATGGTCCTACGGTTGTACTATACATGTGTGAAACAGCTGCTTGACTGCACATCTTTATTTACAGGGTCTGTAGGTTCGTCTTTTTGTTAGGGGGTAATCATTCACTTCCTGATTTTCTCAACATTTGAGTTGGACTTTTAGATGTGTCTCATGTTCCAAGACTGGGGAGGCAGAAGTCCATGCTGTGCAGTGGCAGACTCCATCTTTGCTTTAGCATGTGTATCAGCATCATGGTTCATGAGGAAGAATATCTTTAGGGCAGTAAGTTAACCTGAGATGTTTCTGGCCTTCTGTTTAGCTGAAGTATTTCTAACAAACTAATATCTAAGTAGAGAAGCATTGAACTCAACATAGATGGAAATCAGCAGGAATAAATATGAGAAAGCCTTTGTATTTCTTGCAAAATAATGGAAGCCCTAACACAAGGAAAAAAAAAAAAGAAATCAATCTTTCCTTCAGCAGCCTGTTGCTGTGATGGGTTTTCTGTCACTTTCTACTGATAAACATCATAGATTACATTCCAGTGTAATACAGAGAATAATAAAGGTCTTTCAAACGCTTTTTGTAATTAGGGGAGATGAGAGAAAGGGAAGCTATATTTTGATATCTGTCTCAGGCAATTGTCTGTTACCAATTAACTTAGTCTCTGCACTCATGACCTTTAATTCCCTTATCCTCACAACTTCTCTGTGAGGGCAGACAGTGTTGCTATCCCCATTCCAAGGGCCTCCAAGGAACCATAGCTCAGAGACTCAAGGGGCTCTGCACTGCAGCAGCTGAGCTGTGTGCCCCTTCCCTGTGGAGGGAGATCCTGTCCCTCTGATGCAGTCAGTGCCAGTGACTGCATTTGGCCTGGCAGCCCTAGCACACCCTCACAGTACTGGTGCCCTGCCGCATGGGGCCAAAAGCTGCTGAGGGAGGTACCCGTGGTCCCAACTGCCAACCTGGCCACCGAGGCTGGCATTTGCAGAAGTGGGGCTGGAGAGGCAGGCTTGCAACATATTGCCTTAAGAAGCTCCAGTTCCTGTGGCCAGAGCTGGTCTTTCCCACCCCAGCTGCCAAGAGCATCTCACTGACCCAAGGAAGCTCTGCGCATCACTCTTGAGTCGGCAGGAGACAACAGCCTAAGTACTTCTGTGGCTATGGACCTAAGTGGTCTGACTCAGGGTGACACAGCGAATCAGTGGCAGAGCTGGAACTTGAACACTGGTCTCCCAAAGGCAAGGCAAGTGCACTTGTGAATGCCTTCTCTTTGCATTTTGCTGTCTGATCCCCACCAGGTTTAAGTCATGGCAAAGTAGTACTTGGAACTACAAAAAAAAAAATAAAAAAAAAAAATCTGCTCATCACTGTAAAGGAAGAGAACACCAAGATCCATTCTGCCTTCTTCTGTAATAGTTCAGTGCTCAACTCTGCTCCTCTCCAAGTCAGTGTAAGTCAATGATTTTACACTGACTTGCTTAATCAAGACAGGCCTGAGGTCAGGGTTAGGTATGAATCCAAATACAGAATTTCAGGCCTGCTTCTGTTCATCTGAACTGGCTGATCTATTTCAGTGTTTTAGAGAGAGTTGGTCCACTTGGTGCCACTAGGAAAGGAAATCGCTTCAAAACATTCTCTCTTTTATGTAAATAAGCTGCAGCTGCAGCAGCTGGTGGAAGCAGCATGATTGCAACTGTTTTATTTCAGTACATATAATACAAGTCCCTGTTGGTTATTCAGAGTATATATAGTGCTACATGCACTTGGCAGACTAAAAGGAGAATCTATGATTATTAGTCCCTAGATACATGCTTAGTCTAGTGATAAGTCATTTGCTCAAATATATTACCTGGGTATTTGCTTGAATGAAGATGTGAATTAGTTTGGCTTCATACATTCTCCATTCACTTATCTGTGTTCTAGAAAATGAAATTCTTGGTATATGTTTGCACAGACACAATACTTTTAAAATTAATTCATCCAAGTGAATCCAGACCCAGGACAAATCCCTAAATTCCATGATCAAACAAAATGGAACAGAATTACACTTGGATCAGCATGTCCCATCAACTCCACCCCCTCTGAAGTTCAAACAGAGAGCTGACAAATCACCTGGAGATCAAGAATCATATTAGAAGAATAGCCTCACACACACACACAAATCATTCTTTACGCCCTCCATGATTTTCCTCAAGAGGACTACTTATTCAATTTGTGAAAAGAAAGCAAGAATTGCCAGTTAAACTAGTCATTTTAAACTGAGCAGCCAGCTTATTAATGATATAATTCATTTCAGAACTATTTTCCACAGTAGACAAGAAGAAAATGGTAGGCTTATGTAGAAGGCAAGATTTGCCTTAATAAGAAACCAACTATATAACTACACCAAACTACATAACAAAGTCTTTCCTGATTTGTACAGCTTCCACTTACACTTTCCAAAAGTTAATAACTCTTTCCAGAGATGTATGTTACAATTGCATTCAAGTGCAGTTTGTATTTTTTATTTTAGTTACATATCCAATTAAAAAAAAAAAAAAAAGTAAATGAATACCTCATTTCACTTACCCACAGAGCACCTATGAGGTAGGTGAACATTTCCATACTTCCCATACTCCCCTCCAGCTGTGAAGGGTCCTTTTTCTTTTCCCATCTTGTCATTATGCTGATTCAAGAGGCTCAGACTCGCTTTGCCAAAGCCACCCCATAGGTCTCAGAAGACAAAGAGCTGCAGTGACTGCTGCTTCAAGCTGGTGGTCTATCAGCAAGATAACTCAAGTCCCATTCCCAGTCACACATGATAGTTACTTAAGCTCTTCCCTTTCCCCCCAAATTACCCAGCTCATTCAGAAAAGGCCATTTTGCTTGTGGTAACCGCACACAAATAATCTCAGTTTCCACAGCACTGTTTCTCCCCCACCCCCAGGAAAAGGTCAGGGTAGGAAATATAACAAGAAAATTATTTCCAGCGTGTTCCAGCTGCTGGATCACTGAGCTCCATAGCCCATGCTAACTGACTTCTGTGATAAATCATTGTTTGGAGATGTCACTGCAACAGTGATCTACACTTAAGGCATAGCTTCCTGCAGAGATGATTTATTCTTTGAGAATCACCTTGTTATTATTGCAATTAAATTGTTCCTACCCTACAAACACAGTGGTAGTTGAAGACTTTCTGGTAGCATTTTTGTAGGCAATCTGAGTGTAACAAAAGGACATTCATTTAAGAGCTGTATGTTTCCATCAAAGACTTTAATCTCCTGAAAATGGATTTCCAGAGCATATTTCCAGCACAGCTCTCTAACCAGAGGATTGCTAGGGGAAGTAAAAGACTTTTGCAGGTAAGGCAGTAGTTATTCACAGGACCTGACAATTGCTTCTGTTACAGGAAATTGTTTGCAAATTTGAATCAAACAAAGTATTTTTGATTAGAGAAAGAAATAAAGAAAAAAATCCAAATGCAAAATAAATAAATAGTCCCAAGGGGACTTAGTGCAGTCAAGACCCACAATCACAGCCTATCTCAAAACTGGCCACAGCTCAGAGCTGGATCTGCTCCATTCCTTTCCCAGCCCTTCCACAGCTCTGCTCTACCACTTGCCTGTTGCTACTGCAAACCAGATCCCAAATGCTGAGCCGGTGAAACTCTGTCCTTCCTCTTCTGTGGAGCTAGGGCTTCTGCCAGCTTTGCTACCTGAATTTAATTTCTCTGTGGCCAGACAAATGCCAGAGCTGGTATACGGAAAGCCATAGGACAACATAGGGGTCAGACAAAGAAAACCCCGTTCCCTAGCTGGCAGCTAAATCAATGTCTGATGAGAAATTGCACCCTGATGTGCCATTCACATATTCCCGCCCTTCCCTTTCAGCCAGGGCCCTACTCAAACATCTTAGCCAGGAATTGAGCTCAGCTGACTCCAAGCACCTTCCCAGCTGAAAAGGGTAGCTGCTTGTACAGGTCTTTAACAATGGTCTTTTAAGTCCATCTCCCTAAGTGCCTTATTTGCACAGCCCTAATAATGAAATTATGCCCTTGTACCTGATGACAAACTTTTTTTTTTTTTGGTAAGATTAAGAGGCTACTTGTGTATGGATATTCCCTAACACAATGATGGCCAGATTATAGTGTTTGAAAGAAATCATGCGGTGGCCCCATAGCAAGCTCTTTGGCACCTACCCTAGCTACCTGCCAAGCTTGTCATCCAGCCACCAGAGATACATCATTTATTTCAGGGTCACGTTCATAGGCAGGGAACAATCGTAGCATACCAAGGGGGTTACACTGCAAGATGACACTGCAATGGGCACGTAGCTAGAGTCGGCAGCAATGTGCAAACAGGATCCCAGAGGTGCCTGTCTCCCTTTCTTCTCAGGGAAGGGGAATTTCCCAGCACGTCTGTGCCTGTGCAGTCTCTGTGGTGGTCATGGTATGTGGCTGGGGTGTGTAAGAGCCACACTTCAACTGCTTGGGTGCAGCCTGGGTCTTCCTGTGGAGCTGTTCTGCAAGGGACTTTTCTATCTGTTTTTCCCACTTGGAGAACAGGAGTAACAAAGGAGTTCTAACCTTTTCCAGAGGCACAAAGGTCACCAAGATTCCAGGGTCACAGCCTCTCCTCTGCTGCTTTCTAAGTGTATGATCTCTTCCTTGGAAGTCTGACGTAGGTCTTTAAAAAAGAGAAAGAGATGCTACACTTCTATATCACAGGAATGGTGGTTATTTAGGCTTAACTAATGTGTATGAGGTGCTTTGCAATTAGGTATGATACGTAAGTGATTACTTTAATAGACTTTCACATAGTACTAACATTGCTTTACCTAGGCTATTTTCAGCAGCATTTTCAATATGTAACCTGGATTTATTCTCCCTTTGCCTATTTAAATTGTACCAACTGAAAAGGCTGAGGGCTCAATAAGAAATTTGAATATTACCAGTGTATTTTATCTGAGGTGGCAGATTTGACATCTCTGAATTAGTGTACTGCTCTGTATTACAGTCTACTAGCAAGGGCTGTGATCTTGTCAGATCTCATAAACTAAACAAGGTCGATCCTTGGATGGAAACCTTAGAACACCCACATGCTACGTGAAGTAATATTTCACCTTCTGAATCATCCCTCATACCCCTGAGTCATTTCTATAGCAGGAGTTCAGCTAGGTGTTTGGGGTACTTTGTTGATAGTTATTATAGTTACTACATTCAAAATATGTTCAGAGGAAGTCCTTACTATCTGTGGTCATTAAAGAACTCTGAATTTTTAACCCACAAGAACAAAACTATGTATATAGGTATTTTACCCAGGTAGCAGGCTATACTTTATCTTAGGAAATCCTGCCAGCAATTTCATTTGGATTCAGTATTTTTGTCCTTTTGTCTGCCTGGAACAATGACAAACTGCCACAGGTTTTATTTCTCCCAGACACTTGTGAATAATCATTGTTACGAGAGAACCAAACACTGACCATCCAGCAGATTCCTACTGTTTCTAGAGAATGTGGAGGAGAGCTGCAGGTGTTTGGCATATCTCTGAATTTGGCCCCAAAGGATTTTGAGTTTTGGACACAGCTGAGCACTACTCACATAACACTCTGAGCACCTTCTCCTCCCTGAGTGCATTAAGATCAGGAGAACGTGCTCTCAGAAATGTACACTTGCATACCTAAATGGGTGCTGATGCACATGGTGCTTGGGCATTCTGCACATGCTCCTGGCATTTCCTGGGTTTCAAGGCCCAGTGCATTCTGAGAGTCGGCTGAGTCCTTGGGCCCCCTGCTATTATCATAGAAGTAGACTTGAGCTGCCAAATTTCAACATGTGCAATTTCATGTCTGGATCTCAACCCCCCCCACACACAACACACCTTTGTACCTGGAATCTGGATTTAAAGATCATCCTTATTTTTCCACTTTACTAGCTTAAAGAGTCCTAGTTCTCTTTCTTGCTTTGCAAAGAGTAATGCATAATTTGGCCACAAATATTACTTGATATTGCTTTAGAAGGACAAACGGTAGCCTTCTCTTCTTAAGAATCTCTATAAACCATAAGAGACATGTTCTCCTCAGTCTTTGATGGGAAGAATTAAATTTTTCCTGTACAGAGCTATTTATAATTTATTTTTAATTTGTACATATGGCACAGTTTTGTCTGGGGAGCCTGCTACTGCAGCTCTTGTAATTTAATATTTCAGGAAGATTAGGATAAAAAATGGTTTGGAGAAACTCTATGGCAGTGTCATTACTTAGTCCTCTTTCTAACCATGAAAGTTAACCCAGGCTTCTTGCTTCCCCCCATAGATACAATGGCACTTTTTTGGTTTATTTCTGATTCTATCAGGGATCTTCCCCTATTGACCTATTTCACTGCCCTATGCTGAGAGTGTATCAGCATAGTTATAAAATGTAAGGTATTTCTGCAGGAAAAATTGGTGATCAAAACTACACTTGCAATAGTGACTGCTTATTTATCATACTTTCCCTGAAGAGCCTCAAAGTGTTATCAGTGGAAAGCCTGAGAAAGCTGTGTTTTCAAAAACTTGTGAGACTGAGAAAACATAATTGCTTCATTATATAAGAATAGTTTGTTGCAGCTTCTGTTACCTTGCTGTCTAACAGAGACAATGCTTGTGATTTTAGCTTCTCAGCTCAGGTTTGACACTATAAATTGTTCACCAAGATTTTTTTATTGCCTTTTGTACTCATCTGACATGGATGGTATCATCAGATGAATGCTTGACATCACACTAAAGTGGCTTAAAAAGTTACCATGCCTGAAACAGCAACAAACATAGTCATCAGCTACATGCACACACATACTCTGTTCCAACATGACATAAAATGAGTACAGGTGAGTCACTTTCAGCAGGTCACTAGGAGTGTATGATGAACAGTTATTGCTAGAAAAATCTGGGAGCAGGAACAGTAACTTTCCATCCACTTGATCACACCCAAATGATGCCCCTTGTTTAAGTATAGCTCACAGGTTTATGCCAAATTTAGGTCCATACTTAAACTGCTTGGGACAAGGAATTCTTACTAGCCTCTATCCTGTGTATGTACTTAGTAAGAGGCGCCCCAATCTTAGTGGTTCCCTAGAGATTAACAGCATAATAATAATGTTGTGACTTCTAAAGATCTGTTGGTCCCAAGCTGAGAAAAAGAAATTGCCAGCTCACAGCCCCTCTCCATGAGTCTGGAATATGAAATATGAAATAACAACGATGATGGCTCACCATCTGTTCAGCAACTGATATGAAAAGGCTGGAGGATCTCAGTCCAGTTCTTAGCAGATGTCTACTGATAGCATCCATATCCATCATGGGTGTACTCACTTGTGTGCAGTCAGCTGTGTGGAGAAGGCAAGATTCAACACAGGGACTGCCTACACATTGCTTTTGCATGCATACATCTGTAAGTCCCTCCTTGGAGTGGCAACTTCATTTTCAAACTGCCTACATGCCTGTGTCCTGCTGACACAATGAAGAGCACTGTAGTAATTTGGATCAAACATGAGCCACATAGCAGATTGTTCTCGGGCCCCCACTGATATGTATTACACCCCTTTAATTATGCCCACGACAAAGCACTAACAGGAAAGCTCTGTAATAAATTATTCCCATTCTAACAACCTATTAACACCACAGCTGGTGGATGCATTCTCCCACTCAAGTTATGTGTTCCTTTGCTGTATCTGTAAGCTGTACCAACTTTTCAATTTCACTTTAAAAGGTCAAACAACATGCACCTGCAAGTCTTTGTTTAGGGGTCTGCATTCAGAGCTTCACCAGTCTGCCGACTGTACAGCAAATTGTTGTTAAGTCACCTCAGTGTTTCTATGGAAACAGAAAATATGGCTGTTAATTTTAAAATACACAACAGGATATGCCTTCCAGATAAGTTACTTCATATTTGATTGGGCATTTACTTTTCTCACCTGCACTACAAGGTCTTGATTGCCTCTCATCTTGCTGGATCATTCCTGTAGTGACCTGGATCAAGCTGGCTCAGACCTCCTGCATAGACCTTATGCAGTCAAGGTCTTTACAGGAAAACTGTACTCAGAGGTCTACTCATAAACATACAGATACTTTTCCTTGGACTAATTTCACAGGCAGTTGAAATTCCCAGCTTTTGTCTTCCAGCTTTGGGGAGATCAGCAGTCCTGTGCAGAGGCTCCTGGGGGGCCTGCTCCCGTTCTTGCTGGAAATACTATGAGGGCAGCTGGCCTTGTACACCCTCGTTGCATCTGGAGGTGTGTGCAAAGGAGAAATGGTCCATCTTTGCCTGATGAGAGAGTAAGAAACAGAGGGTAGTGAGGGAAGAATGGGAGAAGATTGACACTGTATCCTGTATCTGAACAGAGGGGCAGCTCATATTTGACCAGGAAGAGATATTCGTGAACTGTGGGAAGTGACAAGATGGGGAATGGATGGGAACTGCTGCTGTCCTTGAGTTACACAGACTAGCTGGGGAACCCAAACAGCTTTTGTCCTTTGAGCACTCCATGGGCATCACTAACAACAGGCACATCTCAGGATCTACAAAGCCACCCATGCCAAATACCCTTTTCTTCCTCTTGAATACCAAATAGGACTCTGTTAGTCTTAGAAAATGCACTGAGACAGTAAGATGGGAAGTTCCTGAGTCACTGGTAACTGAAGGCTGGAGATGTATTCTGAGGAAGAATCACTATTGATTTTCCTTGTTCTTATACTCACCCCTAGGCATCCTTTCTTGGCCACTGCCCAGGGACAGGATGCTGAGCCAGATGGACCTTTACTCTGAGCAAGTATGGCCTTTCTGATGTTCCTGTGTAAAGTATGACAAACCGTCAGTTACAAAAAGCAGTAGAACTTTTCAATTTATGGCTGACAAAAATGTCAGTTTAATATCTATTATCTCAATCCTTAAAATTCCTGACACATACCTCTGTTTTCATAATGAAAACAATACTCATTAAAAGCAAAAATACTCAGAAGCATGCTATTTACTAGCTCCCTGATCAGCTATTGCTTCTAAATTTTCTAATTTTCTTCTAGCTTTTCAGATTAAAACCATAAGAAAAGGTATAGCTGGTATTGCAATGAGTAATTCCTACCAACCATTCTGTGAAGAGTTTGGAGAGCAACCTGGACCAGTTACTTTCCTTGGATTATACAGGCTTATTTGGAACACAGACAACTTGTCTTCCTCCAAGCACTCCATGAGGGTGTCAAACCACAAACATGGGCATTTACCATTGCAGCTGCACACAGTACCTGATGGGGAAATAGCCTCACTAGCTGCTGTCTAATCTGTCGACTGGTGTTCCTTTAATAAATGCAACGTTTGCAATGCAATTCCCATGTGGCTTCAAGTGAGCTCACAATTTCTTTACTGTCTATCCTAAAGCATTACATAGTATTGCTATAATCAAACAGGTGTCCAGAGTGAAATGATCTCTATGCACTACTCACTGACTTCATCTTGATGCTTTCAGATTTAATTAATGAATACTCCTAGAGCACATTTTAATCTTTGAGTGAAAAGCCTTAGAGTACCCAAATGGAAACATGTTTGCTACATTAACCTGTCTGACAGCAGTGTGAAATGGAAATACTGATTTGAAAGAACAAGTAAGAGTAAATTGTCTCAAGGAACAGGCCAAGCAGAGAAATGATGTGACAGAGCACAAAAAGCCAATAGTGTGATTCTGACTGAATGAAGGATTTGGCCTACTCATTGATGTCAACAAGATTTTGTTGTCATTAGCAAGGAAACAAATGTTGATTTTCATGGTCTAGGATTCCTGAAGCCCTCAGTACACAATCCATTGAACATTATTGGTAGACCTTTTTCTAGAACAGTCCTGTATAATTAAAAGCTGCCAGTTGGTTAGTTTTAATCTTTATAGCATCTTTTGAAAAAGTTTTGTGGATTTTTAAGTTACTTTTTTTGAGGCAAAGCATCCAAAATTCCATCCTCATTATTCCTTTGAAAGAAAATAACTAATGTCAGGTACCTGACAAGGACAACTACCCAAGTCCAGAAAAGACTAAAAGTTACCTGCTTGGAAGAGTGATGGTTCATAGCACAGAACAACATAAGGTAAACAGCAGACTGTCCACCTTAAGGAATAGTTACAATACACTCTCCCTCTCATCTCTGGGTTCATTTATTTCATAAGCAGGTGGGACAATACTGTTATAAATTAAGTACTAAGACTTAAGTACAAGCACACTTGAGACAAGCAAACACAAAGGCTGCGAGTCACTGAGCCTGCTCTGGTGGCTGTGTGTCAGTGAGAACAAATGGATCATCCTGTGTTCACACTGAGGACATGGAGGGAAGGAAGTTTGATTTGAAAGTTACAGCAGTGATCGACTGTCAAAATCTTCGGGTTGGGGCTCAGCTCCATCCAATGAACCAATTTCTCTGTCCTTTCAGCTGAAAGTGCACGCTGAATCATGTTTCTTGCAGTAAATGATTCAATAGCTGCTGGTCCCTTGGCCTTACATCAACTGGCTAAGAAAACCACGCTTGAGCTTACTGAGTAAGCTGCTGGAGTTGTGTGCTGGGATTGCTCAGAGAATACCTTCCCTGAGGAATAAATGACAATTTGTATGTGTTTGTATATATAGATCTGTTAGGTAGAACTGGTTGCATGGCCTGCAATTAAAATGTCTCCTTTACTTTTGATGTCTTATAACCTGGACGCACTTCAGTGACATGGGCCGATTGATCTTTCCTATGTTGGCTGAGTTTGAATTAGTTTTGAAGGTTCATCCAAAATGGAAAGATATTAAAGAAGAATATATTTTGTCCAAATTAACAGACCTTTCTTTTGCTTCTGAAAAGTTGTTGCACATCCCTTTCACAGGGCTGTCACCTCTAATAAAGGATATAGCTGAAATACTGGATTCACTGCAGTAAAAGCAAAATCATCGTTAGCACCAAAGGGAATAACATTTCATTGCACAAGTAAAATGTACTGTTTTGTGGTAGCGCAGTTTTGTTTTCCTTAACAAAGAAATGGGTACTGAATTACTTGAATTCAGCTCTACTCTTTTCACCTAAACACATACACTCCTCAAGCATTTTCCTCAGGACTGTTCAGTAGAGTTCATTGCTTTCTAGGTGAAAAACAAAACATAAAGCTTTAAATAGAATTGGGGTTTTGAGGAGCTTTTGTAAGATACTCTCAATAAAAGCTTTTGTTTTTCTACTCCAAAATTAAAGCTAACAGTGACCGTTTTTAAAATGAAAACCCAGCTGATAATGTTAAAAATAGACCATTGTCACACAGGTATTTTGAAAACAATTTTGGATAACAAGAAAAAGTCACAAGGCTGCTTTACTTTTGAAGCTGCTCAAGTTCTTCTTTGCTTTAAAAACACTGGTCATTTTTTAAATTTTATTCAGGTTGTATGTAAGGTCCACTCGCCTCCCCCTCTGCAGAAAGCTCCACTGTTTCCCAAGTCTACCCTGATGAAGCTTTGAGCAGAGCTTTCCCTTCCATTAGGAGGGCAAACCCGTTTCTGCAGACGCCAACATAATCCTCTGTGCATTACTACTAACCATACTTTAAAGTACTTGTAAAAACACATTCTCTTAGTGAGGCAGTCACATTAGGAACAGTTTTGGGTCATGCCAAGTACTGCTACAGAGATAAATTAACATAGTCTGTTAAGAGATTTTACAAGATAATCGCAAACCAGTATTTTTTAAAATTTTATTATTGCTCTTGGTTTTGGGGACTGAGCCAAATAATGTTTAAAAAGCAGATGGGTCTCAGCTTGGTCCTTTTAATGTAAGTTGGATGTACTGTGTTGAGCAAATGCCTAATAACTCTGTGGGTGTTTGCTTAGAAATGGCATTTAGATTAAACACTGCTTCAGTGTCTGTACTTTAAAGGGTCAAGTGGTGGTGTTGAATTTGAATGAGAATGAAATTCAAATGCTTGTGTTCGTCATTTAGAAAAGGCAAAACTTTACAAATCTCCTGTTAGAGAGGAGTAAGACTACAGCAGGAAATAAAATTCAGGAACGTGGCAGTGACAGCTTAGCTTGTGCACTGATGTATACAAAGAGATGATACCTGATGTGGAAAGAACTGCTCACATTTCTGAGTCATGTTAGATGAGATCTGTTAGCTCCTGAGATATTTCCAAGCTGCACACAAGGCCAAGGCGAAGAGCATTTGCTGTGCTGTTGAAGAAATACACCCTTGAACTGTTGCACCATGAAGTTCACTTTGTGACATTAGAGTAATTAAACTGTCCTAGAGTTAGTCCCTGGATGGAAAGGTCATATTTGGATTCAGCTTTTAGGCACGCATAGTCATGACCCAGAGTTCTGATTCAATCTCTGACCTAATTTAGCATGACACTGGGCAAAAGCCTTGAATTGTTTCAGAGCATTCAAATGAGAAAACCAAACCCCTGGCAATGATGCAGCTTTGCTCAGTCAGGAATGGGTCAATATACAGAAGTCTGCAACAAGGAGACATTTGTGTTCCTTACAGTGAATCTCCTTTTCACTGCCCAGGTATTTCTGGCTCAGTATGGATTCCAGAAATGGACCTTATACATTTCGAATATAGATGAAAGGCTATTTTCCATTTTGATACAAGTATCAGCTGCAAGTCAGTTTTCATACCCTCTTAAATCTACCTCGCTGAGACACTCAGTTATGATGCTGTAATTCCTCTTTGCTCATGACAATACTGTGGAAAACACTGGCCTTACCTTCTCAACACCGCCTGAGCAATACAATAAACATGGGATGTTTTGACATCATCTCCTCTGAACTCTTTGAAAACAGAGTTTACTAGGAACACCTTAAAAAGCAAGTCAGAAACCTGAGTTTATAGAAGGAATTCTTACTCAGTTTATCTGTTCTACTGTTTTGTAAATCTTATCTTTACTAATGAAACAGCAAGCACGGAGGAATGAGCTGGATTCCGTCCTGTCTCTGGCACTACCGGGAGAACTGTCAGCTCAGTGCTATTTGTAGATTTTCTCTTGCTTGGGTGATGTGAGAGACAGAACATGTTTCTCAGGAAGGGGATAAGTCTGTGGGTCAGATTCTCTGCTGTAATACAGACTCAGGGATTTCAAAGCAAGCATTATGGCACAGTCATGCTCCAAAAGTCATGGCGAGCTTCCATACTCCTTCTACTCAATGTTTTTCAGATTAAGCCCTCAATTTTTCAAGCTTAAAAGACAAATGTCAGGACTATGGAGCCAAATTTTTTGCTAATGTAGTTTGAAACAGCATCAATTTATATGAAATTATAGGACATGAATCTCTTTTTAAGAGACCTGCTGATTTTTCTCTGTTTTCTTTTAGGCTTTTTACAGAGTTAACATCTAAACCATTTTTCCAGCTTTCTGGAGGAAAAGCCAGCTTGGTGTAGAGCCCTCAGGATCATACCTGGGACCTTGCAGTATTGGGATCAAACAGGCTGCTTTTTAAAAGTAGTTACTGATTTTAATAAAGGGGTGTATAGAGTCCTCATGGCTACATGTGGTCAGAATTTTTTTTACAAATACAGTTTGATTTTTACTTCCTTCACCTTTACCAGCTTTTTCCAGTATCTCCTTTGACACCTCAGCTTCTTGCCACAGGTCACTATTGCTAACTGAGGCTAAGAAATATCCCCCAAAGCTTTTCTTCTGAAGGTTCAGGCACGTACATCCTTTCTCTCCTTTTCGGTACATTCATCTTCCTTAATTTCTCCTTTTACTGCCTGATGGGCTAGTGACACCAGCTCTGTGTTTGCTAGCTCTCACTTCTGATTCACAACACAGTCAGACATGGCAGCAACTGAACAGATATTACAGTAGCTTACACCACAGGGAGAACTATAGAAGACTTACCACCTGTAGCTATTATGCAGGCCAATATATGTAGGAACACACCACGAAGTTAACAGTTCATTTGCTAGGGGCAGTCTAAGTTGGAGGTGCTAGTAGTCAGGCATCTTCACAATTCAGCGTACGCTCAGTTACAACTAGAATCAGTGGTAGTTGCAGGTATGCTGTACCTATATAATACTCTCCCCCAAGAGAAATCAGATATGGGAGACAGTCTATCAGATCATCTGCTGTCACCGTTGCTGCAAGCAATGAAAAATTTTCCCTTATAATACCAGTTGTCTTAAAAGTATCTATTTCAGACATATTTTGGAAGGGGAGTGGAGGCACATACACCTTCTGCAGCTCTAAGTAAATGTCAACATGTTGAACAGGAAATTTGTGGTGTAAGGTACATCAAAGTGCTCAGAACTAGATCTGGATTAGTTTTGGATGAGAATTCAGGGTCTGTGTTTGCAGAGAAGCTGAGGTCCAACTATACCAGCCAGCGCTGAGACAGCCAGTCTAGAGCTACAGCTCTGACTTCAAGATCTAGTTTTGACTTATGGAATACTTTGTATGTCGTGATTCCCAGTGGCATTACCAGCTGCAAAGACGAGGTTTAAAATAAAAATGACAATCCTTTTTTCTTTTCTGTTTTATGTGCTAATGTGGCATTAGAAGAAAAGGAAAGTTATGAAGGTAAGGAAGAAATAATACTTCCATTCTGAAGGCACTTCAATTCAGCATCGACCTGCTGGCTACAAAAAGAGGCTCTTTGGAAGCTACAGTTATGCTGCTTCCATGCCATCACCACCTATAATGTTTCATAATGGCTTTAACACAATGCCTCTCCTTGTATAAAGAAGCAAATGACACAGTTCTAGAGAAAAGAAAGCACTGGTATTTTTTCAGCAGGAGGAAGAAGGTTAAGCAGAATATTTTAACTCATGTCCTGTCCTCCTTTCTCCACCTCTCCTTTCTCCTCTCCTTTCCCATTACAGTTGAGACTTACATATTTCATATACAAAAAAGCTGTTTAAATGAAGGAAAAAACACAGCCTACCTGCTAGATAGCAACCATTTTTCAGAAAAGCAATAATGTGGGAAAAGACCTAACGTGTGATTCAGTCGGTATTCTAACATATGTATTGGCATGACCAAGGTCACCACTACAGTGGATGTAGTTAGCACAGAGGATCACACACTTGGCTGCAACACACAGCTTCTAGGTACCTTACTGCATATTAAACTCTCCAGGCCCAAGAAATATATGGGAGAGACTCTTAGAAACCAACTGAGCAAGAGGTTGTAATGCAGAGTAAAGACTTAGGGCTTAGGCATCTGAGTGACAAATGCACCAAAGCTCAGCACCTGCCTCTTGTCTTGCAGGAACGGTCTTCCACTGCCCTGTGCTATAGCAACAGGATAGCGTGAAAAGGAGGTCTTAGTCAGGGCTTACACTACTGTTCTGCAGACAAGGCACAGGTGAGCCAGGCAATGTTTCTGGGGTCAGGTAATGACAGCAGGTGAGCTGCCTGGCTCAGATACTAATGAATGATATCTACCCATGTCAAAAGCCCCAGTGAGGATCATTAACAGGAAGGGATACCAATGATGCCCAAGGTTGCACACACACATTTCTTTTTTGAAAGCTCAAGACACCTTTTCCTTGTTGGCATCCCATTGCTACTAAAAGAATAACCTATTCATTGATGGTTGTGTATCAAGTAAGCCATCTTCTGTCATTTCTCTCCCAGTGTGATATGGTTCATGCTCTTACTGACTTCCTCCCCTCATTTCACCATCTCCTCTGTGCTAAATCTTTTCTGCTCTTCTTCATCTGACAAGGAGGACTACACACACCCAGCAAGCAGTGCCATACCCATTGGGCCTGCTGTTGCTAAGAGACTAAGTGAAGAGAGGGAGAGAGACCGTGCCCACACAATTTTCCCTACAGATCCCAGTATTCCTCCTATTGCTGCTCCATTCCTACTGAGATACCATTGATGCAACCTTGGTATCAAGAGATCCAGATCAAGAGGGTTTTTATGGGATGTTTTCTCCCGCTGACCAGCACTACTGAGAGAGCTCTGAAATACAAAAAGCACTACAGTAGACAGCACATCATTAGGGAATTAGCATTGGTAGCGATGCAAACTACTCTTCTGTGAGAAGCCACGAAGACCAGAACAGGTAGGAGATCTTGCAACAGACTAGAAGGCACATGTAGACAAAGAGTGAGGTTCACAAAAATGTCCTTGGAAAGCCAAGCTAAAAGTGGACCATCGGAGGTCCCAGCAAATGGCAGAGTGCTGGACTGGATGGGTTCCCATTCTGCTGCAGGAAGTCCCTCCAAATCTTAATAATTATGACTTTATTTCAGTATTCAGATTGCTTACCTTTTCAGAAAGCAGGGGAGTTCACTCTGACAATATATCTGGCAGAAGTCTTTCTCATGCCTATAGAAAGGATAGCAGGCTCCAAATGATAACAAATCTATTGACATGGGAAAATATGGGGGAAGTTTTTGAAACTCTCCTGAAGTATTGTCATATTGCTAAGCTGACAGACTTATCAAATCACTTCTGTCCCTGACAGTAGTGACAGACTTTTGCAGAATCATAATAGCTCACAATTGTGAAGCCTGTTTGCTGCCTATATCTTTCAGGCACGCAGCCTGCAACTTGCTAGATTAGTTAGTTCTCCATTAAATCGGGGTCAGTGATGAATATGAGTGGAAAGAGTTCAACCATCAAACCAGAACCATGCAATATCTGAGTGGGTAATGTCATGATACCTTTTTATGTGCACAGAAATAGCTGGGTTGGAAAGCTTTCGGGCTGAACAGAAGGCATATGGACAATAGATTATGGAGACAGAGAGAAAACTATCTCAATATCTCAAAAAAGATTAAAGGTTAGGAACTGGACAGCAAAGAGCTCCAGGACTATGAATTCATTTTATAAAGTGAGTGGAGCCTGGGGTACAGCAGCAAACAACTTCAGAAGTACCCTCGATAATTTTTTTAATTAACAAAAGGGAGCAAAGAGATTTGGGACCCGCCAGTCATAATCTGGAATTTCTTTTCTGTTTTGGCAAGTTTAACCTTCCGTTCATGAGCAAGACAGACAGACATCAAATAGGTCACTAAGACACAACTAGATGGCACACTAGCTATCTAGTTGTGCCTTTGTCAACAAGGCTGAAAAGCCTTACCCACACTCGAATTGCATCTCTTTGCATAAATATCTATATAAAGTGATCAAATCTTCTGTTGACCTTCCCATGAAGGCCTGTTTTCTACTTTTAGATGATTTGAAAGTGATTTTAAGGATTTTTAGGATTAGATCCATCTGTCTTGGAAAGATAAAGAACTAACTCCACTGTGTTTCAGCTGGAATATTACACGGCATCTGCAGCCTGCTGCAAAGCTTGCAATTGTAAGTATTCCCCTTCCATGTGCTAGAAGGCAATTTGGGATTAAAATCCCAGGCAGACTACCTGAGGTGAGTAGAAACCTATAATGAGACACAAAGAAATCAGAAGTGCACAGGAAGCTGATGAGCAAAGCAGCAAGTGGAGAATGACAGAACTATTGCACAAAGGCTTCCTCTGACAAAGAAGAATTATAGATAGTGGGAGAACATGGTATGTTTGAGGGGACAGGTCCTCAGAAGAGTAGAAGGGTAAATTTTATATGGAAGCAGCAGACACTGATAAAACAAATTTTCTGCGCAATGTTTATAAGGAATGGGGAATGCGGAGAAGATGCCAAGAACAGCCATACATTTTCTAGGGAAGAAAGCAGAAATACTGTCAGAAGTTGAGATCATGCCAAAAATAGTTATAAAATTTTTTAGAATGTCACAAGGCTGACAAAACATCAGGGCCAGATGGGATCTGTCTCAGAAAAATCAAGCAATTAACTAAAAAAAAACCCCAAAAACCAGCAGCGAATCAAGGGAGTGAGGTCCATCATGCTTCACCCTGCCAGTTTCACATGGGCAACTGAGTGAAATAAGCCCTGCCCAGCCTCAGTAAAAGGCCATGCTGAATATGCTACAGGAAGGTAAAACTCAGGAGGATCCAGCTTCTCATGGGGAAAAACTTCACACAGTTGCAGACATTTTAATCCTTTACATGCAAGGCGAACATCTGAAAAGATGGCACGTACCTTTGGGGAACACTGCTGTCCACAGCAATTTCTGTTTGTAGTCGAGCAAGAGGAATGTGGACACTGACTCTGGGACAAGAGTGTTAAAAAACAGCCAGAGAGACCACAGGAGAAAAGGACCCAGTGGGCTGGAGAGGTGCTAGTGCATATTGAAGTTTATGAGGGATCCAAGAACCAGGAAGAAACCCACAGCTTGACTTCCACAGTGAGGGGGTGGACACAGAACGGAGGCACTAATTAAGGACACACAAAAACCACTCAGGAAGTTATGACTTCGTTAATGATAATGACTAGATGGAGAATCATACTTAACAAATCTGTTGAGCATGGATTTTCCAGTTTAATTGGACATTAGAAATGCTCTTTTAAATGCAGTAAAATCTAATATTAAAGTTTGTTTAACAAGTAAGCACACAGGGGCAAAGGTTCTCAAGTAACTAGAGTAAGGGTTTCATAAGAGAGAATAGAAACTTTGGATGTGTACTGGTCTTGCAGATAAAGCACTACGATACTTAGGGTGAGATCATGGGACTGAATCTCCCAGTCTCTGGTGACATGACTGGGCAGTTCTCTACAACCATGTGATTAATAAGCATTCCCTCAGCCAGCATTCCTATAGAGCCCTAGAGAATCGTATGCTGGAGTGAGATTTTTGCCAGCTATTCATGACATAGAGCCCAGTACATGTTTCCTCAGCGTAGACCCCTAGACCTCCTTTAACACAGAAAATCACTTTGGGATGGAGAGAGACACCAACAACTACAATCTCTCAGAAAAAACAGTTCAGATTAAATTAGGCAGTTTTATTCAAGGGTGGAAAACTGCAGGCTGCCCTCTCTCTCTCAGCTTTTGAAAACCAAAAGAAGCTATGCTGTTTTCTTTCCCTGAGCTCACCATAGTCCTCTATCCAGAATCTATTTACCTGCTACCCCTCTTTGCCTGAGAAATTTGGAAATGTAATACTTTCCACTGTAAACATCCCTTTCAGGGTTTAGAGAATACTTCCTGCCTAGTCCCCATTGCACTTGACTCATCTCTGTAAATTAATGTACCAGGTGTACCCTTCCTGTGGGCGAGAATAACTCACAAGGAGATCAGCAAATGCAACATTAATCCCATTCTAGATTAAAAGGAATTTAAGCAGGTGTTTTTCTATGCCAAGAAATAATTTAAAGTAATCTTTCAGCTCTAGGAGAGATAGGAAAGAAGCTCTCCTATCTAGGAGAGATAGGAAAGAAGTAGATGGATCTCAGGAAGAAAACAAATATATCTTAGGCAAGCAGTGGTTTAGACTGATAGTTCATTGATACCACAAGAGCTCTTTTACAGTTAGATGAATTGCTAAAAAATGAGGAACCAGCCTCCCTCCCCACACATCCTTCCTTGAGTCCACTTACAACAGGACATTCAGTGCCTCTGCATGCTGCTAATAGCAGCTCCCATTGCCTGAGAAGCAGCTTCTGTCATTATTGATTGATTCATTCTTGATTATTACAATCTTCACTTTTACATTCCCAACTCTTGCCAACATTAGTTGAGTGCATTATGCTTCAAGTGAAGCTTTGCAATTTCTTCTTTTGCTGAACAAGCTTGAAAAATACCATTTTTCTCATATTTTAATTCCTAATAGCCATGGAACATTGCTACAATTTGTAGGACTCTGTTGCATGTCAATGTAGTATTTACAAAACGAGCAAGTATAGTCTCAGAAAATCAAGTCTCCTACTTGCTCATAAGAGAGAGAAAGATGGCACCATCAGAGAAAGTTCATGTTATAATAAGTACTTGACAGTGCATAGATAAAATTCCTCCCTCTTGAATATAACAGAAGACCTTCTGAAGCATTTTTGAACAGGCCAGTCTCTAGCAACAGGCATCAGAGGACATAGGTTCTACATAGGTTTTTACACACCAAAGAGAGACTCTCCTGTAGCTCGCAGGGTGATTGCCCACTGAGTCCCATCCCTGCTGGAAAGCTTGAAGTCCATTGGGTTACATCTTAAGTCCCTTCCCTGAGATCCTTACATTTCACAGCCCATCAGTGATCTTGAGAAAGCATTCCTCAGGCAAAACCCTTCATCTGTTCTCAGCAAGTCTGGTTGAAATGGTTAAACTCCTGGTGACAATATCTATGCCTTAGAACAGACCAGAGACCTACTGCTGTCCCACAAAGCGCTGCACAAGTGCCTTCAACATGGATCAGAGCCCAGGCATCTGTGTTTAAGAGAATATAAAACTTCTTATACTCCATGCATAAAACTCCCCATCCCACTGGAAATCCCTGAGCTAGCCAGCAGTGCTTATGGCTTACAACTGTTCAGATGTAACCTATGTCAGAGTAGCTGCTGATTTCCATCTGAGACTACAAAGCTATGGGCAACCATAGCAGAGGAACAAGGACTGAATAGCTCATACTTTAGAACTTCTTACTCACTTTTAAAACTGGTCCCTCCAGATAAAGGGTAGAACAATATCAGAAGAGTATGTACTTCCAGTGTTCTTGTGTTGGTAAACAGAGGATTTCATTCCTCACAGCTGTCAAATAGACAGGTACCTTTCTCCAGGATCAAAATTTATGTATGCTGGCAAACCAGCCTCTGTCAGCATCACAATTCAAGCATCACAAATCTCAAGAAAGGGGAGCCGCATATGTTTTTCTATTTCACAGCTTTCCAAAAAGGCTGTCTTATAATACATAACATTTAATCCTGTCTGAACCAGCCTTTATTGAGAAATAAGTATTATATAAGTGGCAAGAAATTTGATCTGAGGAGTAATTTAAGGCAGAGCATGATGGCTTTGCAGTAGTTTACCTGATAGACTGATGTTGTTCTCAAGTCACAGATCATAATTTGACTCCCTCAGACATCATCCAAGAGAAACAGCCTGTACACAAAAGGCTTCTGTCTCCTCTCACACTCATACTAGAAAACATGTCCAAGAATAATGACTTTGAGGGGGTCAATCCAAGTGTACAAAGAAAGGAATCTGGTCTGTCCAAATATTGCTTTTAGTTGTAGCTCAGATACCCTAAACCCATTAAGATCTGCACAGTAACCCATTCCCGCTTACCTTTAGGGATTGCTTAATCTTTCAGGAACCTAAATTTAGAGCTGCTTCACTACACAGACAGGGTATTTCATTATTACATAATTTTAGTTGCCTGTTGCTTCTTATTAGTGCTCCTCTATGGAGACTGGTATATCTGCAGTTCCTCTGTGGTTTATTTTAGGCTTCTGAACTCTGCCTAGGTCCCTCAAAGAAGCCATGATCGGAGCATGACAAATTTCATCTTACGTGGTGGTGAGAGTATTCAGCTTTAAAACAATAGTCTCTGGCAGAATATACTCACCCAGGAAATCAAACACACAGATACTTGGTTCTACTTTGCGTGAAATGTACTTAACCATCAAATGTTTGTCCTCCAAAAAGGGAGTAGCAGAAAGGATGCTAAATGGATGAAGACACCTAGTATTTCCTATTGGTTCCTCCCAGTCTTAACCAGGGAAATAGATGCTCAGCTTAAGCAGACTTGATAATTCCTGGAAGATCTGAGGATCTGCCTCTCCACTGACTGCAACAGAGAACTTGCATGGCTATGTTAGATAAACTGGATTGTTTTGGGCAAAATGCCTTAAATGCAGTGGACTGGACTTGTGGCAGTTCTAGACTGTGGTAGATGGACCAGAATATGGCAAAAGAAATGACAAAAATGTGCCTGTCTGTTCTGTGTCCTCCTTCTGCAAACTATCACACTGCGAGGATGATAAAAGTTTTTGAAGGGGAGAAGGAACAGGGTCTCGTCTTGGCAGACAGTAAGAACCTGGCAGTGTTTGAGTAAGGCTGGTACTGGAAGCTATGAGACAAGGCAGAATGAGGAAAAAATGGATCATTACATGGAGACATCGGGACTGGTTGGGCAAGGAGATTGTGACCAGTGGGAAAAGGGAAAAAAAGGAGACTACATTTGTGAGGTGTAGGAATGGGCCTGGAAAACACAGTTTAAAACAGCAAGCCTTGGGCATTTCCAAACACAGTAAACAATCTACTGAACCATGGCATAAGAGGACTGAATAATCCAGGATACTAAATGTCATAAGAGTTAACTCCTAGAAACTTTGTCCTGCCCACACTTAGAAGAAGTGAATGCACAGGAGCATCATATAATGCCTGTGATCAATAATTAGTTCATGCTGGAGAGGAGAAGACCACTTAAATCAAAGAACATGGTGAAAGTGCACGAAAATACTAGATGAATAACAAAGTGGCCTATGCTATTGTAGGAGACAGCTTGTAACTCCCAGAAAAAAAGATTGAAAGAAGCAGCCTGAGGGAAGCATGAACAATGGCAAGACACAAAACTTGGTAAAGATAAGGGGGGAGGGGGGCAAAAGCCCTCCGAGCATTTCTAAGGAGTCTCAAACACTTGCAAGTACCCTGAACTGAATAATGCAGGCCTTGTGCTCAATGGACTGATAAGGATAGCCATTCAGGAGGAATACCTAGGATGCAGCTAGAGGAAGAAGCCCTGTGAAGACAGGACGGTTCTGCTCTGGTGAAGCTTGTTAACTATCTGTTTTTGGCACCATCACATCTGATGAATGACCTTTGCCTCATTATCAGCAGAATGCATATTAAGGTTGACACCCTGCATATGCTAATGAAGATTATGGAGATCACGCTAAACATATGTGACTACATCACTCATCTCCCAACTCAAATCATTCTACACATCACCTGGGGGTAGGGGGAGAAACTGAAATGAAGCTGCCACCATAACAGGAGGGTGGATCATACTGATATGGCAGACATAAAGGGGGAAGATAGGTGCCACTGTGTGCGTGTAATGTCACAGAAGAAGAGCGCTCTTATGAACCAGAAACCCCCCATTGGCTGGACCAACGCTGGAACCAGGACCGCTGATCTCTTTACCTCCCCTTCTCTTTTAAGTAACGCAAGGTGTACCTCACCGCTTGCCATAATTTGTTTTATACCTAACCAATTATCAGAAATCCTAGTTTAAGACATATATTAATCATTGTGGGAATGTAATAAATGTTTGCATATGGACCTTGAGAGTTGTCTTACCTTAGTCCACGCCACTGGGGATTTGCGAATCTGAGTCACTCACCCTCCTCTTCTGAGTGGGTCGCAACAGCTGTGTTGCAAGGAAGAAAGTTTCACAGAGAAGGGGGCAGTAAAAGGGGGAAATGAGTTACATTAAGAGAAAGAAGAAAAATGAACTTTTCAACAGTTAAAGAGAATCTCCATAAGCTCAAATGGGGATAGAGACTTTCAAGACTCTTAAAAAATAATCACTGGCAAAGAAAATAGCCAGTGCTGCAAGATCACCACATGTGACACTGGCAGCTGCTGGTGTAATAGTGTAAATCTATAGCCTTCCTGATATTTTCCATAAGTATTTTTGCTTAAATGACAGAAGTGAGAAAAAATACAGTTAGTAAGAAATTAATAGAGCAAGGACCAAACTAAGTTACTCCTTTTCTTCCCTACAGGTTTTGGGGCAAGTTTGGAGGTGAATTAATAATCTGCTTCTAAATTTTGTCATTCAGGTCCATTCCCACCAGAAGACTTCATGACAGGGTATAAGAAAGACGAAGACAAAGAACATCATTTCAGTGGCAGAGAATTATCAACAGGATTATCAATTCAGAGTGAAGGACTTCCATTTGACAAGCAGCTGGTGTTAGTGGACAAGTAGGGTAGAAATTGATTCTAGTCAGGTTGCTTGCTTTATCTTACAAGATGCAGCTGCCTGACACTGCTGCAGGTTTCACTACAGGTTAATATCTTTGTTAACCTGTAACAGTCACAGGTAAATTCTAGAATGATCTCTGAACCTTTAGAGATTGTGCTAGAGGTGCTGCCAAATCATTTAGACAGATGCAGACTGATAATAAGCCTAAGCCTAAGCCATACTAGTCTAAGACAGCAACAAGCAACTGAACTGGAGACAAACCTAAAGCTGGGATGCAGTCATGAAGGGATTGAGCTCCAGATTTCCATTCATATCTCGCTTTTCTTGGAAAACCTGGAATGTCGGAAGACTGAGACTACAGAATTTAAAGTACAGACCCTGAACTAGCTGCTTTAGCTTAAAGTCACCTCTCTTCTCAAACTCCAAGACAACTGACATTTAACTTGTTATGGAAAATGTCTTCTACCAGCAAGACAGTGCTAGACAAGTCTGATATGGTTATGTGGGAGAAGCCCTCATGGCTGGCACTGGACTTCAAAAGTGAAACAAAGCAGAGAAGAACCACACGCCTTTCAGCATCATCGCATATTTAATGGATGCCATTGTGTTTGGGCTCCTTACACAAGAAGTTGCAGCCACTGTGGCTGGGGTATCTGCTCTACTTTCAGGGCATGTGTGTGTGACTTGGAATGGGGGGGTGGGGGGTAGGGGTGGTGGGGGAAAGAAGTTTGTGCTTTCCGAATTTCTTTGGGCCACCCCAGTATGTCTACTATGTTTCTCTAGTGCCTGTCCTCTTTTCTCACCTATCTTTTCATTGTTACTATAGGGACAGATTTTCCCGACTATCTTTTCCCAGTTTCTGTATTGGGAGGATTTACTTACTGTGGATTTTCTCCCTCTGAGCTATCCAGCTCACATTGGGCAAGGTTAGGGGATGTTAGAGAGCCTGACACAGACACATGGCATCTATGTACAACAGTCCAAAGCTGTTTGGAGGAAGAACAACTGCATGAACACTATGAGCTGGGAAGAAAGGAAAACAGCTACATGCATTAAAACATGAGGACTGTCAGTGATGAGATTCCTCATGCTTCCTAGAAATGACTGCAACTGGTTGTGCACAGGCTGTAAAGATGAAGGGATGCTTTAACTGAAGCTTGGAAAGGAAGGCAGGAGCCAGGGGAACAGATTTGTGCTGGATTCCAAAGCATTCCTTGGTGATCTTGGTAGCATCACATACTCTCAAGACATAGCAGGACACAGCTGCAAATGTCACCATTAAAAGTCTTAGGCTAATAGAAGTTTATTACGGAAAGGGGTAGATTTCCTGTTATTTTGACAAATTCATGTAACAGAAGATGAATTAATAAATGAGGCTACTATTGCTCCCACTGGAATCACTGCAGGATTTCTGCCAGACTGGGCACACAGAATCCACTTCAGCTTTTTTTTTTTTTTTTTTTTTTATGTCCCTCTGGATTCTGTAATCTGGAGTCTTGTGTGTGCAGGATATACCCATGTACTGTGTCAGCAATAAGTGTAGCTCTCATTTGCACTGGGAAGAGCCCACTGAGTTGAACCCAGCCTCATGTCACTGTCTGAGATCTGTCAGATGGAAACAATTTATGAAGTCTCAGTGCCATGACAGTCCCGTTAGAACAGAGTCTACGTGGGCTACAAATAGTACTTAACAAATAAACTGTTCCTCTGTGCAGAGGTACATTTGTCTCTGTGAAGAAACTGGGCTCCCCAGCCCCAATTTCAGCTGATACAATGGATTTATTAATGACATTGTCACATCTGTGATCCAGTAACTCTGATCTCCTGCACATGAATGGAATTAATTGATCTCTTCTGTTAGGAGAAAGCTGGACTCCTTCAACCAAACTCTGCTTTCCATCACAATATTGGAGCAATGCTGGATTTACAGTGGTATACTGGAGTGCAGACTGCAGGGCTCCTCCTGCCCCCAAGGGAGTGTTAGTGAGCAGCAGCCCTGCTTGGCTCCTTATTGTCTTCATTAATAACACTTCTAATTCGATTTGTTTTCGGGTCTATTTTTGTATCTCTCATAACATGCTTGTATGGTACTTAAGACTGATTTGGAAAGGATCCGAGCTCAGGAGTGGGGTGTATTTCAAAGAGATGGACCCCTGGTTACTGTAGGTATGTCATAGGAATTCAATTTGCAGATTTTCTCCCTTTCCAAAGTCAGAGGCAAACTGCAGTGTGCCCGGTCCTCAGAATACTGTAACACAGGAGCACCATCCTTTCATTTTGCAGAATCTCTAATTCTTCATTGACTGCATAAGAACAACTTCAATACTAGTAGAAGCAGGGAAAGAAGAAATAGTTATTCTACAACAGCAAGGCAAAGTCATACCACCAGCTGATCTTGGAAATTCCCTTTGGCCTGACAACACTTCCCTTACCCTTTCGTATAAAACTAAAAATGCCCATACCTGCAAAATGTTTGAAATACAGCTTGCTTATCCACTGTGGAAACCCAATAAAGGGAAAAATCTCCCATTATAAAATCTCGTATCACAGCTCCTTGAAAGTCTGCTAGTAACCATAACATAAATGCCTTCTCTGGCTCTCATCAGCCTCTTCTGACTGGGAATTTGGTGGCCACGAGCCATGTGTTGGGACTCCTCCAGGCCTGACTCGTATAAAACTCTCATGATACCAAACAAAGCTTCAGCACATACTTCCCACAGCACTGTCCACATGCAGTATAACTAACCACAGAGGCTTCACAAGAATACCACCAGCTTCTGTCAGTCAGAAAGCCCAGCTTGTCTTGACAGCACTGAGACAAGGCTATTTCACAAACAGGTTGTCTGTTCATGCTTGCTTATCAAGGATCTGGCAACTATAGGTACTCTTTTCAAGACTAGAGGAAGTCAGAAGCCAGACTTCTTTGGTTTTAAGAGCTACAACAGTGTGGAAGGCCCACTCATCTGCAGCAGGTTCTGCAGCCTTGTTGCCAACTACAATGCCTCTTTTTCACCAGACATCCAGGAGGTTAAGGTATCTCAACTTCTTAAGATTAATAAGTGTCCGCTCTTGAGGCACCGCTGCAATGCTTGTCTTCTGTTTTACAGGGCTTGTCTCCTGCAGCACTACTACGGAGAGAAGTCTGGAAAAGGCTTGGGGAAGATGCATCCCCAGTCCTGTGTGTCAATACACTGGCATGCCAGGGGAGTCCTGAAACACTACTTTGAACTCAGGTTTGTTCTGTTTTTAACCATTTTTTGTCTCAACTGCAAATAATGTTATGTATATAGGTTCTGTGAGCTGTTTTCATGCTGAGAAGTGAAATTAATATTTCAAAGATCAAATCTGAACAACTCTTAGTATTCTTAATACTCACAAAAAATTATTACTGCTTTTTATAAATTATAATATTTATTTTCCCAAAAAAAAAAAAAAAAAAAAGCCCTGGGTCACATGTTTTTACCTAGGTCCCAGCATACTTTTTCATTTACAACTGTCTGTCCTCACTTAAGCTCTCCAGCACATAGCATCTTGTCTCCTGTGTAACGGTAAAGCATGCAGCACACAGGTGCTCAGTACAAGATGGTTTGCATGGTTATCACGTACCACTTGAGGAGTGTGGAACAATCATGGCAGAGTAATGTTGCCACCAATTCCCTTGTTTAGAGAAGCTTGGAAATGTCACAAGTTGTTACACAATGGTATCTTTAATATACTCTGAGTCAGTCATAACTTTTGCCTTAGGCGCCGGAGAACTTCCATGAACACTGGCAGCACAGAATTAATGATGCAGTTCAGTCTAGAAGTGGCTGCCTTTTAATAGCGGGTAGAGTAAGCCTTGCACATTGCCAACTAATCTTAAAGTAGTAAATGAATTAACTCACATTTGTCAAATGCATTGAGATCTTCCAAGGAAATGTTCCATAAAAGCACAACCTGTTATTAAGTATTTCTGACAAAATATTGTTGTAATTAACCTTAATCTTTGATTCTCTATTTGGGCTAGTCTCACAATAGCCTTTTGCTTACTTTTAGTGTAGGTAATGTGGGCTCACCCACACACAATTTCCAGAACCTTTATCAGTTCATCATCTGGTTGAGTCTATAGAGAATTATATCACTGCAAGTTATGGATAGTGCTTCCAACTGTGGATTCTACTTTGTACAGGCTCTAATTAGTCAGTATTCATACCATAAAGATTTCTCATCTGACTGTAGTTTGATCAACCAGCAGAGAAAGACAGAATTCTATGTCAGTTACATCAGATCTTTCCAAGAGAAAGATGCAGCCCTCCAACAGCTTTATGTCTAGGGGATATAATAGGCTGTCATGAACTATTTTGATAGAAATAAATGTCACCATAAAAAAAAATAGCCAAGCCAGGTTGGCCAATATGCTCCAGAAACACGTCTAAACTGTGTGTTTAATCAAAAAGAAGTCAGGAGATTTTTTGGATGAAAGGCACTCAGAAGATAAGCAAAGAAAACCTGTTAAAAGTAAGAGATTTTACATGGGATGTCTATTGTTTTTATGGTTCAGAACCCAGTTGTTAGAAAAATGAAAAAAATATAATCTTGGAACAGGATTCTGCATCTGTGTCATTTAGTTTAACTAACATTTTCATTGCACTAACTTCATTGTACTAATTTGTACTGAAATCAATTAAACTGTTGAATCATGTGTTTGTCAGGTGGCATTCCTGTGGCATATATATAGTACTTCAAGATTTTCCATTGGGGTCTAAATTCCTCAGCAAAAATACAGCTCTGAAATGCACAGTAAGACACAGGCTACCTTCTATCTCTTATGCAAAAATCCTGTATGTGTCACACGTACATTTTATATCAGGATTAATGTCTTTAATATTTTCCCTGTTTTCTCTGCTGAACCCTATCTGCAATGACCAGCCTCATCATCATTTTTAACTACAGACATGTTCAAGTTCTATTACCATTTCATCCATTAAACTGTGTGCTGAACAATAATTACCAGCCCTACGAAAGGATATTTCATCTAGTGGTACCGATGTGAATTAAGATACATTTTCACACTGTCCCAAACGGCGATTAGCTTTTCAGGGGTTTATTTTTCTTTTCCTTTCCTTCTAATTCTCATGACTCTCCTCCCTTTTCCTTGTCTTCCCCCTTACAGCAGGGTTTTTCAAACAACAAACGAGCGTGGGCTTAATTTACACCTTTTCTTACACCTTCAGAGCACAGCTATTTTTAAAACCGCACAGGGCATTATTTTTCACCGCTTCTATGCTCTCTCGTACTGAAATGGCTTTTCCCCTTCCCAAAGGTTAAACTGAACGAACAGTTCCTCGCCCCCTCCTCACCTCCCGGGCGGGTCCGGGCGAGCAACAGCCTGCCGAGGGGTGTTCACCTCAGCGCGCCCGCCACAGGGCCGCGCCCGGGAAGCGGACGGGCAGGCAGCAGCCTGGCTACAGCCCCAGCCCGCTTTCCCCGCCGATTTTCGGAGGAATCGGGCAAATTCGGTGTCGGCGCCCAGGCCGGCGGGCCCGGGGCGGGGTGTGTGTGTGTGTGTGTGAGAGGGAAGCTGTGTGTGAGGGGCCGGGCGCGCGGGCAGTCCTGACAGAAAGGGCGCGAGCCGGCGGAGGCAGCGCGGCCCTTGGTCTCCAATCGCCTCAGGCAGGCGGGCGACCGGGCGGGGGCATTTCCAACCGCCGCCGGTGACCGACCGCGGAGTAAGCCGAGGCGGGTAAGCCCGACCCGGTTAGCGGAGAGCCCGAGGAGGGAGGGAAGGGAGAAAGGGAGGGGACGCGGCTGACTGAAGCGCGGCCGGCGGGGCGGGAACGGCGGGGCGGGAGGGGAGGGGTCCGCCGCGGGGGGCACCCAGGCGAGGGAGCGAGAGAGCGAGCGAGCGCGCGCGCGCGCAGGCGGGGCCGCGCGGCGGCGGGAGCGCGCGGCGGCGGCGGCAGCTGGGTAGCCCGCCGGGGCACCGCCAGCCTCGGCCGCGCCGGCCATGGATCCCTTCCCCAAAGACGGCGAGAGCGCGGCGGCCGGGGAGCCCAGCCGGGGCTCTGCCCCTTCCAGCGGGGTGGTGGTGCAGGTCCGGGAGAAGAAGGGCCCCCTACGCGCCGCCATCCCCTACATGCCGTTCCCCGTGGCTGTCATCTGCCTCTTCCTCAACACCTTCGTGCCGGGGCTGGGTAAGGAGCTCCACAGCCCCGGGCGCGGCGGGAGGGCGGCCGCCGCCGCCGCCGTCGTGCAGCCGGGGCGGGGGTCTGCCGGCGGCGGACCCCGCCGCGGCGGCAACAACTTTCCACCGACGGCGCCGCAGGAGGGGAGGGAGGAAAGGGAGGCAGCGAGCCCCTCCGCCCCGGCGGAAAGTTTTACGGCGGGGGTCGGGGCGGCGCCTCCGCCGAGGGGTCCCCGGGGAAGAAGCGGCCGGGCGGAGAGCCGTCGGTCCGGCGGCCGCCCCGTCCCTCGGGGCAGCGTCCGCTGCAGCGCGGAGGGGAGGCGGGCGGCGCGGGCTCCGCCGTCGTCGTGCGACTCGGGGAGAGGCAGCGGCGGTGTGTGTGTGTGTGCGTGTCATGTTTTCCTCGGGCAGCAGGCAGGGACCGGTGACCGGGGCGAAGGGCACCCGTCCGACCCCCGTGGGGCTTCAGCTGGGTGACTGAGCGGGGCAGAGGCCGGTCTCCGGCCTCGGGGGTTGAGCATCCCCCGCGCTTTCCCACACTTCCCTTCCCTTCAGGCAGGGCATGGCCCGGAGCTGGGAATCCTGCGATTTCGGGAACGGGCTACAGTTGTTCGGGCTCTTGCGAACTGTAATTTTAGTCAGAGGACAGAGACCAGAGCGGCCACGTCGCTCGCCAGCAAAGACGAGCTTTCGGAGCCCCTCTTTCCAAGTTTCCTAAGGAGACCCCTGAAAAATGCTGATCCTGTACCACTACTCTTAGGAACCGATGTCCAGAGAAACTGGGGATTCACAGTTTCTCAACATGAAGTCCCTAGTGAGCGACTCGGGTAACGCATCCCTAAGCTGTGGCTGTAATCCCTTCTGCGTTTCCCTTTCCTCCTTTTTAATTAGAAAATACTTGCTTACTGCAACTGGAGCCTAGAGTTTGAACACTACAAAGGCACCCGGGACACAAGGCTAAATACAAGTATCCTAGCTGCAAGCAAAACAGTCACATTTAAAAAAAAACCCCAAACAAAACAAAAACCATTAGCCCATACCTTGAGTCTCTCATAGTCCATTTCTAGCCACAACTTCTGCTACTATAGCCACTGCAAGAGCCTTGCTTGTGGTATAGGATTATCTCCATGCTTGCCCTGCTTTTAAAGAGCTAGCGCCCTGCCCTTAACTGCTTCATGTGTTTCAGGTGGCTTAATTCTTTAATGAATCTGAAATTCTTAAAGTTCTTCTCATTAAAGTATTACCTAAGTCTGAGTGGTATACTGTGTGCAACGTATACAAACCATTGCTATTCCAGTGTCTTTGCTCTGAACCTACAGATGTATTCCAGAGGAAAACTTCCATCTTTTGAAATACCTTAGAATTCTCCTGTGGAAAGAATGGCATTGGTATATGTGCTTCCACATGTAATGCTGTGTGCTCAGGTGTGTTGTTTTCACAGCCCTTGTGTGCAGCCACCTGAAGAACCTGGCATGATGAATCAAACAGCAGCTCTCCAGTTGAGTGCTTTCATGGGGTTTTAGGTTATTGTTATTTAGCACTTAGTTCCCCACTGTCTTCAGAGAGAGGTGTTCAAAGCCAGAGCTTTCAAAGTGAAGATGTGGGTTTCCATTGGCATTGGAAGATGCTACATCTTCACTGTAGATGTATGAGAAAAAAACCTGACTTACCGTGCCCTTTTTTTCCTCATTTGAAGGATCTTATACTTCACACTGTGCTGCTTTGCACAGCACACTAGAAAACCCTCAGTGTTCTTTCTTCATCCTAGGATGGTAGGTCCCCATAAGCCATCCTCATGCCAGAATTGGCTTGAGGTGTGGTTATCTGCCCGGCGCTCTTCTCTGGCTGCTGCTGCATGGCTGCTGGAGGCAGGCAGTGGTGTGCCTTCCCTCACACAGAAGGTGTCAGTAAAGAATGACAGCAGATAGCGCTTCCTTTCTGAAGGTGGGTGTACAGGGCTCCCAGTCCATGCTGGTTTGAAAACTTGAGAGTTGAATCTGGACTTTGCAGCCATGTTGGTTGTGTTATCACCAACTGGCTGGACCAGCCCAAAATGGTTTTAATTCTATTTTTGTATTTTTTAGCAGGCGGAGATTTTTTTTTTTAAACTTGTTTTCCATTTGATGCACTGATTTCAGTGGCACTTTCTGGCTGCCTATACCACTGTTCGTCCCGATCTTCTGTTGCAAAAGTAGCAAAACAAACAAACTACAACTTAAAAGAAATCCTTCCATGTGGTGTTCTCACAAACTGGGGAAAAGCATTGTTTTGGAGATGCATCCCAAACTCTGTATGCAAAGCATAGCACTTAGTCCATACGTAAATGAACCATTCTCTTAATGAAACTGCTAATATTGTACTCATTTTGATAGAAAATTTACTCTGAGATAATATACCTGACTAGAATATAGCTATTTACAATCTCAGCTATATCCTGTCGTATATCACATAGCCCACACACAAGGGGAAACAGGAGGAACACAAATCTACTGGCAGGAATAGTCACAGTAAAAAGAGATCTTGTGTCATTGTCACACTTCAGCCATCTCAATGAGCTGAGCAACACTTGTAAAATAAATAATATTTCCAGTGGTGTGAGGTATTCAAATCTAGTATGTAAGTCTATTCCCAGTGAAGTAAATGGCAAAATTCCCATCAGTTCCTGTAGTCCAGATTTATAACAGGTTAAAATGATGTTTCACAGGCTTGCTGTATATTTTGCCTGTTTAGGTGGAGAGTGTGATTGTGTTTAGGTGGTAATGGAAGTTCTCTATTTTTCAGCCCCTGAATTCATTCCTCATCTGTTTTGCACATGGTTATCATTCATGTGTAGGCTCTGCAGTACGATTGCAATGAAGTGTCAGAAGCCACTGGAATAGACAAGAAAAGGGGAAACCGAATAAACCAAGTGTTCCACTGCTTGGAGACCAGTGCATTTGAGGTGTTCATTAGTGCCCAGTACCTCAAACTAGTGATATCCAAATAGAATCTGTGCTCCAATGCAGGCTATCAAATACTCAGTCTCTCAGCATCTGAAAGCCTCTACTTTTTTTGAGTTAAATTATCATTTCTAGGTTACAGAAGTCATCTATGAAGGTGAAATCTGAGAATTTTAAACATCCAGTTTATTTTTCCTTTTTGCTTTATGTTTTGCAGTAGTACTGTATTTGGACAGGAGAAGTAACACTTTCTCTTTGTTTATAGTCAGTTTATTTTTTTCAGTTGGTTAATTTTCAGGTTTTTATGTAGTAACCCAGAACTGCAGGTTTTAAGATGCGTTGTAAACTGGGTATTAATTCCTCTTTGCATGTATGTTACAAAAGACGCCTTGGAAATTTTTCATACCCAGGGGATATGTTAACTTTTGCCTTGCCAAAACTTAAAATTCAGATCAAATACAACCTAAAAAAGCTTGATCAACCCATCTACTTGTAATCTGCTTTGCAGAACAGCCTTGAAATTACACACTGCTTCCATTCACTATGATAGATGCAACCACTTGGAGACATCCCGGATCAGAATTTTCCATGGTCCGATGCAGTCTTCCTTATCTGCATCTGATAGGGCTGCAGGGCTGAGCTATAACAAAGGTCTCGCTAGCACAAGTTCATAAAAGGAGCAGGTAGTATGAAAGGGAGAAGAGGGAGCTGGTGTTCTCAGCGAGTGCTGTAGCAAAAGTCATCATGCTGTTGTCTACCAGCATCCCAGCTCTACCACAGGCACCCTCTGCCACAGACACTGTAACCTCTAGTTTGGCTTAGGGCTTCTGGAGCAGGCTCTGTGGCCTCTGTGCCAAATCATGCTGTGATGAGCTCTGGAGAATGGAAGATGATGACGCCAGCAGAGATAAATGGTGGTGTATGCTCTCTTTTTCAGTTCCCGCAGGATTGAGCAGTGTGCACCTCCAGCCGGTACGTGCTGCAGATGGCAATTGAGAGAAGGGGCTGGCCATGCCCTTTAGCTGGCAGACAGTGTTCTCTTGGAGCTGCCGCGTGCCAGTCAGCGTGGGAGAAGATCTGGCTCCTTGTCATTCCCTGAGCTGATACATGGGAATCTTGCCCTCCTTCCTACCCGTTTTTCCTTCCCTCGACATCACGTGTGTGGGAGGGGGGAAACGAAGGGGGAGAACTTGAGGGAAATGTGAGAAGTGAGTGGAATTATCTGAAAGTATGAGGTATTCTCCAAGATTAATCCCTTCTGTCAGGAAGGGGGTGGACTTTTGGATCACAGCCTGAATTATACATGTATACTATTTTTATGCAGGGAGTAATTGAAATACGTAGCATAAAATTATGTTAGTGCAAGGTAGGAGAGCAGCCACCCATGTGCCATGAAATAGCCGTGGAGGACATCATGAGTGACAGCGTCTCACAGACAGCTGGGGAAAGAAGGGGTGATTCCCAGACCACTGAACTTTTTTCTTCTGTGGTATATAGCTCGCCTGTCCCTGGGTGTGTCAGCTCCATATCACGAGTCTTCTACCATCTGTTTATTCTGCTTCAGCCTTGTTAGAGTTCAAGGGCTAGACCTTCAGCCATGTAAACATGGCTTTAATACTCGATTTATAGAAGCCAAGCATCTGCAGAAGGCTCTCATTAGAAGCCACGGCTCTCTTCAGCAGAATGAGTTCTCCAAAGAGCTGAATAGAAGTACAGAACACAACACTAAGGAAAGTTGCAGGGATGAGATCTGCATAAAATTATCAATACCCATTTTTTTGTTGTTGGAGTGGTAAATAGATGCCTCAAGCAAATATCCATTGCCTTCATTATTGAAACAAAGAATTTCAAGGAAAAACACATTTTCTTATCTATAGTAGGACAAATATTGCAGAAAAGAAATCGGGGCTTTCAGACATCTGTGCATTAAAATCTCAAACTTGCTTTGGCATTTACGATCCTTTTAAATCTTTTTTTTTTTTCCTATGGACATGTAAATCAATGAATCTGGGTGATTTACAAGCTCATTTGTGTATAACAAAGGTTTTTCAAGTGTTTGTATGAATTTGTGTTTGTGAACTTTACTGCTGGAACTCTTTAGCTAACATTGCCTTTCAGCCTGTGATGTATAGACTACTGGTAGTCTGCAGAAACAAGCTATTTGTTCATGAGAGCATAATTAAACAAAACAAACCTATTGTCAGTAGACTTCACTCTGTTGGGGTTTGTATTTTCCACTGAAAAGATCAAGAAGTTCTTTATGGTAATTTCTTCATCTGCTTGTGCAAGGTAGGAAAGGAGACCTGTGATAAAATGTGTGCATCCAGGTTACTGCTCCATTGCTGGTAGCAGTGGTATCAGCTGTGCTGTATATATTCCTCATGGTGAGGTGAAGTTGGGCACAAGAACAACTGAATCTGCAGGTTTCTACTCCTGCAGGTCCTGTTCTTGTCAGTATGGAGAAGGCCATTGATTTCCTTTTTTTATTGTTTAAACAGAGATTTAAGTGAGAAATCTAAATATCTTATATAACTTACTTGGCTGATCATATTGAATAGTCACTTAATGATCTTGCCAGCACAGGGTAGTCTGGAATATTTTTGTGCCCTCAAGTGTCTGGACCATCTAGAATGACAAACAAGCTTGGAAAACTAATCACAGATAATTTGTGATCAGAATAAATGCCAAATTATTTTGAGTTTGTAGACCCATGGTTGAGACAACTCCAGCCTGTGTATCTGATCAGCAAAAAAACAATAGGTTTTTTTCTCTGCTGAGGGATCTGGCATGGACCCTCAGTTTTAATCCAGTGTCCAGTGGCATGCCCTGCTATATTTTAGAAGAAAGCTGCTTTCCGCTTTGCAGCTGTATTTTATTAGCCCATACTTGCCTGAATACTTAATATATTTTTCTTCTTTCTCCGTTTCATTTCACGTGTTTTACACTGGATCTTTTCCTTCCGTTTATCCACTTAGCCATAATAGTCATACATGTACATGCCTTCTTACTCATCACCCTTTTGTGGCCCTTGCTTTATAAACGCAGTTATGGGCATACACGGCAAAAGCACAGCAACGCCTTGTTCTTGAGTACAGTCTCTGTCACAGTCCAAATATTTAGTACTGTTTGTGTCCTTTGGTCAGGTTTTGCTCTCCAGTCCTTGCAGTTGGTAAAAGTCAGCTGTTGAGCTCTACTTGTGTTTATAACGACTTTTTGGTTCATTTCACTGTCAAGCTGTGCACTAACCTAGTGCTGCTGCTTTTGAATTGCTGTCAGTGCTAGACCAACTTAAATGCAAACAAGTTTCTCTTCCCTCCCTCATGCCTTCTGTTTCCATCAAAATAGAAGACAAAAGAAATGGCCAGTGACGTTTTTGTTCACTGCTGTCATTGAAGCAGCTCTGTGGAGGTATTCATTACTTAACAAACACGTAAGGAGACAGCGTTTGCTCAGCATCTCGCAGTCTCGTTTGTCATTTAATGCAATTTGGACAGATGTACTTGAAGATTAAGAGTGAAGGTGGGAGCAGACAGCAGAGAAGAGCTGTTAAATGGCCAAGTAAACCAACTGAATTTTAAAGAGCCTGGAAAGCTGTTCCAGACGAAGGGTGTGATGAGGAGAAAAATAGAGAATCAAGCCCAGAAGGAGAAAAGTACATTCACAGAGATTTGGTGAGAAGGCCAAAGAACTGGAACTTCTTGCAGCAAGGGAGAAAAGGAGTGAAAGGATTTGAAGACGGAAGTAACTTGGATGAGGAGAATGCTTTTGAGGGTGAATTTTGGCCAGTCTGGATTGCAGGATGGAGGCGAATTGTTCTTCTGCTTCGATCAGTGGGTGTTGGAGAGATTTACAAACTCCGATAAAGCACCATTGCCTGCAGCAGTTCCCTGCCATTTTATCTCTGTTCCAGCATGAAAAGAGCATTGAGAGTTGTGGAGCTGTTCAGGATAGCCAAGGGAGGAGCAGCAAGCAGAAACCAGGTTCCTCAGTCTCTTTCTTACCCATGGAATTGCGCTGCAGCACCCGGAACACAAACACACCCGTAGGTGGCAGCAGCTGGCATAAAGCAGAAAGGTGAATTTTAGAATCTGTATACAATTTTGAATTTTGTGGAGAAACAAGTGATTGGATGGTAAAGGGATTCTAAAATAGTCCCTAAGTTTGTAAAAGGGACTGGAGTTTGCAATTAATTTATGAAAACTTTCATTCAGAGGTAACCTGGAAAGGAGAAAAGGAAAAGAGCTTGCTTCTTTTCTATGAGATACAAAGTCAATCTGACATATAACATTTTTTCTTCTGTCTTTGGACTTGTCTTCATTTTAGAACTTTACAACTTTAAAGTTACACAGTTGCACCACTACAGTGGATGCATATGTACTCAGTTGTAGCACTGCGCAAAAATGCTGGTCAATAAAGATAGAACAGAATAGACTATTTCAGTTGGAAGGGACCTACAACAGTCATCTAGTCCAACTGCCTGACCACTTCAGAGCTGACTGAAAGTTAAAGCATGTTATTAAGGGCATTGTCCAAATGCCTCTTAAATACCAACAGGCCTGGGGCATCAACCACCTCTCTACAAAGGCTGTTCCGGTGTTTGACCACCCTAGAAATGTTACCTAATATCTAGTCCAAACCTCCCCTGGCACATCTTTGAACCATTCCCACCTGTCCTGTGACTGGATACCAGGGAGAAGAAGAGATCAGCACCTCCCTTTCTTCTTCCCCTCCTCAGGAAGCTGTAGAGAGCAATGGGGTTACCCATCAGCCTCTTTTTCTCCAAACTAGACAAACTCAGACTCCTCAGCCGCTCTTCAATAAGATGTGCCTTCCAGCCCGTATCTGGAAGACGGTAAACCAGTTTAGAGTGTTGTACCTATGGCCAGGACTTGGGATGTTACTAACATAAAGGTTCTCTCATCTGGCAAACCTTACTGACAGTTAAAAACATTATCTGTGCCTTACACAACTTCTGCTGGAAGTTACTGCTCCAGCAGCAAGGGGAACAGAAGGGAATGCCCACCTCTGCTGCAGCTACTCCAGTTCACAGTCCAACATCTCATTTGAAACTGCAGTTGGAGCTCAATTGCCTTTCAGTTGCTGGTCTGTGAACTGGAGCAGTTGTGGTATGATACACACATAAAGAAGCTGGTGTGGCAGCAGTATTCCTTAGCAGAGAGCTGGAGCCAGCATCGTACAGCAGCCGTAGACTTGGCTGAATACAAGTCAGACCCAGGACATGACATCAGCACGGGCCCAGCCTCTCATGAGAAAGAAAAGTTTGTGTTGACCGAGCTTGCTTTAGAGATTCCAGGAATGTGAAACCTGGGTTTCCCTGGTTCTGCTGAAGATTGGGAGCTTTTTCGTTAAGTGAAGGAGTTAATCCCTCTTCCCACTCTTCCCAGGGTTTTTGAGCATTTGTGTTAACTAGGAGCCCCAAAATGAAAATATTGTAAGAGCTTGAGAAAAATCACATGCCATTCTACCTAGTTATGTTTCACATGTTGATTTCTGATGTAATAAACTTACTGGGTTTCATTGTGTATAGAGTCAAAGAAAAAATAAGTAGGCAGAACTTGGATATTTGATTTAAAATACTCATTTCCACAGATTGTTTTCTCTCTGTCTTACCACTTAGAAGCTGCTCTCACCCTCCTTCCTCCAGCAATGTAGTCCTGTTATAAAGGCAGTTCAAAGTTCAGTTTTCCCATTCCAAGGGAGTTACAGGCCAAACAGTTTCTAACTACTTGACAGCCCCTCAAAAGGCCTAGCAATGCAATCCTGACTCGCAATATTTGGTGTTTCCTTAGAACCCTGTACCCTGAGGTTCCTGATTAGGTGAGAATCTCTGCTTCCAAGAAAAGAAAAAGTATAACTCTCTTGGCTTTGGAGCAGGATTTGAAGTTATGATCCTGTCTCAAAAAAAAAAAAAAGAAAAAAAAAAAAGGGGGGAGGGCGGGGCATGATGGGGGTAGAAAATGAATGGCTTTTTTTTACAGTCTCAGTTTTGGAGAACCTGACTGATGATTTCTCAGCACTGGAGGATGACCATATGATACTGAGCTTTTAAATTAAAAAAGTAGATACGTTGCTAACTGATGTACAACTCTGCCAGACTAGACAAAATCATGGACACTCGTGTCTTTGAGCATATAATCATGAAATATCCAGACTAGTAAATATAAATGAGATGGTTGGTGAAAGCTGATTGGTAATACACCAACTTAAATTAAAAGTTCCACTATAAGCATACCCAAAGGATATGCCCAGAGTGGATCATGGTCAAATCTTGCTAGAGGAAAGAGTGAATACGATCAACAGAGGAACTCTTGGAAACATAATTGCGTTCACTGCAGGGGTTCAACCTGTACTGCATTTCTAACTTCAGTAATAATGCTTATACAAGGAACTGTGCAGGGGACTAAGGCTGCTGTCTTTGGGAATAGGAATTTAAATGTATTTAAATGTATAATTATCCAGCATCTCACCAGCTTGTCATTTATCTAGACTGAGCTCTCAGTTTGCCACAAGCATAGATGAATAGCCACACAAAACTTACTAGTGCTCTGAGTCTGTGGATAATAATTTTGTTACAGTTATAACACATGCAAGTTTGTAAAGGATGCAAAGGCTAAATGGTCAGATTAATATTGAGGTCATGTTAGAAAAAATTTCAATTGAACTAAATAAGAATGTTTTAAAGAAAGTGTACATTTTTAGGTAAGTGTTACAAGCCCTTGAAGAACTGAGATTTTAATGAAGATTAATAAACTAGATTATAAGGAGCCATTGTTACAAGTTTACTATGTTAAATAGTTGAGTTATTTTACAAAGGACAAATCATAATATTTATATGAAAATATTTTACCTGAAATAAAATAAGCCCAATGATCACATTAGTATAACACTGTCCAGCTGAAACAGTTTTGCTGTTTTAAGTTTAAAATATGTGTTTATTTGTATGCATATATCTATTACATATGCCCATATGGTGAGGTGAGATCTTGGGTTTAAATGATTTCTCCCTTATGTAGGTAGAAAACAATTTGTTGTATCTGTTTTTTTAAGTGCATTCATAAAAGAATGGATTTTAGATTTCATAAATGGGTTTTGTGAATTTGCTATTTTTAAAATACTTGCAAGACCTCTTCTGTTGCCATGACAATTTGATTTCCATAAACATGATTTTTTTGTGTGTGAATATCCAACATTGTATTTGCTATGCTGTGTTGGGGAAAGGAGATGGCAACTTGACACCATAGAAATCACTATGCGGAGAGGCCCATATAGTCAGACCTCTTTCACTGACAGTGGTCAGGACCAGGTTCTTTATACTAAGATAAAATAAGCTCTTGGATCAAGGTTTATGTATTTATATTCCCTGTAAATGAAAAATTTGTTTGTTTGTTTTTTCCCCATATCTTCTTGCAAACACTGTTTTGGAGTCAGGAAGCTTTAAGTTTCTTTTCCACTGAAAACTGGTTCCAAGAATCTGGAGATTGAATTCTACCTAAAAGTACAGCTGGACCTCCTTGGATCTACATACACAAAGCAGCTGTAAGGACATGCAACTCTCATTGCCCTGCAACCCACTCTGGAGTTGCTGTCCTAGTGGGAGGAGGTCACAAAGGATTTAGGAGTGTGAGAAAGGACTGGTCACACATTGAGACATTTGTGAGGTGTAGCCAGAAGAAAATCCCTTTCTAGCTGTGGGATCGGCATGGTTCCCTATACCTTCTTTCTGTCTTTGTGAAATGATTGTGACGAATCAGACCTGTTTCCAAACTCATTTGGACCACACTGGTTATCGAGTAATCCACTGAAAGAGTAGGTACATTGGTTTTGATGTAGTTAGACAAATTAGTTAGTGCGGATGCTATGGATTGGGCCATTACATTATCTCTTGATCTATTTAATTGTGAAAGCATTGCCACATTTTCCTGTCTGTATTGCAAGGATGATACTGTTTTTTGCTGCATGTCTCTGTTCTTTAGCTCTGCACCCGACAAACTGATCAATACCAGAGAAGGCTTAGCAGGGGTTTTAGAAAACAAATACTAAATCTTTTTAAAGACTAGCTCCTTACATTGTATACTGCCACAGAAGACCAGCGTTCTTTTACACCCATGCTGCAGATGTGTAGATAGCTGTACAAGTGCAAAGCAGAGCTTGAACCAAGCTATGGGTGTGGATAGAAGAATGGGGAGGACTCTTGTGTTCAGCCATCAGCCATTCCGTGTCACCAACCCATCTTGATCCAAATAACTCAGGCACAAAGGTGCCAACATGCAATTTCTCATTTCCATCAGAGTTAAGCCTCAGTATTCCCACTTTGGATGGTAGATTCAGGGCAACGTAGTTAAAAGTAGGATCTGTCTCCTTGTGCTGTGTGCAGCTGATACTTAGAAGAGACCTGTGGTGGAGCCAGGAATGGAGTTTAGACTGAGCATTAGTTCCCAGGAACCGCTTTTGCTCAGCAAGTGAACCTTTTTACTGAAGCTGTGATGAGTAAATGGTAACAGTCCACCCTTTGTATTACTGGCACAAGGAATAAAAGATTTTTCTTCTCTGTATTAGCTAAAATATGGTATACATGGTACCACTGAAAATCCATACCATGTGTGTATGTGTTCTGCTCTCACATCAGTGCTTTCAGTCCACTGGGTGTTCTTTCAGTGCTCATTTACTCTCTGTGTGCTAAGGCAGAACTGGACAGAGAGAATGTCCCCTTTCTCATTGCTCTGTGGGATCCAGGTCACATTGCTTGGAGCAACAAACAGTCATCTGAACCAGTGCAAAACAAGTATAAAATGTTCCCATTTCAAGCTAAACGCACTTGTCAGAACTGAGAATCCACGACATGCAAAGCAATGTAGCGTTGAGCCTCCAGAACCATTTTTGCTGCTTCTTGTATCATTGAGCTGGCCCCTTGCGGTTGCTCCTTTGAATAAGTATTACTTACTGTAAAGAAGAGTTGCAGAACTGAGCTCTTACATTGCACTTAAAACCAGAGAAGACTCTTCCTAAGTTGCAGTACCAAGTAGGACACCGACTGAGAATTGTATTTCCCAAATGAGCTAGCAACCAAAGCTAAAAATCTGAGGCTGTTGCATCACAAAACTTACTTTCCTTTCTCCCTTACAAATGTGGTTTTGTTTTAAATATTTATGACACTTCATCTTACAGTAGTAAATGTTCTTTAGTGTATTTTGTAAAAGGAATGATACTTAAATGACACGAGACCTTATTCCAGTGACTGTGATTTAGGACTTTCCTGAGAAGTCCACTATTTACCGGTGTGAGAAGTGCTGAGTAGGTAGTTGAGCAGGGTTTTACTACATTATTATTTCAGTAGCACTGTAAAGTGCAGACACTCAGGTCCTGTTATGATACAGAAATATGAAGGAAGAATTAAAGAATCATAGACTGGTTTAGGTTGGAAGGGACCTTAAAGATCATCTAGTTCCAACCCCCCTGCCATGGGTAGGGACACCTTCCACTAGACCAGGTTGCTCAAAGCCCCATCCAACCTGGCCTTGAACACTGCCAGGGATGGGGACATGTCACACACTTAGACAGGGATTACGATGTCATGCATTTAGACTGTTTGCAGTCTGAATGGAGAAGTCAGAGAAAATAACCTGCTGAAGATTGTCCAGGAAGTTGGTGGCAGAACTGGCAAGAGAATCTATATGGACTTCTTGCGATTCAGTGCCTCAAATCATGCAGCCGTACTTTAGTTTCCATTACTCTCTTCCAAGGAAACTGCTTTTAATGACCTACCTCCATCATGCTTGGACTTTGTGCTCATCAGGAAGCAAGGTGTTATCTGTGCCATGCATTAGTGAAAACACAATAAATAGGGTGGACAAGGCAATGTGTAGTTCAGATGTGCTGGTTACTTCCTCATGTGATCTTATGATCTGCCTTACGCCTGTGAAAGCTACAGACTATCTTGTACACACAAGTGGGACTTCAGCATGTTTTAGTACATGACAAAAAACCGCAAAACCAAAACCCAAAGCCAAGCAAGCACCGATGCACCCTAGAGCTGCTGTTTGAAAGAACACTGATTTGTACTGTGCTTTGTAGTTTAGTATTTGGTAGATACTTGCAGTAAGTAGGCTCCACTGTATTCCTTCTTGTTTACACCAGAATTGTGTGCAAAATGGGGCCTTACTGTGATCTTAAAATGTATTATTTTAAAATACATAATTTATACAACTGTGTAGGTGCCCATGGCACTGTACAGACAACAGGAAAAGAATGGGTCCTATCTCAGAAGGTTTTGATAGAAATGTAATCCCAACAGTCAAATCTGAGTTAAAAGAAATCTTAATAAAAACACACAATACAGTGTAATGAAAAGAAAAATATTTCCTCGAGTTGTATGTTTAAAAGCAGAGTTTTAAAGGCACAGTTGGGACTTGTTTCTTAGCAACAGGGCTCATCTGAGCCATGCAAACACTGTCATGTTGGAAAAAAGATACCCTCAAGAAGAAAGGCAATATGAAAGGAGCTAGAAACATCAAATTTAGATGTCTTCCTGCTGTTGCAGGAGCATTTCATCAGCATTGCAAAGCCTTCAGGCAATGACCAAGGTCATTTTGATAAACCGTAATGATCGGAACAAAGAACTTGTCTTTACTTCTCTTTCTCAACAGGGAAGAATGGCAAAAATAACATTTAAAAATACGTGCATTGGTATTACAGGGATACCATTAACCATAGTTTAGGTCCCGTCTTTGCTCTGTATCTATAATAACATGGCTGTATTCTATACTGAGGGCATAGGAGTCCTGCAGAACACAGTCCTTGCTCTGTTGTACCTCATACTGTATCCAGTACTAGATGTTTCAGAGGAAGATCTGTAATGAACAGAGTTGAATGCAATAACCTGCCTGTAGCAAAAGCTCCTCCTAAAGGAGTTGATTAGCTAGCTAATACACCAAAGCAGGAGATAATTTTTATTAGTAGTATTTAGTCAAAATAATTCTGCTAAATGGCAAATGTTCTTTTTATTGGGCATATTAGATGGGATTCATCTACCTGTGCATCTGAGTTGGTTGCTGTTATAATCTGTGGGGAGGAATTAGGCACTACCAGCGTGTGACTCATCTCTAAAATAGGTTAAGTGAATCACACCTCTGGGGGCCTCCGTCTCCTTTTTCTTTTCTTTTTTTTTTTTTTTTTTTTTTTTGACTGCAAAGGGTAACTGGCTCAGAGTGAGACACCTCCCTTGCAGATATCTGAAGTTAGGTCAGATGAAAGCTACCCATTAACTGGTTTGCAAAATAAGGCATTTGCTTTAAGAGTTTCAAAATACATCATGCATTGCCCACACATCTTTCTGGATCTCGTCTTGTCCTTACAAGAACTCATAAGTAGGTCTGACCTCCATGCCGTTTCCTAATGCGTATACATCTACCATGTCTCATGTAATTTGTGTATTTTTGAAGCTGAGACCTCCTGTTTTTCTCATGAGTCCTCAACATAAAAACTTTTAATTTCTGTAATTACTATCATTGCCATTCCCTGTAGCTCTTTGCTAGCTCTTTTCCAAACTGTGTATTGGGTGTTGGTAGCAAGGTTTTAGCAGCATAGTGCTGCAAGGAAGGGGGACATGTCTGTGAGAACAGCTGAAAGACATGCATGGAGAGCCCATGCTGGAACAGGTACTCCTGACAGGAACTGCAGCTTTTGGAGGGTCCATGCTAGAGAAGATTTGTCCCAAAGGACTGCAGCCTGTGGAATGATCGACACCAGACCAGGGGAAAAGCCTCAGGAGGAAGGAGTGTCAGAGAGGAACTGCTGTGAACTCCACAGCACCTCCCCCCCCCCCCACCCCCCATTCCCCATCCTTCCTGCACTGCTTGGAATGGGGCAGAGCTAGAAGAATGAGGAATGAAAGAATGAAGTTGCACCTGGGGGCAGGGGGGGAAATAAGGAGGAGGAGGGTAGTGTTTTAATTTGCCTGTTTCTCACTATCCAAACCTATTTTAATTGGCGATAAATTGATTTTCCCCAAGTCCAGTCTGTTTTGCCTTTGGCTGTAATTGGTAAGTGCCTTTATCTTGACCCACAAACTTTTTCATCTTATTTTCTCCCACTGTCCTGTGGAGGAGGAGGGGAGTGAGAGAGCGGCTGGGTGGGTGTCTGGCAGCCAGCCAAGGTCAACTTGCCACAGCACATCACTGATTTCTGTAATGCCATTATAACCTCTTCCATAGCGTCCCTCCTCTGGTACCACCTAAAATCTTGTTAGCTTTGCTGACTGTGGAACACCCTGAGCACATGTTCTCGCTACACTGCTCGCAGTGATATTTAGATCCCTTCCTTGAAGGACGTGCTGGATATTCACATGTCCTTTCCTTTATGCATTATCTATGGGATAGAGAGAAGGGAAGAGGTCCTTGCATGCTCCATGTCAGTAGCATTGAGAGCTGCTATATATACTAATGGGGCTGACAGGTGAACTTGGATGCATCTTGAGAACTGGCTATCACCTCTCCTTGCTTCACCCCAGCCAACCAGGATGATGCCTGGCAGTAATCTCTGGTTGTGATGACTAACATAGAAAGGTTTCCCTTCTTACTCTTCTTCTGACTTCTGGGGTATTGACAACTCCATCAGAAACTTGTTTGTGGCAGCTCAAGCAGTTACAGCTGAAGTAACAGTGTCTGTTCCATGCTCTAGCTGGAGATTACACCACCTCACATCAAGAGATGGCAGAGGAGAACATCTACTGGTAACTCAGTGCAAAGCCATGGTTAAAGTAAGCTAAGTTTAAGCTTAGGAAATCTTTGGTAAGACTCTGCACTGAATCTGCTGTGGCACAGATACATGTTCCCATCTGTTGAGTCTGATATGGGCTTATAACCTATACTAAAAAGAGATTAATTGCCTGGCAGCTGATTCTCTTCAGCCTGTAAGTCCTCACATAGTTGTACAGCATAAGCACTTGGTAGTATGCTGTTGGACAAGTTCTGCTTTCCTCAAGTCATAAAAAACCCCCCAGCACATATCATTAGCACTGCTTAACAGGAAGAAATGCGAACTATGACAGCACAGGAAAGAGACTTTTCAGACTAACATTCTTTAATATCCTGTAGTATCCTCATTTTCTGGTACATACTCATAATGCCGGTCTGTATGTTTCACTTTCATTATAGCCAAAAGCCTTGGAGGGCAGTGAGGCTAATCTAGGAAAGCCAGAATTTGACTGAGGAACCTGACAGCTCTTTCACTACGGCCTCAGGCATGACTTAGCCTGGAATTCCTTGATTTCAGTGGGAATTAGGTACCTCAGTGTTTTCAAAAGTCCATGCTTTAGCTTCTCTGCCTTCCTTCTTTTGTTCTGCAACAGAAGGAAGAGAATGCTAACATGCATATTTAGAGACATGCACTGGGGTATCACTAGTACTTACGAAATGCTAAGATAAAGAGAGCTAGATGAAGTGCTTCTTTTGGTCAGTATGGACATTAGGAGAGAAGTGGCAGTATGTTCAAAACTAGATAGGTAGAGAAATATATGCAGAGTTATTTGTATATGTTAAAAAAATATTGAAGGGTTATAAGTAGTTTAGGGCCAGACGTTTGAGAAGGATAAGAACTATGTTCGTGTTCCCTCCCTGCTGAGCAGTTTGGCTCAGCTGTTAATCTTCACTGGAAAATAAAAAGCACTTCTCCCATAGGCTTGTATTGTCTTAATCCCAGATCTAGAAATTTGATTTTTCACATGGATTCCGTGAATGGTGCAAACTATGCCTGTCTTGTATGATTTGCCACTCATCTAGCAGTGATGAGCTTGAACTTTCCCACAGCACCAGACAGGGCCTGCTTTGTACAGCCAGCCAGTGTGTCAGCAAATGTGCCAGCACCTTCTCCTGATAATCCTTTCTTCCTTAAGGTATTCTGTGATTTAGGGACTTTCTAACCCACAAGTTGTAATTGCATCCCTGTATTGCAGTAGCCTTTGACTGACCTTTCTTCTATGTGTATTTTGACTGGTATTAGTTCAATTAGTAGTGAGGGGAACTGATCACGCTGTTTTACTCTGTCCAGTCCTCTTCCCACTCTCATCCCACCCCAAATCTGGTCTTGCTTTCTGTCAAATGGGCAAAAAGAAGAGCTAGTTCCACGTGACCCATAGCTACTAGCACATGCGTTGGCTTGAAACATTCTGCTGCCACCCATACCATCTCTCAGGTAAGGCATGGTGGGCTTTGTGCAAAGCATCATCCCAGTTTCCAAACATTCAGCCAAAAGACTAAACACAATCCTGACAGCTGGTCATGTTTGCCCAGTTCCCTGCAAGAGCAGAGACAGAGTTACTGGGGGGCTTAAGCAGCAATATTTGTTCTACCTCTGCAGGAACAGTTTGGTTTTGAGGCTCTTTCTAGAAACGGCAGGGTGATCTGGGTGTTGGGCCCAGGACACTTGGATCTTCTGCAATGGTTGAGAAGACACAGAGCAAGTTGCAAAGGCAAATGTAAAGATTTCTAAAGAGTCCTGGCTGCCTCTAGTTTCTTGCAGGGGAATACAGTAGGAACTGCCAGGGGAGCTCCCCAGCCCTGACCTCTTGTGCTTAGTGATCCTTCATGAATCATGCATTTAGGCTAGTTTGCTCCATCTACACCCCAGGCCCACTCATGATTCTGATTTAGCTCAGCTCAGACAAAAGCACCCAGCACTTTTACTGTGTGCAGAAATTCCTTTTCTACATGAGGAGTACTTTCTGGGTGAGAACTAAGTCAAGTCTGCATGGCCCTTAGGAACTTCTCATTAAGGAGTTCAATCTGTGGTTCTTGAACCTAAACTTTCCTTCTCTCCCGCTGTCCTGTGTGCCAACCTGCCATTGCCTTTCCCTGCAAGCAGCTGCCATGGGACAGTGGTTCCATTTGTAAAGCACAGTGTAATCATTAAGGAGTTGACATCCCACAGTAGGCCCTTCTGCTTCGATTATTGCACTGTCCTAATTGCCCTAGGATCTGAGATAGAGACATGTGGTTTGCTGTGGATGCCTCTGATGTCCCAGAGTATCGGTGGTCCTGTTCCAATCTGTCTCCAAGGAGAGTTTAATAAGATGCAGCTGCTTTGTGACGTGGTCCTAATGCATTAACATCTTTGGATTTTGCATGGAACAGACATTTTTCTCTAGCAAATACTAATTGTAAAATTTAAGGTAATTTTTCATGACTGCATCTGGTTAAACAAATGTTCCTTTGAATGACAATAACAGGCTTCTGCTATCAGATTGTTCTGTGTAGCATAGTCAGCTAAAAATACATGCTTTTTTTTCATTGCAGGCACAATAAAAGATAGCAGAATAGCTCTAATGTGTCAAATTGTTGCTTTTGTACAATACTGTACTAGAAATTTTGTAAAATGTGAGGGAAGAAAAAAATGCTACATTTTTATCACTAAAATGGAAGAAAAATTATTTTTTTTAGCTAGAAATATGGGGTTATTTAATGCTTAAGTGTAGGAAGCTCTAATGACTGTAGAAACACACTTTAGGCACCTATAGTGATTAGCATAGAAGAGTAAGGAATTCCTAAGTAGGAAGAGAACATCGTGGTATATAGCAGTGTATCAATGGTCCACTCTTTCAGAGAGCACACAGTAGCCTGTGCTTTACGGGAGTGGGGGGAAAGCATGGACTCACCACTGTTTGTTAGTGAACAGCTTGCTTTCTGCCACCACTCATTGACTTTGGGCAGGAGAAAGTATAGCTTTTTGTCATTTTGGTGGTTAGAACTGCAGATATCTACGTGTCAGAAAAGCATCTGACCTATTCATTAGTCTTAAAAAAGGAGTATTAAAAAAAAATCAGTGATTAACTGATTTAACCTCTGTAAATTCCTAACATGGATGGGGACATTTGTTAATTACAGAAATAAATTGTTGCAACAAGTTACCTTGTGTCACACAGGAAGTACAACAGGTCCTTAATTCAAGTGTAGGGGTTTTATGTTGCAGGGTATATAAATGCTAACAGCAACAGATGTTCATCAGCTCCAAAAGTAAAGTCTTAAGAGTGGAAAGCATCCACACACAGGAGCTGGATAACTAGTCTGCCAGCTGTACAGCTTCTGGGCACAAGGTGAGCCTGGAGACCCTGCCTGGATCACTGGGCACCACGGTCCTGCTCAGCTAGGGAGCAAGGAGAGCAACACCGGCTGCTGTATGGATGTATGGGGAAGAGCCTGTTCCTCATACAGCACAACAGACTTGCTAAAAAGTTAGGAAAGTGTGTGTATGCATATAGGATCGATTTTCTACAATTTCTAATTCTGCTCAAATTGCAGGGATGCATTTTTATGTTAGCCCTGTTCAAGTTCCCATTTGGATTTAATTCATCAGCCTCACACAGAGCAGCAGGCGTATAATGTTTGCCATGGCCTGTTACTATTATTTGAAAGAATTCTCTTTCTGCTATTTGCACTTCTGAGTTTCTGCCAAGATCAGGTTAGGCCTGATGAGCCAAATTAATCCCCGGTGTAACTCTGTGGCAGTCAATGGATTTATGTCAGAGATGAATCTGGGCCCAATATAGATGTATTTTTTGGCAGTAGGAAAAGAACACCAACACAGGCATGAATAAAGGCTAGATGGATGGTCCCTCAGCTAAGCTTGCCCTTTCAAGAAGTGTTTTTCCTCTATGCCCACCCCTTCTTTCCAAGGAGATGTGTGCCTTTGCCTTCCTTACTGCTTGCTTTGGAGTCCTGAACCAGGGGAGCCATGCAAGGTACAAGTGATGGTCCTCAGTGCGTTGGAGGTTATGGAGCTTTTTGAGCTGCTCCAGAGCCCCACAGGCTCTTGAGAGAGATAGTATGTAGCACCAGTTCCTGAGAAGATACGGCAGGAGTAGTTTTGGGGATATTCAAGAACTACAGTATGAGCTCTTTGGGACAGGGAGAATCTTCTGTGGTTCATACACTGCCTACCACAAGGAGGTCCTGGCCTTGGCTGGCACACAAGTAGCAAATGTGGATTCCCTTTTGTCTTCGTGACTGGTACCCCCCAAAACCCAGCCCTGTTTAGGAAACACCATGGAAAACTGGGCAAGAACTGACCATAGTGAATTCCAGTTTGTCAAACTGGAGGACATACAGAAGCAGAGAAGCAACATCTTTGGTTAGGTTGTGAAGTCTTGTGTTGCAATGTCAGTGTCAGCTGTCAGGCTTGGTCCCCTGCCCCCAGTCTGATGGCTTCTTGGTAAGGCAGGAACAGACATTTAGAAGTCTGAATCTCATCTCAGCTGCACCCTTTAACATTTAGATAAGTACTCCCAGCAGTCTTGTGTGGGGGAGTTGTATGATTTTACCGTCGTCCCTAACCTTATTGTAACTCATTCAACATGAGAATTGTAAAAAAGAACAAGGGACAAGGTGAAGCTATAATAATTTCCAGTTTCTCCTTGTATAACACTTTCCCTGGTACATCTCACTTCACATATGTCTCCTCTAACTCCTGAAGAATGGTGTCTTTGAATCATTGTATAGTAGAGGTATTACTATTCATATTTCACTCAGAATAATTACGTGCTATATTGTGATGTTGGGAACTCAGTTCTTTGTGATATCTACAAACAAATGCATATGCATTTTTATCTAATGCTGACCAGTAACTAGATGGCAGATATTGGAAATTGTTTGGTAAAGGGAAAATCTGTCCTGTAATGGAAATAAGTGTAAATTGGATGCTATTTCCTGCAAACTGGGAATGCAAGAACTCCTAGAGATGGAGGAGTGCAGGAGGCATTCCGATGAATAGGCCACACGTAAAATCCCACAAGCTCACTTACATGGCTGTGCAGAGGCCCAGGCCTTGCTGGACACGTCTTGGCTGGCCAAGTGGCATTAACACTTTGTGGATAACCCAGCTCCTCAATGGGACTCAGTATTTGCCTATGTTTCTGACCTGCTCAGATAAGCTGTGTGTTTCCCTTGGCTTTGCTTTCAGACAATACAACAGGACTACCCTGCAGGAATGATGATTTTGTCCAAGTTGATAGCTCTTTTCTATAGAAAGTGCTATTTCCCCCTGGTATAAAGGCAGCTCCCCTCAGAGGCTGGCTGAGCTGTTTGACAGGCGCATGCATGCGCTCAGGGGGGCAGTGTCAAAGTGAGGGGGGCTGTTGACTTGAAGTTCACCTGTTTTGGCATGGTCAGCAACTCACAAACTTGCTTTCTGCTCAGGTGTACTGATTGCTATGAGAGTAATTGCACCTGATGTTTAAGAACCAGAACACCTCTTAAAAAATAAATTGACAAATCGTGAAGAGCCCTATGTTCAAGAGCTGTTAGTTGTGTAGTGGCAGAAGGACACAGCTCTGGGAAAAAAACCTGAGATAGATCAGCTAAGCCTTGCACAGAGTAGTTAAAGTTACTGACATATCACAGAATAGCTGAGGCTAGAAGAGACTTCGGGAGGTCATCTTGTCCTTCCTCCAAGTTCGTTAAACTAGAGCAGGTTGCTCAGGTCCTTGACCACAATATCCCAGGACAGCTGCTGATGCCGATTCAGTTCAGTAGCCTCCATAATATCCGCATTTTCTCCACCCAAATAAGAAATCTTCCTTTCAGAAAGCTATGCTAGCTGGGCTGAATTAGTTTGTCTTGGCCGATGCTCATATTCACAGAATCTGTAAAGTCATGGGTCACCCCAGCCTGCTCTATTTATGGAGCCTCCACTGGGGTGATGTCAGGCATAAGGTACCACAGCTCGTTTCTCCCCTGCCAACAAAGAGTTGCTTTTCTTGGTCTGCTTGGGTTTTTTCCATGGGGAGCCAAAAAGGCTCTGGAAGACTCCAGATCTTCTCCCCGTCTTCCCCATAAGGGAAAGAGTGTAGACAACAGGTCATGTGTAAAGGCTCACTCTGGCTATGTGTTTCACCTCCACAATGACAGCGCCCACCTTCCTCACCAAAGAGAGCGTGGGTTGGTTGCAGCCCAGCTCTCTGTGTATCCTTGTCCTCCTCATCCCACACTGCTCTTCTACAGAATCGGTCATGTTTGAATCTGCTGTTCAGGGATGCTAGTGTGGGAAATTCAAGTTAAAATGGATACGAGTTAAGCTGCAGAAAATGTTCCCTATGGTTTTGCTGAATAGAATAAGACAGCTTTATATTCTCCATTAGGTAAACTATCAAGAAATACGATTTTTGTTTGTTATCTGTCTGAATCACCTGAAGGTACCAAAGCCAAACTTAAGAGTGTAAAGCATCATCTCCTACATATTTCAGATGTTATGTACGTGAGTAAAACAGTAACTTTGCAGTGGCTTTAGTAGGTAAAGTGCTTTACCTTTCATCTAAGAATAGTGCTTTTGTGAAAACTGTCCTTTAAAAGCAAGACCTGGTCGCTCTTTGACTTACGTTAGCGTTGAACAGAACATCAGGGATATAGGCCTGTCATGTCAGCTGCATGAAAGATGGTAAATATCCTGGGACAAGGAGGATAGAAAAGAGGGACAATAGAAAAGACGCTTGAAAGTAGTGGTGTTAACACCTTAATAATGTTACTCCAGCACAACAAGAATAAAGTTACAGCTTCAGAATTATTTAGCAAGCGGCTGTAAAGCCAGGACTGAATTCTGGTCTCCCAAATCATATTCCAGACTCCGGGGTGCCACAGCACACCTCTGGGCTACAGAGTGCAACTATCATGTCCCTTTTAAGTCCCTGCTTGAGACACTTTGGCTAATAAAATGCATGCACTGAGTTTTCTGGATTAAAAAAAGGTCTTTTTGTTAGTCTTCTGCACACATATCACTGCAGATCTCTGAACATTTATGTCACAGTTTTGTTTTACATTCCTACACTACTTAAAAGATAGCTTGTACTTCGGGGTAATTTTGGAGGCTGGCGCACTTTATTACACTTCCATGTTGGCTGTCTTGATCTGTAGCAAAACCTCTAATTGCTCTGCATCCCCATCTAACTTTCTAATAAGATTAATTCTGTCTTGTGTCTTGGTAGTCTCTAATTAACATGATTTGTCTTCACAGTTAAGGACTCCAGGGTATCGCAGCAAGCTCAGATTCACTGCTCAGTGAATCTTAGAATTAGTTAATCTATCCTTCCACGAGCAGAGCAAATGCTGTAAGGTAGCTTCAAAGGGCTAAATTTGTTACAAGGCAGTGATCAGAAAGACGGACGAGGAAGCAGTGCAGCTGCATACCTCACCTTGAACTGTGGCTGCTTGGCTGGATGCAGACAGACAGGGCAAGAGAGAGACCCTCACGCTGCCCTTAGCCTGCTGCTCGCCTTCTGCTGAATTAGAGCACCCTGAGATGGGCACTGATGGCACTTAATTAACCTGTGGGAGGGCAGAGGCAGGAAAACAAGGAAGCATTTGATCTGGCTTCACCCAGTAAAATACCGAATGCCATTCTGAGCGCCCTTGCAGTAGTGTGGAAGTTGAGGCTGGAGGATCATGCATGCACGCCTCCTGCTCTGCGCACAAGAGTGAGCTTTCCCTGGCACAGACAATTAAGAGTAAACTTCAGTTCATCAATGTATAATTGGCAAGAACCTTTCTGAAAGCTCTTGAGAATCCATAGCCTTTTCCTCATTGTTTTTCCACCATTAGGCAGCTCTTATTTCTAGGGGCCTTTAGGAACTGGAGGTATCAGAAAGCCAAAAATCTTTCCTTACAGGTGGTTTCCTGGCCACTCTGAAACAAGGAGGGGTTTTCTCCAGACATTCTGCTCTTGAAGCTTCCAGGTTTGTAAAGCGTGGATGAAAAGCCACATCCAAATTATTTCAGTATCAATAGCATAAAATGGAATGGCTCAAAGTTTGTTTCTGGATGTACATCAAGAAAACAGAAAATTGATTTCTGGAGGTACTTGAGAATTTTGAATTAGGATCATAGTCTTAAAAAGAAGAGCTATTTTAGTGGAAGGTTGTTTCTGTCTCCTTGGTTCCTCTGCCACTTGGATCGCAAGCTCCTGCAGCGGGTGGGTACAGAGCAGCCTGGGACTAGGAAAGCCATGGCAAAGCACCCAAGCTGGTGTTCCTGGGTAGCTTGTGGGAGGAGAGGGGAGCCTAAGGTGGAAAAAGCACCTGGTTTACTAGTAGACAGTACAAATACAGAAAGTTCTGCATGGCAGGAGACAGCAGAGAGAAACCATCAGGTAGAGCTGTTTCCATGAAACAGAGCTTTTAAGTTGCTGATAAAGTTACAGAGCAGCAGGAATGCATCCACTTATGGCAGATGAGCTTATAGCAAAGTGCCCTATGCTGTAAACGGTGGTCATACCTTTTGTTCTTTCTTATGTTTGTTGTTATCATTGGAAGCCAATTACATTATTTCTCTCAATGCTGTCATCCTTAATAAGAACGCAAATTAATTAAAATTCTCTCCTTATTCCATTAGCAAAGAAAAAAAAGTAAGCATTGAACAGATGCAAGGCTCCAGCGTCTCGGGTCTTTTCATAGTGGTGCTCCTGGCTAGCAGCAGAACAAGGGATGTGTCATTTAGCTTCCCTGGCTCTTTGTTCCCTGTCTGTAATGTGCAGACAGCCTGCGGTCTGCTTTATAGCAAACATCTACCTTACAAACTGCAGAGTACTACTGGGGAACTGTATTAGCTTTAACCAAGCCGATCTAGCTGTGGGCAAGAAGCAAGCCAGATTAGTCTATGCAGAGCTCAAGCTGCTAGACTGCTCGCTGTGCCCAAAGGATGACTTATTTACATTCAGCAAAGCATCTCTCTATACCACCACAGTCAGGAGGACAGGTGTAGTGAACAACTACAGTGCTACTTGGACAGCTAGGGATTCTCAAGTGATCCAAACAGGAGCCAGAACAGGTTGGGGAGGAAGATGTCTGTTAAGGAGTTACCAGCATTGCATCAGGAAGAAGCTGGAAACAAGCAACAGATTGCTGTTGTGTTCAGAGAGTTGACCTGAATGTCAGCTAAGATACTGTGATAAGCGGCAAAGAATTTCTCCTTGTGGCACATTATCTCGGAAGCATGGCAAAATACGATACTTCTGGTGTAGATGGGCTTATCTTAAGCAATTAATTTTCTGTGACTGTAGATGGTAGGTATTGTTCAGTGCACCCTTCCCATTTTCTATGTCTAGGTTTCTGTGTAGCAATATTCCTTCCCCCCCTTTACTTCTGGGAAATTACAAGTCCTTGCCAGTGGTTCATGCTATTATAAAGCACAATACAAAATGTCAGTGGCAGTTCTGGGACCACATCTTTTATACAAGAGGGGAAAAAATTAGTTTGGGAGTCAGGCAGGCACACCTTGCAAAAATAATTCAGCAACAGCAAGTCCTGGCAGAAGTCTGAGGTCTGCTCCACCACTGTGGATTATGCAGTGGGGCCCTGCATCGCCATTCAGCAGAAATTCTCCAATCTCAAATACTTCAAGCACACCCTTAATTTTAAGCATTAAGTCAACAGAATTAAACCACAGGACCGGATTGGAAAACTTCACCCAAGGATTGTGGAATGTCTGGCAGTGGAACAAGCTGTACTGCAATCTCACTATTTATGGGTGGCTGCTTTTAAGTGTTCAAAACATTGCGGTGCTGCAGAGTAAAAATAATGCCGATGGCTCCACATATAATTAAAGCTTTAGTAAGTCACTTCACCTTCATGCAGCCCCCCCCCCCCCCATATAATTTAGATTTCTCTGTGTATTTGTAGCCTTGGAAGTCTGTGAAAGTTTGTTGCCGTCAAGTTTTGAAGGTAGTGTTAAAAAACTCTGCATTTTCAGAAGAGTTAACTTTTTCTACGGCATTAAATATGAAACAAATCTCATTTTTGGTGCAAAGGCAGTGCTATCTTACTTGCACGTGGGCTGTCTGCTGTAGATGCTACATAAACACTGTCAAGTCTGTTCTGACCACACGACACAAACCTACTAATAACAAACAGATGCAGAGCTCAGTGCTGGAGCTACAGCAATGTACTGAAGCAGTTGTGATCAGTCATGGACGTAGAATGCTTTGGGACATGCTGGACATTTTTCATGTATGTAGGGAAACCAGGAAGCTAATCCTATATACAGCCTGCCTTCTGCAGGCTTCGGAGTTGGAACAAATCCTGTGGAGACGAGAATTGCAAGCGCCAGCTCTTACTTGTCAAGCGACTGTATATTTTTGTCCATAGTGAGGCCAAAAGGACCGGACAGAGCCAGAATTCACTTTGAACGTCCTTCCGATATGGAAGGGGAAAATAAAAACAACGTGCTGGCAGAAGCTAAACAAAGCATTTTTAATAGCAGGCCACAGAGGAAAATTAATGAGCTACTCTCCATGGCAACATGTAGGTTCTGTCACTTTTGCTGCCTCCACTCTCTCCTCCTTCCCTTTCTCTTCTCCCTCTCCTTCCCTTCAGTTCCCACTGTTCTTGCCCAGGTCCTGCCCACACTGCTGTCCCCGAGACCTGCATTTGCAGGCAACCACTTTGCTGCCAGGGGTCTGCAAATCATTGATGTTCCCCCCTTGCAGCAGCACTTGTTATGCCTGGCCTGTGCACATGGGATTCAGATTTTCAATTCCAAGAGGTGCTGCCTGGGACTAAGCAAGCCTCCTGTTTTCTAAGCTGTCCACTGCTCCTGCTTTTCTTCCCCCTCAAACTAAGCCATCTATCCGCCCTAGCCCCCTTGCACTGTATTTGGCAGGGGTAGGCTTTAGTCTGTACGGATACTGGAAAGGGAAGAAAGCTTGCCAATGGCTATTTAATTAAACTTTAGCCTAAACCCCAAGCTTTTAAGATGTTGGTCTAAAGCACCATTATTTCTAGAAGAAAACCAGGTAATTGCACCGAGTCCTGGCTTACTTCCATAGCCGAAATGAACTACAAGAGGAAGGATGCCACTGACACTCAGATTGCATGTTCTCCTGGGTGGGACACCTAAACCTTGCTGATGCTGCAGCATTGTGTTGCAGTCTTACCATCTCTATGTTCTTTATATTTCAAGAGAAACAAGTCCAGCACCCACTAACAGGTGAAGAATTGCTGTGTAAATAACAGCCTCTGTACCCGGACTAAGCACTGGCCCCCAACCAGCAACACAAATTCTTCAGCGGTCCCAAGCTGCTTGGTGCGAGGTGGTCACAGACACTTCAGCTGGGTGCTGTGCTCCAGGAGTGCAGCCGTAGCTGTGTGCACCTACTTTCAGAGGGGCCTGAATGGTGAGCGGGTTGGAGTCTTCCGTTGCTTGCTTCGAGTGCCTCTGAGGAAACCAGGTGGGAATATGCCTCCTGACAAAGGAGCACATCTGGCCATGAAGCCAGGCCCAGGCACTTGAGAATGGTTTGCTTCCTCAGGAGGACACCCTCCAGCCTCTGCACCTCCGCTTTTGCTGCGAACCAGAGAGATTTGCTGCATGACCCCTGCCCACGAGATCCACGGTAGCTCACACACAGGTATATCAAGTGCTCTTCTGGACCAGCCTTTTCTGTTCAGACACCTGCAGTAAGCTTGGAGAGAATGCTCTCATCTCAGAGAGTTTAGGTGATACACTTAGACTGGCAGGTTCTCTCTGATATGGCCTAAGCCCTATTGAGTTCCAGCGAGGGGGAAACTGGGGACACTGGTAAGGACTTGTGCTGGCCAGAACGCTTCCAGGGGGCTTTACCTTGTGTCTGTTTTCTCAAGCAAAGACACAAACAATTCTCTGCTTTAGAAAACTTCAGCAGATAGTCAACCTGAATGTTAATGCTTTGCAATTTCATTTTATTGTGTAGCCCATCTCTACCCTCATAAGCAGTGGGGAAAGGTTTTCGGCATCAGCAGATGCTGCTATAGCCCTTTCTTGGGCAAGTTTTAGTAGTTCTCTTTCCCTCATCATAATCCAAAGGGCTACAGCTTAGCATGTGGATTGATACCAAGGATGAAAGACCTCCACAACCAAAACAACTCCTTACAGTTCAAACTAGAGTATAAAAACAAATTCAGGAGACTTAGGACCCAAGGATGTCTTAACCAATGGATACCACATTCACTGTAATACTGAGCAAAAAAGTGCAATCCTTATTACCCTTCTCGCACAGTTTTTCTGACTCACGCAAGCAGGAGCCAGCACATCTCATGAATTTTCAGCACATCCACAACATCTGCCTCATATACCTGCCAACACTGTTTAATGACAGCTAATAATCATTTTACTTAAAAAATTCAAAGGCACATCAGACGTGTCCCCACACAGAGCACTCCCCTGATACAATACAGCTATACAGGTACATCTCATCCCCACAAAACACACACATTAACTACATCTCCCACCATCGATCCAACAGCCTTCCTTGCTCCTACAGACACCTCAGACTTCATTCCCCTCTCCTTCCCATCTTCACTTGTGCTTACCTGCAGCTGTGCTCCAGCATCATGACATGGTTCCATGTTTTCCCTCTTGAGAGCAGGAAAGGAGGCACCATCCCACCACCTCATTTACTCCCAGTGTTATAGGGGAACAACTTAAATGACCTCCAGGCTTGTGGGAAGAAGAAGGGGTGTTTCCCAGCCCCTCCCTAGCACCAGGCTTTTGTAGTGTAGGGACCACGACTGCAATAATTTGGGTTTCTGCTGTTCCTCCACCTGTAACAGGGCAGCTCATCGGATGTGATTTTCTTGCAGCAGAGATGCTTTCTGTTGTGAAGTTTCACATATCTGGTAGTCAGTGGGAAGCCCACTAACAAGTTATCTGTATGCTGAAATTACTTACACTTACGCTGTGGCCATCAGTGTCTTGTCTTGCTCTGGTTTGCACCCTGGCTCCAACCAGGCTCCCACTTCTGATGTTTCTGGGAAGGTGCCATCAGAAGTTTTCTCATAGCCAGGTCCTTCATGTGAAATATGCCAAGCTCTATGTCTGGCTGAAGCTCCTGCAGAAATGCCTAGGACAGGCTTTCTTGCAAAAACAGGAGAGAAAAACTTCCCTCATGCAGCTTAAGATATTCCGTAACATAGTCACTGCTGTACTCGGATAGCACAGAGGAGACTGTACTCAGGACAGGCCATGGGCTTGACCTCGTGTTTTCCTCCACCCCGGATGAGTGACCCAAATAGTAGTAAACCAGAAGAGCTCTCTCCAGCGTGTGAGTTTCTCCTCCAAGAGAAAAAACCCAAAGTATTCCTCTCTCATACTAATTCGGTGTACTCTGTGAGGCCAGGAACCGGTAGGTGATTCTTTTGGGAAGGCCATGGCTGCCAGGGTACCCGCATACACTGGAGAGGGGACTTTATCCTGGGTGACAATGGACCCGAGAGGAGAAAAAGGGCAAAAGTCCCTCCTTTGTCTCTCCCTTTACAGTTTTGTCCTACAGATAACACATCCCCTTTGTGTTCAGTGGGTTAAACTGTTGAAAACAAAAAGCCTTCCATGTTTACTGGTGTAATCTAAAAATACCCCAATTCTGCTGACAGCAAAAGCAAACACAGGCTCCCAGAGGCTTTCTTCCCTTGCTGAAAATGGCACACAGTGTCCCGGCTGGCTGACACTGCCCCAAGTGAGATGAGATGAGTTGAAAGAGCAAGTTCGGCTTCCCATCGCCTCCCAGCCTCGCTGAACACGGTGCCTTCACCCTCTGCTCCCCAGCTGCTCCAGAAGGGCAAACCTCAGCTCCCACCCATCCCTCCGCCCAGTCCCTGGTACCTGCTGGCCCCGGGTGCCAGGTGGGGTGTATGGCTCGGCCAGGTGATTGCAATGGGCCCTGATGCACCATGAGGCTGAAGAGACAGACTTGCTAGGTAGTGTGGGACATCTCTCCACCACGTCTCCTCTGTCCCCAAAGAGGCCGTATTAATTCACGATTTAGAATAATCCCAGATTTGAATGCATTTTGGGTATTTTTTCTTTGGGAAGATATAAGAAATGCTTGAAATAATTTACTTACGTTATGCTGGCATAGCTGTAGGGGCTTTTAGTTTACATCTGCTGGCAAAGTTAGCAGTTTGCATCTGCTGGTTACGCTCACAGCCTGAGACCTTTTTGGACAGGTGATTTATTTGGCCACATCATCCCAGCTGCAGCTTGCATACTGAGTTTATGATTTCTAGGCTATAGGTATTCAAGTGCTTGGTCAGGAAGGGAAATGGTTCAGTGCCCCAGCTCTGATGCAGCCAGGCAGTATCAGCAGATACAGCTTGCTTGCCTTCCTCCTCCTCTCCACCTCTCTGCTTCCAGATGCAAATGCTTCCATATTCGGCAATGTGTAACTACGATGGCTTCTTAAGGGGAAAACATCTACCTTGGCGAATGCATTTAAGACTTTTTCTTCTGTTTCACATTTTAAAGCATATGTGGACTAGAGGAAAAATACTTCCGTCTTATGTCTGCTGGCATGTCTCAAGTCTTGCATTTAAAAATGCCAACAACCTCCCAAAGATCAGCTAATCATAATTAATAAAGAAAATGCACTGGCATTGGAAAATGAATTGGCTCCTCTGAGTAGGAAGGTGGCCTGGAGAGGGAATCAGAAGCCAAGGTTCATGAGATTTTAATCCTAGTTTCTGTATCAGTTCCCTGTCCAGAGACGGACACTTAACTGCTTTGTTTGCTTTATTCCTTTCTGAATGGGGCTAGACATTAGCTTAGTCACTGTGGTGTTTAGGGGATTAATTAGCTAATTCAGCACCTCACTCTAATGATGTAAAAATCTTAAAAGCTTCACTGGAAGGATTTGAAGCTGTAGCTTAAGAATTATTACTCATTTACAACCTTTTTTGTAACACATCTTGGAAGAGTTAAAGGTAAGGCGAGAGGGGAAGATTTTCATTTTAAAAAGAGACGTGTATTTCCATTTGGCAAGATTTTGCATCCTGATGGGAAAATGTAAACACTCAGTCTCTGATCTTGCCTCAATCCATATTTAATCTGAGAGAGTGCTGTGGTGTACCTTTGCAGACAACAGTTTCAGGAAGCATGGGAGAATATTCCAGGCTTCCTTCTGTTTGGAGAAACTCTAAAGGAAAAAAAAAAGGTAGGTGAAGTAAGGCAGAGATCTCACATAATCCCATGTGGAGGACACAAAAAACATGGAAGACAAAGCCACAGAGCAAAAGACAGCCTTTCTTTTAACAAGCAATGGGGAGACTTACACAGCATCCTTTGGGATTAAAATTATTTCCCCTTTTCCTCTGTGCAGACCCTTTTGTTTTGGTGGATAAGGGGATGAAACCCTGCCTGCGGAAGCTGAACAGTCAGAGGATGAAGCCCAGGGGGGATTTCTGCCACGGGAGAAGAGGCAGCCCCTCTCCCTGCCCGTGATGCTCTGCCACGGGGCTGCCTCCCACCACCCCAGCAGCGCTCACCCACTCCCCTCCGCCACGGTGTCACTCTGCCGCTGCTCCGTGCCCGGCTTCAGCATGCGGTGAAGGGAGCGGGTGGGAGTATGAAATCAGATTGAGCCAGCGGCAGGAAGATGAGCGGGGTTTTAGGAGCTGGTGGAGTGTTAGGAAGATGCTGGAGTTGAAGCCTGCAGAGGATGGTGAGATTAAAAATAGGCTGTAGTCAGCCTTCCCCAGCATTTCGGCATCTTAACAGCCTGTTATCCTCGTGACCTGCTGAAGAAGAGGCAGCAATGAAAGACATTATCTCTTCCACCACCCTGGCAGTGCAGGTCAAAATGGTATTTTGTTCCTAACCAGATCCTTCTCCTCTCTCTCTCTGGTGGGTGTAAATTGAATATTTATTCCCTGTCTTCAGTCAAACCAAAGGACTCCCTCCTTCCCCCGAGTTCAACAAGGCACTTGCGTGCATCGAAGATGAGCTCATTCATTCACATCTTACAGGGTGTTTGCAGGCTTCCATCAGCTGATAGGAAAAAGGGCAATTTCTGTACAAACCGCTGGACGTCATGCTGCAGGATTTTTAATTCAAGGCATTCATTAATTAAAGTATTTCACAGAACTACATTATCCAGTACAACCCACATTACACCTTTGTACCTACCTTAGCAATGCTGTGTTTATATAAAAAAACAAACAAACAAACAAAGACAATTCATAATGATAAGAGGTGTTGAAATACATACTTAGATCAGGTGAGTGAACCTCTTGGCCAACAGCTTGTACATTATAGGGGTCAGAAACTGATTCTTCTGCTCTTTGCCTGTGTTGCATATTTCTGCAGACTGATTGTGGGACAGACAAGGCTTCCCCGAGCTGTAGGTTTCAGCTAACTATGAGCCCAAGACATCAGCTGTGAATAAATGATCAGGCTTGTCCAATGTGGTAAATTCAGGAAAAATCTTTGTAAAGGCTGCTGTGGTGTAGGTTTTTTCCCCAGCTTTAACTTTCATACATCAACAAGATCCTTCATCTGAATTGTTTTAGGAAGCCTGAAGGGTGTTTACAAGTTTTGTAAGTTGGTCTCAAACAGAGCTAAGGGCTGCAACGCCAGGTCACCTGGCTCCAGCCCTGGTTTAGCTGCTTCTGCTTTGTTCAAACATGCTCTCAGGTAACAACTTACAACGGGGGGAAGCACTGTGCAAAAATGCAGTGCCACCTTAGCACCCTTTTTTTTTTTGGTGTGTGCTCCTTCTAGAGCAGTATTTGTGAATAGTGACAGACTGCCAGACCCATATAGCTTTCTAGACACAGTCCTGCTCTAACTCTGAGTGCAATTTCCCCTTTTAGAGCTTCTATGTAGTAAATGTTCTCCCCCAGAGAGAGCCACCAGGCAGAAAAAAGGTAGACTGGTATTTCCAGAGACACGCAGCACTCCCTTGTAAACTGCCAACAGTGCATAAGTGGTTACTGTTGGGTGGGGAGAAAGGAGCCAAAACCCAAAGAGTGTTTCTTCTGTCCTGGTTTTCAAGTATATGTATCGGTATAATTCAATGGGAGACAGTAGTATGTTCGAGTGAGATGTGGCTGTACCTCCATTTGTCCCGTAAAGTGTTTCCAGCTTTTCAGCACTGCAGTGGGAGCACAAGGAGTGGGATGCTATGCGAAGTGGGTCTAAGGGAAGGAATTTGGCACGAAGCCGTGGCTTTCACTGGGTGTTTTGTTGCTGCTCTCTCCCTAGGAACTTTTGTATCGGCTTTTACCGTGCTGTGCGGAGCCCGGACTGACCTCCCTGACAGGCACATGTGTTGCGTCTTCTGGCTGAACATTGCTGCTGCTCTGATTCAGATCCTGACGGCGATCGTGATGGTTGGCTGGATTATGAGTATATTTTGGGGGATGGACATGGTCATTCTTGCAAGTAAGTACAGTGCACTCACCTCCCCGACTTCTCCCCTCAGTGACCATGTTGCTGGGTGCCAGCTAACAACCCTGCAAGCCATCAGACTGCATTATAGGGAAGAAAAGCCACAGGATGGGCTCTGCAAGTCCATGAGAAATGCAGTAGGCAGAGGAGATGCTGGGAGGCAGTTGGGAGAGGACCTGTGACACATCTGGAAGAGGCTCCCATCCCACCACATGGGTTAGGATCTTCCTTTCCCCTTTATAAAATGAAAAGTGAGGGAAGGGGTGAGGCCCCCAGCACTGTGAACTCTGCTGCCTGGAGTCCCTTCTGCCCTGGCCGCATCTGCGTGCATGTTTGAAGGAGACAGCCCTTTCTCCCTCATGACTCCAGCTGCATCTCTCCGGTTAGCAAGACCTCCCTGCGAGGCTGGTTCTGCTCCCAGGGAGCATGCAGGGCCAGCTGTCCCCAGGAGAGCCCCGGGGACTCTCCTGGACCCTCTCCTTCCTCCCCAGGATATATTTACCCAAAGGCTTTTTTTCATGTTTCACACCAAGTTCTTAGGCTGTGCAGGACTGTTTAGCTACTCCTAGAAGGATCTCCCCTGCACCCTTTAAGGACACTCCAAAACATTAGGGGAAGAAGAGAGGAAACCTTTTTTAAACATGCATAATTTAGATCACCCAGTCGCCAATCTCGAATACAGGCTCTGTAACTTTTTCTGCTAAAGACTTTTACTGGTGTAAAAGTTGTATCATATCACAGAGAATTAAGGTGACAGCCTCGCCTCCAAAGCCAGAAGCAGCCCACATCTCAGGGTGCTGATTACGTCTGCAAGACCCCACTCTCTTTCCAAAGGCTGGCAGAGGCTGGTGGGCATTGCCCCAAACCAAACAGGTCTGAGATCCTTCAGGCTGGCAGGGCAGACAGTTCCCAAAGCAAGCACTTCTCCCAGAGGACATCTTACCAGCAGCTTTGGCTCTTTGGTTTGAAGGGGCTCCACTTTGTCATCTCTGCTGATGACATCTGTAGCTGCATGACCGAGGAGGAGAGAAGACCTCAGGAAATTGCCAGGTACCTGCCTAAAGATGAAATGGATGAAACTGAAAAAAACAGCAGGAAAACAGTGCACATCTTCAGCTGCCAAACCCAGAGTTTAAACCCCCTCAGCAAACCACCTGCTAATTTCTGAGCCAGGTTCAATTTACAGGCTGAGTTAAAGGCAATCCCCACCCAGAGCAAATGATGGATATTAAAAACCTGAACATAAGCAAGGCAAAAGGCTTTCCTCAGGACAAAGCAGAGCTGCCCTTCATTTTTCCTTGCGAACCACCTGCCAAGTTTCCTCTCAGATGTACCCGCAGAGCAGGGGTAGCCCAAGCTATTTCTGAGGATAAATTGTAAATTGGTGTACATCTGTGACGTGTCTTTAAGAACCTGCCCGATTTGTGTGTAATCCCATAATTATGTGTTCATAATCATATGCTCTTCTGCCATTGCTCTGCTGGACAGCCTCTGTGTACGGTTCGCTGTCTGGCAGGACCCAGTTCTGCAGTGGGGAGCGGCAGAAAAGCACCTGTCCAGCTAAAGAGCTACAGCTGAAACCGTGACTTGCTTTTCTCCACAGTCCTGTTCTTGTACGTCCTCTGGGTAGAGGGGCTGGGGCTCAGGAGGGTCTTACTGGTTTTCCAGTTTGGTTGCTGGGAGAAACCATACAGCTTGGAAATATCGCCCCAAAGCTGTTCCCTGCACCTGGCTGGACCCCACCAGTTTGGGAGGCAGAGGGTGGGTGAGCAGCGTGTGCTGGGGATGCTCGGGCCAAGAGGTCCCCGACCCCAGCAACAGTATTTCATCCCGGCCCCTCTGGTGGCAGTAGGGAAGGGTAAGAAGAGTCAACGTGTCTTATGTTAACCAGCTATGTATCATCTGACAAGTTGCAGCCCTTGGCAGTTTCTTGCTGTCTCATTAAATTGCTGGGTTTTAAGTTTACTTACCATGCAGAGAAAATAATGGCTAAATAAAGCAGCCCCTGGTTCATGCGGAATAAAAGAACAAACTCATTTTTCAATCAAAACAAAGAACAGAAGTGATCAATTGCTCCCAGCTGGATAAAACAGCTCTGTCAGTCCCAAAATGGTTTGTTTTTTCATGTTTTGCTTTCATGTAAAAAAAAAATAAACCAAAACCCAAACTTCGAAAGGAAACAATGTTTCAAATACAAGACATTTAATTTAAAAACACTGCCAAGAAACAGTTTGCTTTGGCTGGGTTTTGTTTGCATACAAGCAAACAATTTGATGCACTGGACAGAAATTGTACACCGTTGCAACTTGAATCCACATGTGGGTGGGAAACAGTTAAAAAAATATGAAACTACTGCTCACCTCTAGTCTTCCTTGCCTTGAAATGGCCAATTCCACGCGTCCCTGTGAGGGTGCCATACGATTTCGATGGGCTAGAGGCAGGGCACAGCGGGTGGTGTTGAACCTGATGGGGGCTAGCAGTGAGGAGAAGGGTGGGAAACAGCTGGGATTTGGCGACACCGCTCTGGCTTTCCCTGAGGGGTGAGTGCCTCGCTCCCTGGATCAAGGCCGGCCTCTGTATTAGCTGGTAGGGAGCTGGGTGGGGGTTAGGGAGGCATGTTGCAGTTTTTCATCTTCTACTGCTAATTCTCAGCCATTAAAAGGGGGAGGCTGCTCCAAGGGGAGAGCTTTGGGCTGATGTCATACTGTCTTTAATGAAGGGAAAAGGAGAAGAATTATAGGCTGGTCAGGTATACTTCAATTCCTGGAAGAAGTAATCAAACGAATGACTTGCATGCATTTAGAAAATAAAAAGAAACAAAGTCAACCTGGGTTTCTCCAGAGCGAGTTATGTCAGACTGGCTTGATTCCCTTCCGTGGCAGAGGGATTTGTTTTGTGAGTGGCAGCGGCAGTCAGCCGTCCCTCCTGACTTTCAGGCGCTGACACTGTCTCGCACAGCGTTCCTACCAGCAAGCCAGGGAGACGTGGCCTGGGTGAAAATGCACTTGAGAACTGTTCTCTAAATGCATTTTCCTGAACCGGAAAGATAGAAGGGGAGGTGTGTTGAAAGGTCCTTCCTGAATCCAGCTCTGTTCAGTATTTTCATTCATAGCTTGATGATGGACAGAAGGGTCTTACCAGCCCCACACCACCAGCGGCTGCAAGGATGGCAGGCACAGTGAGGGCAGCATCCAGATTCAAGCAAATCGAAGAAATGGTCTGAAAAGAATAAATGCTACTCAGTGGAGACAAGTCCAAGACACTAAGGAAGGATTAATCAACTGCATAAATACGCGCTAGGGAACAACTTGTTTTTCGGAGAAGGATGTGGTGGCTGCAGTGAGTCAGAAGCTGCACACGAGTATATTGCTGTGGAGGGAACAATCACTTCCCAGGCAGGTAGGAGCAGAGCCTGTAGGACATTAACTGGTGCCCTCGCCTTTCTCGGCACACGTAAAGCTGCGGCGAGGCTTGTGTCCAGCTTTGGAGGGTGTACTTCACGTGGACAACCTGGAGAGAGTCCAGGGGACTGTGAGACAGCAGGCAATGAAGAAGTTCAGCAGGCTATTTAGCCTAAGACAGGCTTAAATAACAGCAGGAAAGATCTGTGTGGAAATCAGGAGACATTTTCCCTCCAGTAAGGTCAAAATGCTGAAGAGGTGGCATGGCAGGATCTGCCCTCTCTGTCACTGGAAGACCCCGAGAGCGAGTAGACCCACGTCTGTAAGGAACAAGGTGGGACACAGCAAGAGACTGACTGACCTCAGGGGGTCCTGTCCAGCTCTCATCTCCTGTAAGGTGCCCTTTAGCAGCATATATCCCAGAAGGAGGATTAATTGAATGCAGTTTTGCTGTCACACTTAATTACTTTTGGCAGCACAATGGCATGGGGCATTTTCTCTGCTAATTTAAATGAATTGCCAGCTGGCCCCATTAAATGCCACAGATATCTTCTTTAAGCAGCCATATGGCTTTGGGAACCGTCCTTTGCTTTACCTGCTGCCTGAAGGCAAAGGTAGACTAAAAGGAAGCACTTAATTCTTTTGCAAAAAAACCCCAAACAAACCCAAACTGGACTCTCCCCTTGCCACTAGCGGTGGCTGGGCAGCACTGCCGCACCGTGCTCTCCTCAAACCCCTCATCACAGCTGTGGGGACGAGGCATGGAGCTGAGGCAAAAGAGAGCTAATTAGCTGGCCAAGGCCAACTGGAAAATAAGCCTCCTAAGGCTTTCTGGGCAAGTTTCCCTCTGCTAAAGGCACACCTTGTCCCCAGCCCACGCAGCCCACGTCTTCATTAGCTGTATTGTGCAGAATGAACAAAGGGGAACGGCCTTTCCAGGAACTCCCTAGCTGCTCAGAGCTCATTAGAAAAGGTTTTGTGCCATTTCTTGACAGAAATACCACAGAAATCAATATAGTAATGTCAGACTGAGGTGGCATAGGGGACAGAAGTCAGGGACTGTTTGTCCAGGCATTGTTTTGTCTCTAATGAACTCAGCCAAGAAGTCAAGCCTGGGTTCTGAAGGAAGCCCTTGCTCAGCCTCTGGCCCCTGAATTAACGACTTGCATGGCTGCGCCTATGAACGAGCAAAGGTGCCATTGCTTGTGGTGTCACAGAACAGGGACTCCTGCTGCAACCCCTGCTTCTGTAGTGGGCAGCTGACTCTCAGGGACTGATTGCCAGCCAGGAGTAAGGAATTACCTGTAATCATGCTGTCCACTTGTCAATCCTTTGCTAATTACAGTGCTCAGACCTTGCCAGAAGCAGCAGCAGCAGATGATTGCATGGTTACTGTACGCTAGGGCTCCGAGGGACTTTGGAAAGCATCACTGAGCCTCTGTTCTCTGCAAGGTCCCTGCTAGGGCAGGTAACGCAGCTGCCCTGGGAAGGAAAGGGAGCAGAAAGCACTTGAGACTTGGAAGAGAACAACATCCTAAACCAGCTGGTAACCCTTCATGACATGAAGGAAATTCTGAGGACATATTGCTGGCTTAGACCTATTATGTTTTGGGTTTTTTTTAATCTAAATAGAGCCATCCCCCAAACTATGCCTGAGGAAAGTAGTTAAAATACCCTTTTTTGCAGTTTTCTACCAAATGCTGTGGTAGGGTAAGTTCTCTAAAATATTGTAGGAGTGTTAAATACCACCAGGGTCTGCAGCATCCAGCCAGGCTGAGGCATGTTGCCATTGTGAGTTATCTCTGGGCACAAGCAAACTCAGCAGCAAAACTGCCAAAAAGCCGTCAGGTGTAGTTTTCCCAGCTCTTGGACCGTGAATGGCATGCCACGTGCCATCCAGTACGCTGTGATGTCTTGTTTGCTGATTTCCTTCAGCAGTTCCCCTTTGGTCAAACCTGTGAAATGCAATGTCACAGAGGAAAGTGTTTGTGGGAGCATCGCTCAGAGGTGTTAGTTCATCCAGCCTGTCCGGCTCAAGGCAGGTGAGCTGGAAAGCACGTGAGGATTCCCGTATCGTCTTTAAACAAGAGCCCCAAATGAAATGATCCACATCAAGTACAAGGATTTTAAATAATGTTTAGCCCTGGTGTGAATGTCTGATGGTAGAGCAGCTGTTCTCCGTTTACTCTGCAGCCCCAATTTATTTGTTCTTTTCTGGTTCTCCACGTGTTTCAGATATATTGTCTACAGTTACATTTCTCCCTCTCTCTTTCTTTCATGTTCCTTTGCCTCCATTTGTTCACCATCAAAGTTTCACAAGGTAAGTCTGTTTCTGTTCTTCCTTCTCCTCCTCCCCCGCCGTGGCAGCTCCCCATGGAGAGCAGCGAGCGCTCAGCTGGGGCAAACCATTTGGGATTCGCTTTGGTCAGTGCTGCCTGTTCCCAGCCCAAGTCCAGCCATGTACCTGTACGTGCCTGTGTCCACCTGTCTCTCTGTCTGTCCTGTGGCCACACAGCCGTGGGGACACGTTCTCCACCCAACCTTGAAATGCCTCTTGGGCTGCCCCAAGGGCACCCTCGAGCCCATTTCAGCCTCGAGAGCGTCCTGAGGCCACCCTCAGTGGGAACCCAGTCCCAGTAAGACAGCCAGTGCACAGACTGGTTTATTTTTGCCCGAATCTTACTTGCAATGGTTTACAGAAGAAGTGCAATTTCAAGCAAACTTGATTAAATCAGTGATTTTGTGCGCAGATACTCAGACCAACTTAATCTTGATCCCAGAGCTGTCTGCTTTACAGAACTGCACCTTAACTGTATTGCAGATCTACTAACATAAAGCTGCTTCATACAGAATAGCTATTCCTATGCAAGAAATACAATAACTATTTTCATATATAAACTATTTAACAAGTTAAGTCTGAAGTAGTTTAATAAATAAGTTTAGCATAGGTCAAGTCATCTTCTGGCTCACTTTGGTCACATAAAGAGATACAGGCTTGGCCACTGTAACGGTCTTCTAGCCAGCTTCAAAACTCACAGCAGGACTGAAAGGATTTCTAGTATACCTTAATAAAAGGCATGGCTATGCAAGCAAGTTACTGTAAGCATAACCTAGCTTGCTTACTGTAGCTAACGATTCATGGCATGCCCCAACTCTTTGGTCCATGTGGTTGGTTTTTTTTGTTTCGTTTTTTGTAGGTTTTTTTTTTTTACTGTGCTCCCTAAGCAAATTAAATTGATACTATAGACAAGCCCATATTACAGGTTTCCAACCAGCTCATCTTGCCTTCAGAGCCAACTCACACTTAGCACATAAATGTATAAGAAATCATAATTTTTCCTCCTAGAAAAAGCTGTTTGAAAAAGGTGAGAGTCTTTCTATTCAGCTGCACATGACGGGCAGCAATGCAGTGCAGTGCTGATAAGTGTCGTTAATCTCCTCTATTCCTTGTGCTCATTTAGCAGCAGGAGACTCAGACTGCCAAGGCTGGGGGCATGCATGGATTTTCCAGAGTATAGCAAAATTTATTTGCCAGAGCCAATTCTTAGTTCAGCAAGAAGTCCTTTAAAGATAGGGCTTGTGGCACCTACTGGTATTTTGTGTTCAGCTTTCTTTAAAGGACTTACAAAAGCCTGACATAGGAGTTGGAAAGAAATATTAAGAAGCATCAATGGAAAAGTGTTTGACGAGTTAAGCATTCTTCTGAGATGCAAAATTCCAGACTCATTTGAAATTCAAAAACATAAAGATGACAAGCTACTTACATTATTTAAGCAAAATAAAAAAACCTCCAGATTTTTAGAAGGTTTCTAGTTGAAAGATCTTTGTTCTCACAGGCAGCTCAGGTAAGGACAGTTTGTTTGCTTCTTTAAAAAAGAGATCTTTTGCATTGATACTATCATAATAATGATCCCAGCTTCTCTTAAAAAGAAAGCAGGTAAAGCTTCTGGTGCAGTCATTGCAACCACCTAGGAAAGTGTTAAAACCCCCGAATATTTTTCTCATTATCCTGTGTCGGCACAAGAGCAGCGGGTGCTCTCCTATTGCCCTTCCCTGCCCTGGCCCCCCGGGGGAAGGAGCCCTCCTCTATGGGATTTGCAGCCTCCCCTCAACCACTACATACAGGATAGGCAACAAAGTGAGGCCCCCGGCCCTGGAGAAGCTGTGATGAGCAGCGGGACAGGCTGCTTTAGCCCTTGCAGCATCCATGTGGCTGCAATGCAGCGGGGCTCTGGTGTCCGCTGGGGCCGTGCATGAGCCAACACAGAGACCCCCCCCTCAAGGGCTTTGCTGCCTTGGCCGGGACGTGCATTAGACCCCATGGCCGGGGAAAGAGAATAAGGGGTGGAGGAGGAGGGATCGAAGCAGTTTCCCAGTGCAATTGGTTTTGCTGCTGGAAGGCTCTATTTTCTCCAGTGCCACTGGACGGCTGCTGTGCCCTGACAAAAGCACCTGTAATTCTGCTGGACTGGAGCAAAGCAAGTGCATAACAAGGCAGTGAGAATATAGTCAGGGAAAGGGCCCACAGAGGCATCCCGAGGTCTGTGTTTGAACTCTGACGTGCCAGCCTGTGATTAAAGGCGTCCCCCTTCTCCTCCAAGATATGTTTGCTCAACTCTGCAAACCGCAGCGCAAATTGGTTGTTGCTGGAGAGCTGTTAGCAAAGGCCAGCGTGGAACTAAAAGGTGGATAGAGGAAACCAGCCTCCCCCTACCTGGCAGTCCTCTGGAAGGACAAGGTTCAGCTGTAGATCGCAAGTAGAGATGAGAGTGCGTCGGATGCACGGCCAGCAAGCTGCCAGGTCAGCGCTTGGGAAGAGCGGTGTCTCTGGAGCAGTATATAAGGGCATACAAAAAACACACTCTGTAAAGGTTTTAGGTTATTGGGCTGTACTGGAATTGGTGGCCACCAGTACCTACTGTGCCTTTATAACCTCTTCAAGCAGATGTGCCTCTGCCCACGCCAGGGCCAGTGGCAGGCAGGCAACTGCAGCGGCAAGGCTGGCCGCCGGCAGCCGCATCGCTGTGCCAGGGACGGTGGTTGCACCGGGCAGGTGTTGGCTAAAGCAAGGCAGGGCGGCTTGCCGGGCTGCGCCTGCCCCGGGGCAGCCTGGCATTCCCCCCCTATTCTCCCACATGGTTTGCCATTCCCAGTAAACCAGGCTCACGGCTCACCTGAGCCTCGCCGAGGGTCCTCGTTAGGAATTAACACTAATCATGTTCCCTTCCCCTCCCTCCTCACAGGCTACAAGGAACAGGGGATCCCACAGCAGCTGTAGTGGCTGGGACAAGTATGGTCAGAGAAACACGGCGAGAGATTCCCTTTGGCAGCTGTGGGCCACGGACCTTTTCATTACACTTTGTCTTTCTTCTTCTTACTTTTCTTTTGTTTCCTTCTGTCTGAACCCGGTTCACCTGCCCATCCAGCGGAGCGGAGGTGCAGAGCAGCCGACGGAGACTTGCACTGATCCCATTGAGCAGCGGAGATGGGGCGAGCACGGCGTGGGTTAGGACTGGCCCTGGCCAGCACGTGGTGGGCGGCCGATGAGGAGGAGGAGGAAGGTGGTGGGAGGAGAAGACACCCCTGGCGAAGGTGGCACCTGGGCAGGCAGCTGAGCCGGGGGGAGCAGGAGAGATGCTGCTTTCTCTCTCCTCCCAGGAGGAAGTAGCTGAAGACGTTTTGCCTCCTTTTTACGCTCACTGTTAAAGGAAAACGGCGGCGAACATCAAATGCCAAGGAGCTATTAATAGATATATGTACAGTATGTAAAAGCAAACCAGTGGTACTTTCTCCCTACCCTGAAAGTCCATCATTGACTGCTTCATGGTAGCGGAGGACTCAGCCCAGCCTCCTCTACTGTCTGCGTATATATGATGCTCAACGAAGCTCTGTCCTTGCAGATGTCTTGAGAAACGTGCTTGCTGTAAATTGTATTGTACTGCTGAACTGACTGGGGCTGTCCCCTGCTTCCATCCACTGGCACCATGTGAAGACCAGACCTCCTGCCGGCCCCTCGGGAGACTTTATTTAGCAAGAGACCGGTGCCCCACAGAGCCTTGCCTCTAGGGTGGTGGGTGCAGCCACGTGCTGCCAAAGGCTTCTAGTGTAAAACAATACTGGGGGAGCCAAAAAAAAAAAAAAAAAAAAGATACTTTTCCTCCCCTCCCCCTGAAAGGGACTTGCTGGCAGTGTCTCCGTGCTTTGGAAATGGATCCCCTTACAGCGCGGCGTGTGCTCCTGGCTGAAGCAGTGTCCCTGCTCCGCTTCCCCAGGGTAAGTGTCCAAAGCTCAAGTATCACGACCTGGTGCTAACCAGGTGCTCGGTAGCGGTCGTGGTTGGAAGGCCCATAGCCAAATGGGGTAGGGTTGCGTTTTCGTGGTTTGAACACACGATGTGCAGAGCTAAACTGGGCATCCAGGCGGAGTGACCCCTCCGATCCTGACTGGTGTTTCAGCAGAGTGAGAGGAGCTCAGCCGGGGGGACCTGGTGGCAACACCTGGCTGCTTTTCCACTCCAAAAAGGTGACAGGAGGAGCCCTGCCGATAGAGGACAAAACCAGGCTGCTGCTCTTGGCCAGGGAGGGTCCTCCCAGGGACAGGAGCTTCACGCAAACCCGCTGCCAAAACTGGGACCCACCCGAGTGTGGGAGAGCCAAAATCTGCTTCCAGCCCATTGCTCCTGCAGAGGGAGGCGGTGGACAAGGGGACAGCAGCAAACCTTGCTGCCCTACAAGCTCCTGGCCTCTCCTAGCACAATGGTTTGCTTTTAAGGCAAGCTTTCATTTTCCACGCAGAGCAGATCCTGTCAGTTAAAACACTTGAGAGCTGAGATGTCAAACAGCAGCAAGTGCCCCTGAGCACGTGTGTCTCCTCGTCTGATCACCTGCAGGCAGAAAGTGCAGACCACCAGGCTGTTGTCCATGCGCTGTATGTTTAACCCTCAGAGGCATCGCAGGGGTGCACTGAGCAGGACAGCTGCCCACCAGGGGTGGAGGAGAGCCCTGCATTGGACAGGACACTTCTTGGTGATCCCCCCAGGGAGCTGGTGGGGTAGGAAACTCCTTTAGTGTTTACACCAGCAGGAAACATGGCTTAGCCTCCCCATAGCCCCAGGTGCTCTCCTGATGGCTGGAGACCCGCTGGCTTTAATGCAGGACATTTTCTCCCTGAAAATTTCCTACCTGCCCAATGCCCACGCTTCGCTGTAAGCCCACAGCCTGTGGAAAGCAGGCCCCAATACCTCTCTGCTCTCCCAGCTCAGGAAATCCTTTTCCAGGGCTAAGAATAAAGCATAATCCACAGTCCCAGCTAACTCATGGTGGGACAGGACCCATCCAAACCACGCACATTTATCCAGCGCAGGCATCAGAACTGACGACAAACTTTCTTCACCCCACCCTTTGACAACTGTGCGTGCTATAAGAAGCTTTGGGCTGCCAGAACAGGAGAAAGGGGCAGAGAGTCAGGAGCCTCGGGACCACCAGCCTTCACAGTGAGCCAGGAGACTGCTGGCTCGAGCACTTTGTCTGATCTCAACAGCCTTAATCAGAGAGCAATTGGAACCCATATAATCAGGATGCAAATTTGTACCACAAACAACTCATTGTATATTTTACCAAGCCAGACTTCATCAGGGGCGGTGTATTTTGCACCCATTCCCTTTGTACATGTGCAAGTACTACCTGGTGTTTGAGGATGGTGTGCCTGAGCCAGCACGCTCAGCTAAACGCCTGCAAAACTGCACAAGCCCCACTGAGCACATGTCCTTCAGTGCCTATAGGAGACATGTTTAAACTGGCTCTTTGGCACACAGTTAGCAAGAGGAGAGGAAACAAATCAACATGAAATGGATTTGTGGAAGACCCTTCAGGTCAAGTTTAAAGCAATATTTCACAGCTCCTGGCCAAATATTAACAGTAACACCCTGCATCTGCAGATGATAGACATCGCTATCCCTGCTGTACAGCTGAGAAACAGCAGTATGCAGTAAGGTTAAATTACCAGACTCCAAAGCAAACCCATGGCAGAACCATAGGAATATCTCAGGCTGCATTCCTCTTGCCTCGCACCCTAAGCAGTGGCTCATACTGCTATGCTGGCTGGCCAGAAACAGGTATTTGGCACCTACTCTGTATCCAAATGGGGGTGCTGAGCTCAGCTTTTTGGGCTGCTCCACAGAAAGCAAAGATCTTGTAACATGGTGCAGACAGGAAAGCTTCTCATTTGTAATTTTAGAGGAAGATAGGTGAAAAAAGCATCAACTTTTAAAGAGACACAAGCCGCACAACACAGCAGTGACGTGGGTTTCTTTGGAAGACAAGCACCAGTTGGTGCTTCTTGTTAACCCAGGGCTGGAAGTGCTCAAGCAGAAAAGCAGCACAGTTATCCTGCCACGGCGCTGCGCCACAGTGAGGCGTTTGCTTTGCCAAGCAGAGGCTTGCAAGACAGCAGCATTTTGAAAAAAATCAACTCCTAGTAGGTCAGTGGCAGAAAGATGAAACCCAAGAGCCATCTGACATCTGTGTTAAAGCCAAGGGATGAACTCCTCAAGATAACCGTTGCCACAGCAATCACCAAAAGGATTTTTGCTCGTGATGTTCAACATTTTCAACAATCTTTGACCATTCCTACCAAAAGCACCAGTTAAGAGGGCGGCCCCGCAGTGACCCGTACTGTAGCATCTGCAGCCCTGTGGCTTGCAGGACTGTACGGATGCTACAGAATTGAGCTTCAGCATTTACTGCGAGACAGAGAAGCTCTGCTCCTTCATTTCCCACCTGGGTAAATAGGATCCTAAACCTGAGCAAAGACAGAATCAGCAGCACAGCTGGAAAACAGCTTCACAACCTGCTGCTATGATTGGTGGGAACTCTTTTTCGAGGTTTATAACTAGTCATCAGGCCACCCAAACAACTTGCTAGCTCAGCTGCAGCAAGCGCGACCAAGAGCAACAGTTGGCCCTCACATTTGCCAAAACAGAACGGCTGGTTCAAGTGCAAACTCCCAACGCTGCCTGAGCATTGAGTTAGTTGTGTCGTGGTCTCAGGATGGATGTGTGGGAGCCTCTGCAGACACGGCTAACGGGTTTCACGAGGTCAGCTGGTAGAGGTGTTGAAAAGAAACCAGGCAAAGCCTTTGGGTGCAGAAGCTGTGAAACAGGAACAGCCAAGCGTGGCTCAAGAACAACTTGTTCTGGTGCCTGAGAAGATGGATTCACTTTTAGAAGATGGATTTAAACATTTAGTGGACAGGCAGCACAGGAAGTCTCAGTCTGGGGAGGGTTAAACAAGCTGACATTTTCACTGGGCATTAAGCTGCCAGAAATCCTGTCTCCTGTGGCATTGGATGCCAGACCAGCAGCAGATGCCCCATCCCAGAGATCCCGCACCTGTACAAAAGCTCCCTCAGGAGCAAAAAATAGCAAGATTGGCTCCTCACCAGCATCACCAGGGTTTTGCTGGCCTTTCAGGCCATGTTTGGTGCTGGCTGTCCCTGTGCTCTAGTGAGGACGGGAGAATTGAATGACTTGGGGAAGGGCCTGAATGGAAATGCTGCCCTCCCTGGGGCTGCTGCAAGTCTCCAGACAGCATCGCTTCTGTAAAGTCTGTGTGCTGGTGGCATTTATTGCATGAGGGAGCTTGGCACTGTGCAGGAGAAGTACGGGATTTATAGTTTACTTTCAGGTTTTGCTCTATAAAAAAATTTTATTTTTGACCTTTCTATCAAATTGCTGAAGCCAAGAAAGCAGCCAGCACACCACTTCAGAGGCTCTGAAATCTGTCAGATGGGCAGCCAGGACAAAAGGCCTTATTTCTGCCTGTTGTGGGGATTTGCTTAACTGATTTTAATTAGCACCAGACAAATTCCCACTCTCTGCTTTAGGACAGGAGCAACTGTATTGATTCACCTTGCTACTGGGGACCAAACGCCAAATTGCATTTTCCCCAAAGCTGCTCCACTGCAGTGACAGCGATGATAAAAAACTGCTTTTTCCAATAGTCCCGATTAAAACCAACACCTCCGAGCTCCCCCCAGCCCAGGTGGGAACAGCAGCATGCTCTCCGACAGTGGCAAGTCCCTGAGCCTGGTTTCGGGTCTCCCTGTGGCAAATAGTGGGGAGACACATGCTGCAATGAGCTCAGAAGCTGAGCTGATGGGATTTCAAGCCTTAGTGGTCACAAGGGGGGGGGTCCGCTCAGTCCCCTCTAATACCACACCTTGCTCCCGCAACTTGTTTTTCCTCCTCTTGTAAGAGACCAGAGCTTTGTGCCAGGGACAGACCAGGCAGAGCCCATCCCCTCGAGAGGCTCCTGGGGATCTGGCGGTGGGGAAGCTGGCAGCAAGCTGGAGGTATGTGCACAGTGCCCAAAATTCACCCACTGGTAAGAAGACCTGCATAGCAAAGACACAGGTATGAGTGCTAATTTGGAGCTTCCCCCCCCCATCAGCAATGCTTGTCTTTCTCTTTAGGGCCAAATAAATCACCCAGCGCATTTACACCTCTTTCTGGAGTGCCACAGAGGGAGGCCACCTCCTCCGGGACGCCTGCCAACACTGGGGCTGGGTAACTTGCCCCCCGCTTGCGGGAGCCGTGCCGCACCATCCCGCTAGCGCCCGCCGTGCCGTACCGCACCGCCGCTGCAAACCGACCCCTGCCTCGTTGCCGGCGCAGCTTGAGGTCGCAGCCAGCGAACGCTTGACCTGGTCGAAGGCGCATGACACCGGGCTATCCCGATATCATCATCTGCTTTATAAATATAGGTGTTTTAGATGCAAGTTTTACAGCTAAAGAGTGGTAGTGGGTAACAAAGAATAAATGCAGTTGCTTCACCCCCATCTGCCGGCGACACGGTATTTTCTGCTGCTTTTTCCTGATTGTGAAAAACCAGGTTTCTCAAAAAAAGGGCTTTAATGAAATAGTTCCTTGGTACGTGGACCCAGCCGGGCTGAACAGCTGATTTACTACTCAGTGGAGAGCAATTCCAGGTAGGAACCAAACTAAATGTCTTTTTTGAAATTTGTGGCTAGTCGTAAGCCAATTTAATCCTGGGTCAGCCCAACCATTTCAATGCAGAGCACGTTAACATTTTTTTTTTTTTTTCCAAAGTTCATTGGTGTTGCCAAATCCACACTTACTGTGGAAAAGGTGCTATAGCAGATGGCCCCCACCCTCCCGGCCCTTTGCCCACCTGACCCCCCTTGCCAAGGGGGTTGGCATTGCTCTCAGCCGTGGCACACGTGTCCGGCGATCACAGCCGGAAAGGTCAGCGGGGCTTTGTGCCCGAAATGGCTCCGGCACTCAGCGATGTTGTAGGGAGCGTTAGACATGCGAGGTGCCTCCATCTGTGCCGCATCCTGTGCTTCGAGACACAAAACTGCATGTTCCTCCCTACGTGCATTGACTGTCACACATTTTATTAAAGATCTTTCCGTTCTGCTGGAAATCGCCCCTTGTCGTAATCTCGCCATGACACAGCGGGTATTGTGCTGAGCTCCATGGACAAGAAACCGGAGTCACGGTCTCATTCTTCTTCAGAGGGCTGTTTTATTCCACCTTTGCCTTGCCTCCTACTTGTTTTGGGATGACCCTGCAGTTCACATACATGCATACATCCCAGCCAGAGTGTATTTTATTACTGTTCAACCAAACCGCATCCTCTACAAGAGGCCACCAGGAGTTCATTGAGATTTAAAGCCCAGATACAAGAAGAGCTATAAGCTTGGCTAGATCTGATATTCCTCCCAGTCAAAAGCAATGCCTTCTCCCACGCGCTTGTTAACCATGGCATGACAACACCTCCCTGTAATTTCTAGCTGACTTCTCTTCATGCTCACACACATAATGCACTTTCAGGCAGCACTGCAATTTATTTTCCAAACTGGCACTCGGCAGTTCCATCGTCCCGTGGGACCAGCATGCTGTAAAACCTCAGGTGACAGTGCCACCAGCTGAACCAGGGTTAGTTACAGTGAATCCCACGGGAGCCCATACCACTCACAATCCATCCTTCCTCCTCTTGTCATCCATATGCATAACTAGAGCCAGGCTAAAATTCAGTCCTGCTTCTCTTGCACCCACCCACTGACCAGAGGGAAGTGACACCCCCCCATCCCCTCCACTGAAACAGTGCAGTGGGATGTGAAGAATTCACGTAGGCTCTAGGACCGACAAGGCAAGAGTAGCTCAATCCATCTTCCAGCAGGCAGGTCAAACGGAGCGGCACATTGGGGCTTGGGATCAAAACAAGGGCTCGCCTCCACTGGCACTGCCTGGAGGTGATGGCAGCTCTCCCCCAAATACCCAGCAAGCAATCCCACCCTGGCCCCGCACACCTCCCTTTCCACCTACTGCACACATACAGACACAGGCGCTGCTTTATAGCCTGGGAGGGGGATAAGTTGTCCATCTCTGGGTCGAGTCCATGCTTTCCTTGGGTTTGGCTCTGCTTGGGTGTATTGGGTTTTTCCACCCTACGAAGGAGGCAACGGGTACCATTTGCACCCCGATGGTGAACCCACCTTTCATTTTCATGTCGGAGCCCAAACTAAGGGGTAACAGAGGACCATTTGTATGCCTATTTATATCACTGAGTATTGGATTGTGACTTGCTGTGTTTTGATACTGTGGATTTTTTTTTTTTTAAAGTTAAATATATTCTATTGCTGGACAGCTGAAATGAAATGCAGAGTCTCTTTACATAGCTTGGAGAAATCCCATCAGCCATGGATCAAAATGAACCTCCCTCCTCGCACCAGCTGGGTGGTGAAGAGCACCCAGTAGACACCAGCCCCCACCAGCATCACCTGAGGAGAGGAGGCAGGGGCCAGGGCACAGCTTTCTTAAGAAATTAATGACCCAGAGTCTTACGGGAGAGCAGAGGGCTGGTGAGAAGCCTTACCTGCACCTCTGAAACAGAGACAAGGGAGGGGGAAAAGCCACCTTGCTATTCCCTTGTGCACACAACTACCAGTAATCCTTCTCACCTGGGTTTTCTTTGGAGTTTTAACACTTTAAAACGAGTCCAGGCACATTAACCCTGGCTCCCCATGCAAAAGCAGCCCCTGCACTGCTGGGGGCTCGGCCACACACACCCGAGCAGAGCAGACCTTGGCAGGTAGCAGAGGTGTCGCAGGGGAGCTTTCCCATGAAAGGCAGCTCTGCTGTGAGGGCTGACGGCCTGTCAAAACACATCTGCACATTTTGACCATTGGTACTTCATGCTCCCTGCTCTCCTGCAGCATGCAGTGCCCTGAAGTGCCACTGCTCTGCTCGCTCTCCAAAGCCAGCACAGGTGGGAAGACACATGGGAGATCCCAGCTGGACTTGTCAGGGCTTCCCTTGGTCATTTTTGAGAAAAAGCAGGGGTCTGAAGTCTCTAAGCAATTGCTCATTCACATGAATGTCCACAACCTAGTAGTTTTGACCCGAAACACTGGCACACGGATAGCTTCCAGGCTGTCAAGCTTCACCCAGCCCTGCTTGGAAGCCTCACCTCTGTAGGAGGCTCCTTACAAACACAGGTTTACACAAGCAGCTTGGCCAACACCAACTGTCCTCTGTGCAAGAGACCTCACGCTCCCCATCCTGACCCCTTGGGAAAGCGAGGGCTGCAGCCATCATCCCATTTCTAGCCCAGGTGGCATTCACAGAGGACGGATTTCTGCCAGGAAAGGGACAACATCTTGCTCCATCACAACCCCAAATCCTTGGAGGGCTGCAACGCTGCCACAGGTAACAGTAGGCTGCAGGGAATAAACCTCAAACACGTTTCTCTGTGCTATGGTGGGACTGTGCAGTCCCTCGCACGCCCTGCAGCCTGCGACCGACCATCATCTGCCGCTGCCCAGGGGGGTTTCCTCCCCGTTGCAACGCTTTGACTTTCCCCCCTCCCTGCTGGGAAGGGGGAAGGTGGCATCATGGCACAGGGTGTTGCTGGCCTCCCTTTCCAGGCTCCCAGCCTTTCCAACAGGCAGGGCAGGGATGGAGATGGAGCCAGAAGGCATCTGGGAGGAGATGCAACTGTGCCTGTGATATTCACCCTGCACAGCCCCAAATGCAATGTTTGGAGATGGAGCTTGAGAGATTTAATTGTGCTTATCCCCATCTCCAAATTGCCGGCATAGCACAAACACTCCTCCTGTTTGCAGGGGCTGATTCAGGAGGAGCAGCAAGAGACCGAAGTCGAACGTGGCCCTGGAGAAGTGGGAGAGGGCACCCACCCAGCGAGGTTGGGGACATAGCTGTCAGGAAGGCGACAGCACAGATCCCACTTCATCCGTCCTCACAAGTGGTGCCCAGCACAGACCATTAGTAACCACCTGACCCAGCCTCAACAAGGGACACCCCACGGCTGACACCCCACGGCTGGGCTGCAGGGAGAGCCACCCCCACGCAACTCATCTTTAATGAGAACAGGGAAAGGGGAAGGATGCAAACTGCTTTTTGCAGCTCGGCAAGGCAATCAGCTGCAGCAAGAGCATCAGAGGCAGGGAGCCCACCGAGGACCAGCCTCAGGAACAGAGCAGCATGGAACAGCCCTACCCAGCAGGGCAAACCGGGCAGCGGGTCCAAGCCTGGGGGGCTTCAATGGGATTCAGGGGACCAAACCCAGGCTCGGTGCAAGACCAGCAAAAAGGGTCCTCTCACACCCCGTGTTTTTGAGGGATCTGGTAGGCAAGGCAGAAAGCTCCATTTCACTTACCACATCTTACTATTTAGGCTTCACCCCTCAGCATGTGAAGCACTTTGGGATGAAAACTGATATATAATATTATGATACTATTAATACACCCATGCAGACACACCATCACATGGCAAATCCACTAGAGAGATCTGGGATAATTATCTTGAAGAGCTCTCTTTAAAGTCCTACTAATGCAACAATTTCAGAAGGGGAGGGAAAAAATAAGATAAAAAAACCCCTACACAAATGAGAAGTCAAAAACTGGAGCTTAGTGAAGACAGATAAGCCATGGAGAAACCCCCCCTTGCCTTATCCTCACCCAAGCACCGTTGTGAGAGCAGGTCCTTCCCTCATCCGGAATGACAAGCATCTCCAGCAGTTTTTGAGCCCTGTGGGCTGTTGACACCCACATCCCATGGAGTGCTCCGGCATCAGCAGGCAGAAACCCGGGAGGTTTTCAGGAGGGTTAAAGGAGGCACAGAGGCAAGAGGTAAGAGGCACAGCCTGCTGGCTCTTCAAATGGGCAGCAGCGCCAGCTCTGCTGGAGCAGACACCAAAATCCCCATTTGGAGAGCAGCCTTAAAGCCAGACAGCACCATCACCCAGGAACCCAGGGAACAGGGTGACCAGTGGGTTCTTGGGGTGCTTACCCCACAACATGCTGCCCCTTGCCAGGAAACAGCAATTCGCAAACCTGGAGCCCCTGAAGAGCTGGAAGTAGCCAACACAGCCCTGCTCTGCTCTTCTCCAGCACCCTGTGGCTGGGCAGAAGCCAGACCAGCACCGCTCCTGCCCCCCAGCCCCAGCACACAGCCAAAGCCCACAGCCGCTCTCCCCCAAACCCCACACCGCATCCCGGGGCAGAGCCACCCACCTCCTCCACACCACGCAGCCCCAGGGGAGGTACACGGCCACCACACGCATCTCACCCTCATTTCAGGTGCAAACTGGGTCACCCCCCCAAGCCAAGAGGGGAGCCTGCCCAGATGCCCTCCCAGCTCTCACCAAAGCTCCTCTATTCACCCACTCAGCGCAGCACAGCAGCGGTGGGGCCAAGGAAAATCCTTTTCCAGCAACCACCACGCACCAGGGAAAAATTAAACCTCCCTTTTCACTTGCAGCCCCCCTAAGCTGGGCTTTTTCCACCTCCAGCCCTCCTCCCCAAACCGAGCTCACCTTCTCAAGGCTGCCATACGCTGCTGGGACACATCCAGCCCTACAGCAGCTCCTGCTGAGCACCACATAGGGCTGCAGCCCATGGCACTAACACCACTCCCAGGTGATGGGGAGTAGCTGAGACTTTATGCAGGATCTGGAGCAATCAGTGTGACCAGGTGTGCTTTGCATGAGGCCATCTGGGAGATTTTAGGCTGTCGGCTGCTGTTACACCTGATGGGGCAAAAGCATCTTGGGCAGGAGGGCTGCGGTCGGTCCCAGCTTGCAGCCCACTCTGGTGGGGAGCTGTGGTCTGACTGCAGGCAACTCTCACTGGTGGCAATGCAGAGACGTGGGAATGCACTGCCTGGATATTGTATCATTTAGAGATATGTATTTAGAAAAATGTAACTTCAATTGTTTTCTGTTCAAACTAGCCTGAGCAACCATTAAAAAAAAAAAAAAATCCGCAAAAGGGGGTTATTGCAAGGTATATACGTACTACCTCAAAATCTTCAAGTCATGCACTCCAAATATACATTCAGACCTGAATGCAGCTATGAGCAGGTAGCAACTGATCCGCGAAGCTAATGTTACAAGTACAGGCTATTTCAGAGCTTGTTTGCAAAGCAAAATCACAGCCCTGTGGAAGAGGATGTGAACTGCAAGCCTAGCAGGAGTGCACGCCTGTGTGTAGGGCACATTAAATGTGTCCCCAGAAGCAGTGACGATGTGGAAGCCAAAGCATCCATGCTCTAATAAAATGGCATCGCACACCATGTCCCTAAGATAACTTTGGACTGAGACTTGGGTCAACGCACTTACTCAGGCTGCTCCCGCTTCCCACTCAGTCCTGCCTGCTGAGGTGGGCAAAGTGGGGGGACGAAACCGTCCCCAGGCGGAACCCTCCAGGGAAAGCCAAAACGCTTCAGCTCGTGGGCAGCCGGGGTGGTGGCGGCGATAGCTGGCTGACGTGGAGCAGCTGCCATCAGGGTGAGGTTTGCCGCCTGCCTGCAGCAGCTTCTGAGTTCCCTTTCACGTGCATGCAAACACACATAAAACCCAACACAGTCTGGGTCTTTTTCACCACCAGTCGTTATTTCAAATATTAATATTTTAAACTGCCAGGTATTTACGTCCCAGGAGGGATGCAGCCAGCCTGCCTCTGCCGGCTGCCCCTCCAAGGTGCCTACATCGCTCTAAGCCCATAAAAGACACTAAATATTGGAGGTGTGCCTTCCACCAGGACCCAAGCAGCCCCAAATTCGGGCCCAGTGGGGCTCAGCATGGCAGTGGCTTGCTCGTGGTCGTGCCAGGTACGATCCTGCTCCTGCCCATGTCTGGGGATGGAGGCTGTGCGGGGCTGTGCTGCCTGCCTGGGTGCCGGCGCGATGCTGCCGGGTGCTGATGCACCTTCAAGTTGCTTCCAACCCCGCTGAGCCGCTCCAGCTCAGGATAAAGTGGAATTAAAGGCTAAGGCTGACTCCAAGGCCTCTTCTGTTTCTTCCCCAAATGGAAAAGGTCCATTCTAGGAAATGAATTTCCTGGAGGTCTAATTTTAGAGAAAGCCTGTTTGTAATGCCCCAAAAGATGCTTTTTTAAGGGGAAGGTGAGCATTCCCGTGTGTTTGATTATGGTAGGGCTGCCCCAGGTACTGGGGAGACCCTGCTGCTGGGGGGCAGGGGTGTAAGGGCAGCTGAGCTGTGAGCATGGGAGTGCAGCTGAGAGGATGAGCCTCCCGCGGAGACACAGGCACTGGTGGGGATTTGGGGTGCCCCAGCCCCATGTCTAGCTGTGATGGGGGACACAAGGAAAGACCAGACCTGTAACTTGTGCATGCAAGATCGCCTTTTCCCATGAGGGCCACCTAGCCAAAGCAAGATGAGGATCCTTGCCCAGCAGCAAAACCCACTTTATTTTTCAGAACTGCCACTGTCTTGCTGATAGTAATCAGACTCAGGCAGGAATAAGAGATAGAGAGGGGTGATTTACTAAAACCTCCCAACCCATCCCCACTGCAGCGAATTGCCCCCCCCCCCCCCCAGAGCTCCTTGTGCTTTGCCACTTCAGCTCTTCGTCCCATTTATGCCGTGCCGAGCAGGTCACGTAGGGGAACATCATGGGGGTCACCCGTGACCCTGCTCTGCAGGTCCACGTCCCACCGTGGCCGCACGCCTTGGCCGCAGCACGCAGGCGGCACCGTGCCCCTCTCCCACCGCATTGCTCTAACCCTCATGGATGTCACCGACGAAGAGCAGGAGTCCCTGCGTCCCACTGCTCCTCTGGGCACCCAAGGGCAGGTGCGGGACGGATTTTGCCGGTGCGGGTTTCCAGCAGAGCACAGAGGCAAGTGTTGTACCTGAAGCGACGGCCAACCATCACAAGGGGCTGCCCACCTTTGCATGGTGTTACCACCCTGCAGAGCCCCCGTCCCACAGGTACTGCCTTCTCCCCTTGCTTTTGGGGGCATAAAAAGACATGAAGTGTGAATTTAGCACTAGCAAAAGATACTGCTCTGCTGGTGGGGAATGTTTTTTAGCCACAGATCCTTTACAAAGGGGCAACCACGTCTGCAGCATCTCTATCTCGCTGCTACAGACTCCTGTTGCTTTTTCTCCTCACATTCCCTTATTTGAGCCAAACCCCACTTCTGCAAGCAAAGTAGCTGCGTGTGTCCCTGCAGGAGAAGTCCCCGGATTCCTGTCACGGAAAGCAGCGTATAAAATATCTCAGAGCAAAAGCACCTTCTGACAGGGAGGGCAGTCACTAGAAATAAAAGTATCTACTTTTTATTTTCTGGCTCTGGTCAGCTGTTGGCCTAAAGAATTTTGTGCCGCAGTTTCCCTTTGTGCTCCTTTGTCCAGGTGGCTTCAAGTGTAAGATTTTTACATTAGGGAAAGTGTGTTTGAACACCCTGGCAGTAGGCAATGGGGAGGGGAGGGAGCTGACCCCAGGTCTTGCAGGACCGACATGATTAATACACACCAAACGAACGGCAGGAGACACAAAATCCCAGCAAACAGAAAGCATCAGCCCCCAGCAGCCAGCGGACTGGTGCTGGCAGTGGGATGAGCTGGTGGGGCCCAAGAGATTCATCCGCTGCCGAGTTCCCTCCAGTGCTGTCCCAGGTGGGATTTACTGGGGAGCCCCCTCCATAGGCTTTCTCTTCAAAGTGGCACCACCGGCAGCTGTCCTGTGCTCTCTGGCTGCTCCGGGGTGGAAGCACAGTTTTTCCCTGGAGAGGGAAATTCCTGCATAAAACGTTCCCTGCTCCAGTGCCTCACTGGGGAGCATCGCTGGTGCTGGGTCAGGGGCTGGAGGTGCAGGAGGTGGCAGACCCGTGTCCCCAGCCAGTGGGGTGGGTGAAGTGTGGTCCTGGGCATAACGGGACTCATCCCTGGGGCGCCGGGTGGGCATCTTCATGCTGCTTGTGGGAGCAGAGCGTGACCACTTCCACGGACTTAAAACCATGCAGGAGAAGCACAAACCAAACTGACAGATACTACAGCGGGGCACTGCCTGCCTTCCCCATATTGCAGGGGGTATTTTTAATTTTTAATTTTATTTTTTACACTTCACAGCCACGAAGAATAAATCTGTATTTTTCAAGTCTGGGGAAGAAAACAAAGCGCAGACCCAAACGAGACCAGGGGCTATAAGTCGGAGGCGGAAAGCTGGCCCTCAGGGAGGCAGGGGCTGGCCCCCAGTTTCCCCAGTCTCTCATTCCCAGAAACGTGTTACGGGCAACACGAAGCCCTTCATCCACCCTCCCTGCTCTGGCGGGGATGCGGGACGGAGCCGCTTGGTGGGAAAGGGTTTTATTCGCTTTAGTGATGCGCCCCCCCCCCCCCCCCCAGCTCCCCTTTCCCAGGGGGCAAGTCCCAAACCAGCGTCTCCCGGGGACCAGGCAGGGACACGGGGAGCATCCCAGACAAGTCCTGGGATGCTGCCCCCCCGCCGCAGACCCCTTCCCGCGGGGAAACGCACCCCTTTCCCGCAGGACCCGCCCGGCTGAGCCTTCCTTTCCTTTCCCCCCCCCCCGCCCGGCTGCAGCCGCCGAGCCGGCATTGCCACCTCCCGGCCTCCGGGGGAAGCGCCGGGGCGGGGGGGGGGGGGGGGGGGGGAGCCCCGTTTCACCCCACGCGGGACCGTGGTGGGAGTCGTGGGAGCGGCAAGGGGAGCGGGGCTCGTTTTTTTAGGGTCCGGTGGAAAGGAGCAGCCCGAGCACAGCCCCGTTTGGTGGTTAAAACCCACCACGACCCCCCCCCACCACGGTGGCCCCGTGTCCCCCCTGCCACGCACACCCACCCCTCCACCCCCCAACACCGAAACCCTTGGGGTGAGATGCAAAAGCAGTTATTTTCTCACCCTGGCATCTCCCCCTCGCTCCCGCTCTCCCCCCCCGGCCCCCGGCCCGGCACCCAGCACCCACGGCAGAGCCGCAGCGGGCAGGGGGACGGGACCCTGCGTGAAACCCAAAGGGGCTGTCGCCAACTTCCAAACTGGCGGCCTCCCCTCGCCCCGGGGAGGCAGCGAGGGGTCTCCAAGGGGAAAAGCCCATGGCTGGCAGCACCAGCCCCAAAATTGCAGCATTTCATCGCTCTACACCTCAGCATAAGACAAGCCTCCTCGGTAGAGCCTGGGTGCCTCCCCACACCGTTATTTATGGCCGGCGGTATTTAAGTGGCAGTGACTTAAGTAATTTATTTAAGCACTTAAGACCCTCCTTTTGAGATCTCATTGCTCAGGCAGTGCAACTCCTTCCAGCCCTTTCCTGGGGCAGGGGCTTTGGCTGGGACGGGGGGGACAGTGCTGCCCCGCATCATCCGTGGCAGGGGCAAAACACCTCGTGAGGGGCTTCCCAGAGCCCCCCAAAACCACACCAGCTGGTGCCACTAACAACTCGCACCGCATGAGCCTCAGATTTCTATCAACCACCACATCAAAGTCCTACCATTTTCAGAGGTTGCAAGTCCCAGCTGGCCCCCAGCACCCCCTTATTTATAGGAGGTTCATTCTTGGAAGTAGTACCTAACTAGATAATTAAGAAGAAAATTAGCTGCCCCTCTCTAACTACCTCCTACCCCCATGGTGCTGCTGGAGGCTCCGTGCGGTAACAGTAGAAGCCTCAGCACCATGTAAAGTTTTCTTTGTTGCATTAATGGAAGTGCTGGCCTCTCTTCTCCATATTGAGTTTATTAATAATTCAGTTTATTAATCCCTGAAGTGGCAGGGAGCCCAGGGCTTTGCTTTGGGGGTGCAGCAAAGCCAGGTGGGGTGGGCAAGCAGGGCTCTCGTCGTGGCACATGCCGTGCTGCGCTGGCAGCCCCAGCTTGGCACTGGGACCTGCCCCCTTCCAACCCGGTGCATAAAGCTCAGGGTCAGCAGACGCCAGCACTCGATCAAGACGGGTTCCTTCCCCTGACTTACTCCCTTCCCCTCCCCACCACAATGTCATGGTGTTTCCTTAACTCTCAAGAGAGGTTTTTACAGAACAGGGTTGAGGTTCTTACTCTTTACCTTCTGGTTTTGCATTTTAGGGTGCAGCTGGGTAAGTTTTGGAGGCTTTTGTTTTCCTCCACAGGTAGGAAACGGAGTCCCGTACCGATGAGACTCTCAGTGGCCCCCAGAACTGGAGCTACATCGGCTGTCGGTAACGATGCTGCAGGAGCGTGCAAGCCAGCCGGATAGGAAACACGTACGCCTTTCTCACAGCCCACGAGAGATCGCTAGGTGCACGTATAGCCGCCTCACATCTACAGTACTACCAGTTCTTTCTTGTACCAAGAGGTTTCTAGCCTTTAAGCAAAGTCCACGCTGGCTTTCTCCTGCAGTTTGTTTTAGAGACGCTGTGGCGAGTGGCAGAGATGCTGCAGGGAACGGCCCCCGGGCTGGGCTGCTCCTGGGGGTCTGGGCATTAAATCTGACTTTCCTACGGGGCAGCGCACCCACTCCCCTCGGCCACATCTGCCCCAGGACAGGCTTCTGCTGTCCTGGGCTTGCACAACCAACCAACCAGGAGGGACTGGAGCTGCCTTCAGGCTCTACAACCTGATTTCTCCTTCAGTGCAAAACCAATCTGGGTTTTTTTTGGTGGCCTTTGGTCCCAAGTGCTCCCTCCAGCACTGCCCGCAGTGTGGCTGAGAGGGAGAGGAGCAGGGGAAGCGTATGGCTGCGCCAGGCAGCTCTGACACCCCTGGGTGCTTTGATATTCTTGAGCGCGGAAATCGCAGGGTGGCACTCAGAAACCGCTCAGTGGGAGCCACAACGTAGTGCTAGCAAAAAACATAAAGAGCAAAAAAAATTCCTGGTGTGGAGTTGCCTTTGGTGGGCTTCCCTGCAGAAGGGGATGGAGAAACTCTGGCCTCTCCCAGGGTGCCCCCCCCCAGCCTGGACCCCCCCCCCCCCCCAGCACTGGCTCTGCTCTCACCCTGCCCTGCTCCCTGCAGAGCCAGTTCCCGTTTGTCAGGATCCGTCCCCAGCGCAGGGTCTTTCCCTTACTCTTGCTTTTGCGCAGCGCTGCTCCCGGCATGTGCTGGGGTAACCAAAGCTGGAGCCTGATTACCCCCAAAATCAGCACGGACACGAAAAGCCAGGTCCTGGGTTGTTCCCAGGCAGCCGTAAGCTGCACGGGGCAGACACAGACCGTACACCAGGTGAATGCTTCCCATATGCCTTTATTTGCAAAGTTACAGGATTTTTTTTACAGGCACTGTGCGTTGGTGTTTCAGACCAGTTTGATTTTTTTTCTGTATTACCCAATGACCGAGGGGTGGTGGGAGTGGGGAAATTCCCTCACAGCAACCGTTCCTCCAGAAAGGCATAAGACATCTGAGAGGAACAACCTGCTTCTTCTGAAGCCATGAAGCAAGGAATCTGGTTTATAAACAGGCTTAAAAAATAATACACATATATAAGAGCAGCTTGAAGCTAAAGTACAGCAATAAGTGGTACATATCTATGCATATCTGTTCATATCCTTTCTCCAAAGCTGGAAAAGGGATGGTTTAAAAATTAAAAACACGGTTTAAAAAAAAAAAAAAAAAAAGGGATTCCATGCATTAAGTTTTAGTGTTTTGTGCAATTAAAATGGGATGAAAATAAATATAACTTAAAAAAACCCAACCTTTTCCATGACACTAATGGAACAGAGGCAAGTCTATAAGGCACTTCCACGTGGGCTATTCTAGAAAGCCTGGCAAGGAGCTAAAACAGTGCAACCATTTACAATGGCATCAGATGAGCTAAAGACATCTGTCTGGTGAGATATGAACTGAGAAAAACCTTAGGAGGCTTCAAACCTTGGGAAAGAGGCTGGGACATGGCTGCAGATGGCTCGATGGCCAACTCCTCCTCCTTATTGCTGCCAGGAGGAAACCTCCCCCGCTGAGGGTGCCGGACCCACCGAACGATGGTAGAAGGGCTCTGGAGCACCGCTCCCGGGAAGCGAGATGAGACGGCGGTTTTGGGGATGGAGCAGGTGAGGGATTCGTGGCTGCCAAGCTCCTGCACCACCTCCTGCACCGCACGCTCCTTCTGTCCTCGACGTGAGGGACGCCCCGGCTTGCCCTGCAGCCTCCCCTCCCCGCCGTCCTCTCGACGGCTGACCTTTAGCGAGCCAGCTCTGCCACGAGCGAGCCGCTTAGTTCAAATGTTCCAGGAAGTTAAAAAATAGCCTCCGCCCTAAATAGGGAACTGGGTGGTTTTTGCAGGAGCGGGAGCGCAGAGGCTGTCCGCACGGCCCGAGCAAGCTGGGAAGCCAGAGCCGAAGAGCAGCGGCAGAGTCGGCTAGCTCTGCGGAAAAAGAGGGAAGGCACGGGGACGCCTGACCCCAACTCTGCGTTGCCAAAGACAACTAACCCGGCCACCTCGAGAGCTGCTTTGCTGCTGTAACCCTTCACCACCTGCTGATAAAAATTACAGAGATGCTCCAGGCGGGGAGGTCACCCTGGGCCAGGTGTGGGCATTGGCAGCACTAACCCTATACACGTGCTTGGCTGCTGCCAAAAAGACTGATCAACCTGGATGGCTACTTTAGGTCTCATAGTAGTCCCTTATAAGCTATTGTTCTCTCCCCCAGCCCTGCCCGAAGACTTCATTCGGTATGGAGGGCTGCAGACCCCAGCTAAGGAGGTTGGAAGCAGCTCCTGGCAGGGGAGCTGGGTCTCTAGAGAGGAGCTCGACGTGTTACCCACCGTGCCAGCGCACCTAGCACAGGGGATGTGGGTGGGAAGAACCTGGCTGTGGTAAATACCTGTGCCCAGCCACATGGCCCCGCAGTAGGAGGAAAAACCTCACCCTCCAGTGCCACCTGAAAATAACTGAGCAACCTCTATGGGATATCTTGAACACAAAGAAAAACCCAAATCTGCCCTTCTAGCATCTCTTAAGGACTCGGCCCAGCCAGTTCCCTAGGCTGAAAGGTGCTGGCAAGGACAACTAAAGGGCTCCCACCCCAGTATCCTTCGCTATCCCCATGCCTTGCTTACACACCTGGTTGCCAGAGGGTCCTGGGCACAGCCACTAAGTGTTTTTGGGATAAAGCTACAGATCCCAGCGCAGGGAGAGGCTCCTTCCTCCACCAGCCCTCTTAAAATCAGGCTGCACAAGAGACAGAAGCACAATAGGCAAAGCACGCGCTTGCCTAAGCAACCCTCCAGGCTGCTCCCGGCCGGCACGGCCGTGTGCTCCCACTGACTCTGTGAAGCCAAGGTTTCAAGTTCAGCTTTTGTTCTGGCAGGTTAGCTCTCTATTTACATGGAGAGGAAAAAAAAGACCAAGACAACCTAAAAAACCACAACAAAAACACATTAAATAGGGAGAGTATAGCTTTCAAATGGGAAGGGCGAGGGCTGGAAAGTGTCTTGTAGTGCAGTTCAGAAGAGTCAGTTGGGGGCAGGTTGGGGGTAGTGGCAGAGTCGGACGCGCGGCTTTAATGCAAGTCTTCGCTCTGGGACAACTCTGTCAGGATCTGAATGAGGTTGTCCAGCCCCCAGAGGTAGCCATCCTCTCTGTTCCCTTCCACCCAGGGCACGTTGTGCTGGAGAACTTGTCCCTCCGGCAGCGGGGTGGTTTTCCCAAAGTCAATCATCCAGACTTTGGCCTGTTCCTTCTTGTCGTGAATGAAGAGGAGGGAGCTCCCGATTACCTGCAGAGAGGAGAGGGACCAGTTAGCGGTGCTCCTATTGCTCATTCTCAGACAGCTCTGGGGCTTTCAGACACCTTATCTCAGGCTGCATTTGCAAGAGATGGTGCTGAGATTTTGCATGAGCAAAAGCAAGCTCTGTGTGCTGCTGGCTGTTTGCACATGCAAATCTGGTATTCAGACAAGCTGATGTACTCACACAAATCCCAGCTCTTGGCAGAAGGAGAGGATCAGAAAAACATGAGCGTGAAAGATAGAGATGTCATTTTGGAAACTGAGTCAAAGTCCTTGCTTGGGGAAGGGATGAGATGAATTGTCTCAGCCTTCAGATGGAGATTTTTTCCAAGGCCGGTTCTTTGTGACTGGCTCGTGCTATTCACACTCACCAGCCCTGAAGACATCACCACAGCGATGGGTACACTCCATGTACAAGTTAACTTGCAATGTGCTGTCTGCTACCTGTAACGCCATCCAATTGCACCCAGATTCCCCCTAGAATATCCCCCTGGCTTTCACAGCACTCTGGGGATGCAAGTTACAGAGGTACATGTGCACGAATTTCCTGTTCCATGAGTTCACTTGGCTGCATCTGCTTTGAAGGGCTCTTTCATATCCTGATTGGCCTTTGGGAAAATCCTGCAGCAAGTATTTGCCTGGGCAAGCCTGGGGAAGCCTACGGGTGCATTTGGGAAGGTGACGCACATCACCTCTGACAGGAGAAGTCTCAAGGCCGGTCGCAGAGGGACGAGACCCCACGAGCCCAATGCTCACCACCCACAGAGCAGAGAGATGCTCAGCAGGTGGGTACCTCCAGCTCAGCCCCTGGCCCATCCTGGCACTCAGTCCCAGCCAGGCTGCTGCCCAGCAGCAGCTCCACTGCGGCTTCCCAGTGCTTGGGGAACACGTATCAGTGTCAGGCCATTCACCATTGTGCTCTTCTGCAGAATCTGCTCCTCCAGTCAGAAGATTTTAGCAGGCACGACTACAGAAAAGCACCAACAGGCATGCTTCAGAGCTGTCCCAAATGAAGGTTGCTTTCCAAATTATGTCTGATGTGCATGAATTGGTGGATTATGAACTCATTTGCCCTTGTATCACACATGGGGACCTTGGTGACCTGAGCACAACGGCTGTTAGCAGACAGGACGCAGCGTGCTGAGAGCCAGGAGTGCCCCATAAGCTGTGCAGATGCATGGAGGAGCACAGCTCTAGGGGCACCCAGCTGGTGTCAGCCCTCCAAAACAGCAGCACTAAACGTTACTGGGGACTCCCATGTCTGTGCCATCAGCAGGGTTTAGTTTGAGGTTTGCCTTTAGACGAGGGTTTTGAATGGGAAGCATGTACTGTTTGCAAAAGCTATTATGAATTTACATTTTTGAGGAGACTTCCTCCTCCAGCACATTGGGAAAACATCCAAGGTCCAGAGATATTTATTATTTTCCAGAAATGCTTATCTTTAGCTCTTGTCCTTCTAAGCTCTTATAGCCCTCTCTTGGCCAGGACAGAACATTTTAACCTTAAGGAAAAGCCTTTTGCTGACGTTCTTTGCTCGCCTGTCCTGGGTCGCCGAATTCTCCTGCAGCTCCTCAGAGGAGCCCTGCCCAGTGAGGGCCCCGTGGAGGGACACGCAGAGCTTGGCAGAGCTTCTGCTGTGCTTCGTCTCGAAGTGGGACGGAAAGTCAAAGCTGCTGCTTTTTAATTTTTAAGGAATGGAAACTCCTTTCAAAACCTCCTTGAAAGGCTGTTTTGTTTCTGTGTTTTCAAGCAAAACCCTGGCACTTGGTTCCAGGGAGCATTTTGTTTCCCGTGTTGAACTGACCTGAAACCCTCAGTTTTGACATTTCTCTTCCAATTGCCTTACAGGCGCTGCTGTCAGGAGGCATGGCCCCGTGTGCCTCTGGCTCCCGGCAGGACCCTCCGCGTGCAGCTGGAGCCGAGGTGGCTCATGCGGCTCCGGCTGAGGGACAGTGGGATCTTGGAGCTGTGGCTCCGGCTCCCTTTGAGTTGAGGGTTCCTGTGAGGTTCTTTTGCCCGTAGGCAACACATGCCAAGGACACCCGCTCTCATGTTTTGTTAAGTAGATGCAATAGCAAATACATTTTGCCAATGAATCAATGAAATGATTTAATTAAATTATGGAGCATTCCAATTCCTGTTGAAATGGCCAAAAAATTTAGTGCTTCCTCTGTTTTCCCACCAGAACTGAATTTTCACTGCAGAAAATGTTGATTTTGTGGACGCTCATTTCTGGAGGAAAGTCTTTCCAAGGTCCTTACCATAGTGCCCCAACCAGCTCAGCAAAGGCAGTTTTGGGATATCTGCAATTTATGGCTATGTTGAAGCCTTGTTTGACCACATGGAGCAACTGGCAGCCAAATGATACCTGATGCACATTCAGACAGGCATTTCTCTCCAGAAAACCCCTCTACTTTTACAGTAAGGATTTTTCCCAGTCATATAAACCCATAAGCAGCCCAAATTCCTCCTAGATCACTTTTAATCTATATGAACATTGGTTTTCAGTAGGTTTGAGCCCATGTCAGATACATGAACATTACATCAGTCATCAGCTGTATTTCCACGTAAGTACTAGATAAACAGGGGTAGGAAAACATGGATATAAGAATAAATTCAAAATTGTAGAAATTTACAGCCTCTGGCTTCGACTCCTCTCCTTGGATGAGCTGTGATTAAACCATTTGCATTTCCAAGCAGACCTATCTAAACGTGAGTATTACCTCATGGCACTTGAAGAACGGGGACGTCTCCAGGGTAGCGCGGATACCCTTCAACCGGTTAAGGTAACTGTTCTGGAATTACAAAAAAAAAAAACGAAAAACCCAAGATGTCAGCACTGCAGGAAGCCTACATAAAAACTGCTGCATGGAGCAGACAGGAAAGTCATCCCTCCCAGCACCATTTTCATGATACCATGTTTGCGTGGAGAGATGCCAGGGGCGTCCCTCAGCTGCTCTGCACTCAGCATCCTCCCACACACCTGTCCACTGGGAGGGGTGTCCCCTCTTTTTTGGGATCCACTTATCCTTTTGGCCTCTACAGCATCCTGTGAGCTCCTGTGGCTTCCACAACTTCGTGAGAGCATTTGCTTTTGCTGAACCAGTGCTTTCTGCAGACTTTCCCCACTGTATCCATGGCACTTCCGAGGAGGGAACAGCTAATTCAGCAGCTGCTGCTGTGCATGCACAGCCAGGCTGCTTTTTTCTCTCACCTGCACTCTTTTTATCACTCAGTCAGTCAAGCATCGTGAGACAACTCCTGTAACTCTGTATCAGCACTTCTGCAAAGTTGGCACCACAGGTGGAAGGTGCTGACACTAGTCAGCATGCAGGTCAAGACCCACATGCCTGTTCCAGCATCCCTGTAAATCTCTGGAAGGAACTAAATGTTCTCAGGGGAGCCCTCTGATAATTTCATTTTGAGGTTTAGATAGAAAGACTAAGCACAGGAACATGCACAGCAGGTATCTGGGCACTATAGTACACCTAAATTTTCACACGTTGACTGCTTGGGGAGATGTGGGGGTCGCTGTATTGCAATGGTTTGGCCAAGGACCCCCATCCAAAGCCAGGGCATGATGGTGTGAGTGTGCTCCAAGCTCTTTGGGGATGAAATGCAGCCAGGTGACTTCATTTTCAGATCCAGCAATGATCCCTGGGTAACTCTTGTCAAAGCGAACGTGCCAGTTTGAAGGAGGCAGTGACAAGGGCCACTCCAGCTGGAGCCTTGCGTTTGTAGGCTTCACATAGTACAGCTTAAAATGGGACCAATTTGTCAAATAAGATATTTGACACGGTGTAAATTGTTTACAGTAACATCTCTTATTGTCCTGGCAACATAGAGGAACTTAGGAAATGCCGATGGTGGCTTGCTCATGTGAAGGGCACCTGGTGCAGGCAGGGGGATGCCCTTGGCCACCCATCCTGTAAGACTGAGTGTGGGGCAGCTAACTGTGCCAGGGTGGGAGCCCCCACTGCTCATGCCATCGCATACTGGGGTAAAGAGCAGACCCGGAGGCTGCCGTCAGCCCCAGGGATGAGGGGACTGAGCATGGTTGTGCCTCTGCAGCAAGTTTTGGGACCAACCCTTGAGCATCCTCAGCAGACTTGGACCTATGCTGCTGCAGCAAACATGTCCCCTCCCAGCCCTCCGCTGCTCTCCTCTCACCCCTGTACCAGATGGCATTTCTCTCTGCCATTTTCCCTGCTTTTTAAGAGAGATTGCTCAGGCTGCAGCCCCTCAGGGCAGGGAGCTGATGAGCCAAGGGCAGCCCCCACAGGAGAAGCCCTCTCCCGGTAGCCCCCCCAGCATCCCCCACTCACCAAAACATTGCGGTTTCCTCTGGTGAACTCCCTGAACGCCTCCGTGACTTGTTCCTTTGTCCGTGTCTTCTTGAAATCCCGGTTCACAGTGCCATCCTCTTTCTTGAAAAGAAGGGATAGTGGTAAGCAGGATAGGGATGGAGCCAGGGCAAGGACAGGCGTTTCATAGCCAAGCATGTCCCCGAGTAGGATGCGACCAGGTTTTTTTGGCAGCTAAAGGACCTGTCTATGGAGGACGGGTGAGAAGAGGTAGCAGCTCTCTGCCTTGCACATCCCAAACCATCCCACAGCTCCGCTGCTTTGCCCCCTAATGCAATCGGCAAGTCTCCACCACCACGTAGTTGCTGAGGTCACGAGCGATGTGGACAAGCTACCTCTCATGGACCAGGCGCTCAATGCCCACCAGTGGCTGGAGACCACCTGTCCGTGGCCACACCGTGCCCAAATGGCTTCTCATCACTGCTGTGGCGGATCACAAGCACTGACACCAGTCTTGGGCTGCACTCCTGCTTCGGGAGGAAAGCAGAGCACGACCATGGCAGGACACAACTGAGTGTGGACAGAGACAACATCTCAGAAGCAGGCACAAAAACCCCTCCGCACAAAGTCCTCCACAAACCACTGAAACAAGGAGAGAAGGCAAGGAGCGAGGACCACAGCTCTCTTGTCTCTCTAGTCCTTTGATAGCCCATGGATCGCAAACCCTCGAAAGCAGCAGCGTGGCACCAAGACACAGTGAGATGCCTTGTGCTGTCCTCCGCCTCTTCCCCAGAGGGATGTCCGTGCTTGGCCCACGGCAGGGACGGCGTGGCTTTGTCTGCCGTGGGGATGGCACGCAGCCCTGACCAAGAGGCTCCCAGCTGAATCCCTGGGCAGCTTTGTAGGTCACTCGCCATTTCCCCACTGCTGCTGGGGCTCTGATTTTCAGATCAGCACATTTCATTGTCCGGAGCAGCTGTGGGTCGGGCCGGCAGCGCTCGCTTCCTGGATACAGGGGCTATTTTAAACCACACATGCTCGTGCTCACAGCTCCGCTTGCAGAGCTCCATCTCACCGCTCTGGACAGCTCGTTTGCATACAATAGAGTGAAGGGACAGAGGCCAAAAAGACATCCTGTGGGCTGGGGAAGATGAAGTAAGGATGAAGAAGCAGAGCAGAGGCTGGGGAAGGAAGAGACCACAATGAAATCACCTGCCCCAGAGATCTATGTGCCCTGGCAGGTCTTTGAGACCCATCCAGGTAAGTGCCCTGGGATGGGGCCACGTGCATCCTCCTGGAAGAGGGCTGGCCATGGGCACAGTGGCCAGTCCAGCCTGGGGAAAGGCCAAGCACCCAGGCTGCAGAGAGCTGGGCAAGGCAAGCCCAGCACCAAACCCACACCTGATGTGCCATTTGGGATGAATCACACAGCACACTTCCAACTTCCAGCTTGCGTTTTGTGCAAGTGTTAACAAAGGCGATAATGAAAGCCACGTGTGAAAGGTCTTAGTCTCCAGGAAAAACTTTGTTTGTACGAGGTGCCACCAATGCACCCAGCTTCAAACCACCCTGGACCCAACCTGACCACTACGCTGCCACAGGGCATAAAAGCAAGGCGAACGGCCGCCAGAGCACACATCGGCAGGGGCCAGGGACAACCTTCTCGCTGGAGACCTCCCTGCCGTAGCACCCATCCTGCCGATGGACCGAACAGAGCCAGCGTCGCTGCTTTCAGCTGTGTCTCACGAGGCGGCAGCAGCACAAGCAGGAGGCCTCGCCAAGGGTGCTCTTGTGGCATGTGCGGAATATATAGGGGAAGGGTGCTACGCCGCTATACGTCCATCACATGAGCCCTGACGTGGCAGTTCAGAAATCAACCCGCCCTCTCCCTGGAGGACAATAGATATCAATTTGGAGAAGTGCCACAGCACTAATTTCACATGTAAAGAGCAGAACTTTCCACAAAGCATCCAAGAAAGGAGATGGACTTCTAAGTGCTCCTAAAAATAAATGAAAACCACAGATGGCCTTTCAGATAAGGCAATCTAGGCTTCAGAAAAGCCAAACAGCCTATCCGTAAACCTGGTCCCATCATTACCCACCTCCCGCAGTTTCCTTGCCCAGCCAGACGCTGCTGCCATGGGGCTGACAACTGCCATGACATTTACAGGTGTCCAAGCCCCAAGGGGGCTGGCTTCCACGCAGCAGAAATGTGAGGGGGGCTGATAAGGACTATCGCAACCTCCGCCCCATCAGCCATTCCAGTTTGCACTGGCGTCACTGGGGCAGGGTTCGGGTCAGCCGGCTCTCCCTCCGGCACTGTGTCCGGCCTCAGATGGGGCTTGTGAGCTGCCCATCTTGGGAAAGTCAGGTGAAGGCTTTCAGGGCTTGCTCTGGGACCCCGCAAACATCCCAGCCCTGCGGAGTGTCATCCCACCATGGCCTTGCTGCAGGCAATGGTGAGTGACTCTCAGACCAGAGCAGGAGCTCAGGAGTGACACTTCTTGCAATGAGCTCCAGTAAGCTTCAACTGGGTCACCAGGGATCACTTGGATTACTTTTAGCACGGTAATTTTATTAATAGCTACTGTTTCTAGCAGTTTCAAGCTACTCCAGAAAGTTAGATGAGTGTCATTATCTCCTGTTGCAGTGGAAAATTTCCATTTTCAAGAGGAAGAACCAGATCCTTGAGGCCACCTGGGAAAGCAAGTGCTCAGCCAGGAAAGGGTCCCCATCCTCATTCCCAACCCTGAGCTGCCTGTTCACCTCACCTGCCTGCGCTGTCCCAAAGGTTACCGCTGCTCCTCTCCTTCCCCTATGCCCCCTTCCAGCCCACACGCCCAGGGCCAAATCCTGCCCTTCCCTTGCACGGCAAGGTGCTCTCCTATATCAGCCTCCAGCCATGAGGAAGGGGCAGCGCAGATTCACCCCTGCTCTTCCCAGGTAAGCATCCGCAGCAGAAAAGAAACCATGGGGGAATTGTCATTAGATAGCATTTTCCTGAATTTTCCTCTGAGGGCTCAGTAGCAGCTCGAAGCACTGAAGGTGCTTTCCCTAATGCAGAGACTCGACCTCAGAAATAGGGCAAATACAGGGATATGGCACAGCACGACCAGCTCTACAGCCCTGCTGGAAAAAAAGCCAGCAGGGAACCAGCATGAACTGTTAATGCTGTAGCTTAGGGGAAAATAATGCAGAAGCTGAGGGATTTAAGGAGAATTATAGTAATTAGAGCCTTGATCGAATTAGTCAGCCCTTAGCAGCAGCAGCAGGATTACTCCTGGAGGCCAGCACTTCTCAACATTTTTCAATTAAAGGGCTGCCTCACCTCTTTGAAAAAAAAATCCACAGCTCACGTTGCACAGCAGCTCACTTATGGTCGGCTAAACCAGGAGCAACTCTCACCACTCCTTTATGGCTTTTATTTCCCTCCACAGTGTTTTTTGGCCTGTGTGGGAATTTTGTGGGTTGTGTTTTGTTTTTTTTTTTTACATTTTTCATTTCAAATGGTTCAATATGACCTGCTTTTGCCATAAAGCCCCCTAAATGTCCCCAGATCACAGGCTGAGAAGCACCGCTGGAGGCCAAGGATATATCATGTTGGACTATAAATAGGCAGATATTCCTGATTATAGCAAGAAAGCAGGGAGAAGAAACAGTGCATGGGAGCTTTGGTCCCAGCTGGCCCACTCCTGTTTTTTATATAGCCTCAGGTTTATAATAAGCACCAGCAAAACAACAGCAATGGGAACTAGGCAAAGGGTTGTCCCGAGCCAGAGCAGCTCACAGCGTGCTTGCGGGTGCCCATTGCAGAAAAGGGTCTTTGGGAGAGCTGGGGAGATCAGGGAAGAGCTGCATGAGCAGGCAAGTGCCCTGACCCAATGTAGGGCACCACAGAAAGCTGCTGTGGGGGGAGCATGACCAGCAGCATCCCAGGCAGGGGCACGGGAGCCTTGCATTGCTTGCCAGAAAACTCTTGAAGGGGTTCAGCCCGAGGGCTGCTCCTTGGGTTTCTGAGAGTGGTTAAGAGATAAATGCACTGTCCTCTGCTGCCCATGAAACAGTTCAATGAAGGTGGTGCCCTCCTCCCTACGTGCAACGTGCTCTGCTGGGCTTTCCACAGCCCAGAGACTTTGTCCTGCACAGTGGGACAGGCAAGTCCCTTCCTACCGGAGGTTTGGTATGCGGGTAATCAGAAGTAGCAGCTCTGAGTGACCCACTCCTGATGATCACCTTTTAAACCCGTGGTCTAACATCTGCATTTGTTTGCTGTTTGACTGGCAAGGCAAAGGGGAACACTACCAGGAAAGTCTACAAAATCTGATGTAAAGGCTTTGTCAGGGAACGGCTTCATTTGTTTTAATTCTATCACTTTGACACCACTATCTCCAATCAGGAGAGGAGAGGTGCAGGAGTTTAAGGCCACAGAGACCCAGACGGGCGTTCTGGGAGAATCCAGCCCAACTCAGAGAGGAGAAAAATGATCTGTGATCAAGATAAAGAAACTTCTCCAACCAAGATACATGTAGAAATTGAGCCATCATTTCTGCGAAGAGTGAGCAGCTGCCCTGAGCTACCGCCTGGGTCCCCAGCAGTGCCCCAAGCCTGAATTACTGCAGGCATGACTTGACTGAGCTCCCCTCAGCTGCCAAGCCAACATCATGTCCAGGCACGCGATGAAATGCTTCGCTCAAGTGCAATATTACCTTTAATTCATGTTGGCTGGCTATCAAAAGGCATATGCCATTGCTAATGTTCATGCAAGTCTTCTATCACTAATACAACTGCTCTGCGGCTACAGACCTAACTCTGTTCAAGTGCTATCGCAGACATCTCTCTCACCACAAAGTCTGCTTGCCAGGAGAAAAACTCCTGGGCTGGCTCATCTAATGGGGACACAAGAGCATCCTAGCAGGTATCTCCAGAAATGCAAGCATTAGCTCTGAGCAAGCACAGTTAACAGGTTACACACACATGCAGGTGCCAGCCGAAAGTACTGCTGCTTGTGTTCGCCCCATTCATAGTGGTCTGTTGCTGAATTTTTCCACACAGGGATGTAAATACAGGCTCCTCACCAACTGCAGCTAACCTCACAGCTCCAAACATGGATCAGCACACGTTCAACCTGGGATTTGGATTAATGGCTCAGCCTAGCGGCACAGCAGTATCAAAAGAAAACTAATTTGAGTCTTCAAGTTAGAGAATGGCACTTTGCATTTCATAGTCAGGGAAATCAACCAAGCAGCTGATTTAATGAGATTACGGCTAAAACTGTCCTCTTACATTGATGCCCTGAGCTCAGCTGTGCTCTCAGAAGAGCAGCACTGCCCTGAGCCAGGTGCCTGACAAGGCTAGTTTGGCTGCAGGGACCAGGGATGTCCTGATGTGACACGGTCTCGCCACCAGCGTGCTGTGTGTGTGCCTCTGAGGGAGTGAGTTTGGTTTCCAAATGCTCCCAGCAGCAGTTCCCCCTGCTCTGCACGCCTGGAGCAGCCTCACCTTTATCCCCTCAATCCTGAAGCCCAGCGTGGCGGTTGAGCTGATGGTCTCCCTCCACTGCATGTAGCGGGGCTTGGTTACTGCCCGCAGCACATTCTCCTCCTCAGTGGGAGCATCGGGGTCCACCTCGATCATCTTCTGGTACATGTCCTTCCTCAGGCTCGGCTTCTTCCGGGCCTTTATCAGCTCCTCCTCCAAGTATGTCCTGCAAGGAGTGAGGGCGGGGGACATTAGCAGGGCCATAGCACTACCACGCAAGGTGCCATATGCCCACAGACAGCCCTTACCCCAAAATCAGGCCTACCTATGATATCTGATCCCTACAGCGTAGGGCAGCATAGAAAATGACAGAGCAAGCCTCATTGCCGGTGAATTGATCCTGAGTTAATTAGCACCCCATCATCAACACCTGATAGCTTTTCAGTTCATTAAGGACCACAACCAGTTTGGCAGTAACAAGGGAGGTTATTTCTTGCAGGTCCTTATGGTGTTGCTGGTGCTACCACCCCTTGGTCCTGGGGGAGTCTGTTTCCCAATGCTCAGCAAACCTGAGCAGTGACTTAGCGTCTCTGACGAACTAAACATGGCTTTCAAGATGTGCCCAGGAAACTGCCCACATGCTCTGGGACCTGGCTGAGTTGAAGGCAAGAGGGAGGTTGCTGCGTACCAGCCTTTGTCGTTAGCTGCCGCTCCCTCCGAGGTTTGGCCGATGTGGGCGGCTGCTGCTCCCTCCTGCCTTCTGCAGAGCTGGGCATGGCTAGTGGGAGGTGTAGAGCAGTTTGGATTTGGGGGAAGGAGGAGGGCAGCTGCTTCTCCTGTGCCTCTCCTGTGCTTTCCCATCGCCTCACCCTGTGCACCATGAGAGCTGTGCCTTGCAGGCTGCTAAACAGGGTGTTTTCACACAGGGCTGTTTAGCTGCTGGTGACTTTGCCCAGTATAGGCCTGTTCTAAGTGGACTATCTAGCTAAAGTTTCCTGTACAGGATGGAGCAGAGGGAGGGATGCAGCCTTGGCCAGGTGCTTACCGTCCTCCCAGGACCACGGGGTGCAGCCAGGGTGGGGGAATGGAGGAAGGAGGATGGAGAGTGCGAGGAACGTGCAAAGACCTTGGTTTTATGCATCCTTCAGAGGAGCACCACTCTGGGCCAGAGCACGCTGGTGGAAAACTTCTGCACTCTGGCATGCAGAAAACTGTCATCCACAAAATAACACTTCCTGAAGTGGTAATAAACCACTATGTAACTCCTCTTGGCTCCCAAACCTGCCCCAGCTCAGCCCAGCAAGAGCCCAGGCTCTCTCCAAGCAACTCGCCAAGCCAGGTGAGATGTCCCAGCAAAACCACACAGGAATGACCCTATCTGTCAACTCCTTCCCCCCAAATCCAAACTGCTCTACACCTCCCATTAGCCATGACCAGCTCTGCAGAGGGGCCGTGTCCTCTCTCCATGTCCCTCGTGCCAAAATCCCAGCACTGAACATGCAGTTCACTGCCAGAAACAAGCAAAATGCACAGGGAGGATGCTAGGCAGACTGCGTGGAACGGTCTTCCTGGTCTTTCCCACAGGTTTAGCAAGGCAGACTAGTGTCTTTTCTCCGGGCAGGCATATGATCACTGAGCAGACACTCCCAGAGCATCAGCCCCTTTGAAAAACACTGCAGATGATAAAAGCAATGAAAGGCATTAGCTGAGATCACCAAACCCATGATTTTTGGGCAGACAGAATAAAATAGCAGCATAAAGCAGTAGCACGCTCAGAAGTGCTGCTCAGAAAGCTAGATTTCCTTTTGATGAGAATGACAGATCGTCTGTGTTTGCGGTTTGGTCCCCCCACATCACTCCAGGCTTGAACCATTACCAGGGCTGAAAAAAGACAAAGTTTTGTTTAGGGGTGACTGCAGGAGGCTGCCACATCCAGGTTGGCAGGAAAAAACCAAACCTGTATCTGCCTGGCAGCAAGCTGCTGGCTCAGACAGGTTTAATAGCCTTGAGGTTTAGTTCATCTGCCAGAGCCTCTCCTGCGCAGCCATGGGGATGCCCCACTCCCCAACATTAGCCCAAGTCACCCTCCCTCACCAGCTCCTCCCACAGCACCGTCTTATTTAATGATGATGATGATGATGCCCAACACATTTGCTCCCTTGCCTGATGTGCCTGGCTTAGCTCCAAAACCCAGCTGCGCAAATCACCCAACCTGTGATTTGTGCGCAGGAGGCTTTCCTCCTCCCAGAGGCAGCCACAGGAGCACCTGGGCAGCATGACCAGCAGGTCTTCTTCTGGTGGCTGTCTTCTCTGGGTCCAGAGTGGGTCCCATCTCTGTCCCACGGCAGCATGGTGTGTGTCCGCCAGGGCCACGTGGCTGCGCTGGGGCCCCCTGCCCTTCTCTCCACCCCTCCGGTGGAAAGTATTCCTCGCCTCTTCCCTGCCGACAGCCCGACACGCCAGTTCGAGTTTCACTTTGGGAGTTCAGGAGGGGAAAAAAAAGATTCCTCCCTCCCACAGAAACCATCAGCTTTTCCAGCAGCGCAAGCATCTCCACTGCGTCTGGGCTGCACCTTAGCCAGCGAGGGGGGTCTCAACCCACCCTGACACCAGCCTGCAGCAGACCCAGGGCCGAGCGGTGGCCCGAGGCTACTCCAAAACTGGCAGCCGCCTGGGGTCACCCGCTCTGCTCCCATTTGCTCCGGGACACCCTCTCAGCTGTGGAGTTGCTAGCTCAAAAACTGCTGCTGGCCAAGTGGCTGCAGCCTGGGATCTTGGCATATCTGTAGATGGTTCTTGAGGAGGACACGGGTAATGTTGCTCATCTGTTAGGAAACATTTCAAGAGCTTTGCATGAAAGGCACTTAACTACTTAGGACACACATTTTATCCCTCAAGTGCGCATGGAAGCAAAGAGTGAGCAGAGGGAAAGTTTCTCACTCACCAAAGCTGTGCCATCCAAGTGCCTTTATTTCACTTCTCTGGCACCCTGGGCAGGATGTCCCACACCTTTTGCTCCCTGCCCCTTGGCTGTGTCCAGCTGCAGCAGTGAGAGGCAGGTTGCCATCCTCCTAAAAGCTACTGTGCCATTCTAGTGTACCCAAACCCAAATAGAGTGCTGTCCCCTCCACTGCACCAAACCACTTTCCCAGCAACAGTCAACAAGCAGAGTAGGAAAGAGCCTAGTGTGTCCTTCCTGTACCCAGGCTTCCCCATGGTGCTCTCCTCACGCTGTTGGCTTAGCTTTTCCTGAAGACAGGTTCTCACTTGTGTGTTTCGGAGGGTTTCACCCAGGAAATGCATTTGCTTTGAGTATCCCATCATAAAACTCAAACAATGTCCCCAAAGTCACTCACCTGACCCCCATTTTGCAGTCCATAACGCAGGGGGAGTCAAATTCAGCCAGCAGATCTTCCATCTGGTTGTATCGCTCCCCGTCTTTCACAACGTCGCCGTGGTAGGCAGGAACATAGGGCTTCAGGACATCGTTCATCAGGCGGTCCAGGCAGCGCTGCTCCGATTCACAGTGCTTCTTCAGTATCCTGCCGTTGGCTGCTGCCTTGAAACTACCTGAGGGTGACAAGGGACAACGTGGCACTTGTTTTGGATGGGGGATGATGCTGTGCCTTCCCGAAACAAGAAGGCCAGCCCAACAACTTGGAAGCATCTCTGTTTACACCTGCACCCGAAAGAGTCCCTGGAGGCTGGGACTTGCAAGCTCAGGCTGCCAGATTCACATGTAGTGTCAGAGGTTTATGACCAGCAACATCACACCTTAAACAGGGCAGAGACCTGCTTTGCAGCACCCAATACATTTGCTTCACAGCCTCTGTATACTTCATGGTAACCTCACACCTTTGACTCTAGGCTCATGCGTGGGGCATCTTTGTGCTGGGCAGCATCACCTTCTTCGCTGTGGATCAGCAAGAGGGCTCGGGTCTCACCCAAAGGACTCAGCTTTCTGCTGCTTGAGAAAAAAGTGGCAGTAATACCGCTGGCCCTGGGACACCGAAAGCACAGAGCACTGCACCTTCATGTCACCGTCCCTAGTATTTAGGTAAGTCACTCTCCTGGGCTAGAGATGTGGGAGCTGAAATCTGTGACATCCATGCAGCAGTCAGAAGCAATTCTGGCCAACGAAGCCCATTAACCTGAGATAACAAAGAGCCTTTCCACCACTCTGCCCCTCCCCATGCTTCGTACCTGCATGTCCCGCTAGCTGGATCCAAGGGTACTTCTTCTTGAAAGACATCACAAACGGGGACCAGTGCACCATATTCTTGATCTTCCGCCATGATTTGCTCTAAGGGAGAAAAATATCATGAAGGTGAATGCAATGTTTTAAGCTTTTACTGTCCGTAAAGTTACTTCAGGCAGCACACAGCTGTTTTGGACAGGCGAGGAGGCACTGGAGCCAGCGCAGGATGGAAGCAAACAGAGAATCTGCTCTTGTCCCATTGCCCTGTGCCAAGCCAGAGCTGCTGGGCTTCGACTCTACATTCAAAAATCACGAGTAACTTCACTAAAGTGGATGGCGTTACAGTGTTGTTCCAGTTGGCTGCTTCTGCTGCAGAGAGCTCAGCCATCCGCATTACCTTGTCTCCGCTCCCTGCATCCCTCTGCAGAAGCAGCAGGGACATTAACCCATCCTTGGGTACCGCATTAGATCATGGCAGCCGGAGCAGGGGAGAGAGCCCAGGATTTCTACCTGGCCACAAAACTCAACTCCAGCTCCCACGGGGAATAAGAGACGCTCACACAAGTGCGCATAGGCTCACTGCCTGGCTTTTGTTCCCCACTGAAAGGCAGCTGCTTTGTCCATTAAGCTGGCAACCCGCATGCGGCTGATCCGCCTGCTTTGGCCCATCCATAACTACATTTTAGAGAACAATTCCCTTCTGACATGTTGTGTTTCTAGCCAGATAGATCGCACAAAACTATTTACATGACTGTAACGAGGGTTGTCGGACATATGAAAGCCTCTTTTGAAGGCTCTTTCCTGAGACAGTTTTTCCCCGGATTGTGCTGAGGAACCTGCCGCCATTAAAAGGCAGGGGGACAACTTCTTATCTCGGCCCCAGAAGGCGATGGCGCAAACAAATCAGGCAAACAATATACAACGGCGACAATGGAAAAATGCCTTCTTGCAGGAGCTGGGACAAACAGACGGCATAGTCCTGGCTGCTCCGAGCTACTGGGTTCAGCCGGAAGCCCACAGATAAATTATCCTCATTTGCTCTGCTCTGAAGGCATGGGAGGGAGCCTTCCAGAAAGCCCAAGTAATCTCTTCCTCGTGTTTGGAGAACCAGCCCTTGTTCCAGTAACGCTTCACAGACAGGCGGGGAAGAGCCAGCAGCCCCGACTTGCAGTTTGGATACTTGTCCGGGGTGAACTCACAGCACAGGAATCTGTGCTGGGAACTGCTGACATGTTTAAATGGCGAGGAAGAAGCCAGACAAAGATGTTAGTGTCTAAAGCGTGGAAATTGCATCGGGTTACCCCTGCGCTGTGCACCAGCCCTGCCGGGGAGCCTGGAGATGCAGGAGCTGCCCACGCTGTGGGGACCAGCGGTGGGAGAGGGGAAGAAGAAATGTCCTTCCCCACCTCCTAGCCCAGGAGGAACAGGGTGGCCTTTCCCTGGATGACTGCCCGTGGCCGGGAGCGTCCCGGCGTGCCCTGGCACTGGTACAGCAGCGCAGGAGTTTGGCAAGCAGCTGCCCCAGCGCGGGGTGACACCGGGCATCCCCTTCGCCCAGGCTCCTCTGCGCCACGGGTTTGCTCTGCCGCCCGGCTTGCTTGCTTTGGCAGGGGGGTCGGGCAGTTCCCTACCTGACATGAGGATGAATGTTTTTATTTCCAAACAGAGTGCCAGAACTTGTGCGCTTTAGCTGTTCTTTGTTCTCCTTTTGGCAGAGAGCGGGAGGGAAGTGTGTGTGGGGGGTGTCCCCTCCTTTTGTTTTTAAAATAGTAACATCAAGTCCTGGCTGATGTCATGAAAAAAAGGGGAAAGAAAAAGTCTCTGAGGGAGTTTGGACTCCAGAGGAGTGTGACCCACCTCCTCTAAAACAAGGAGAAGGAGTCCTCCCCCACAGCATCATAAGTCACTCAGTCCCAGGAAACACGCCAAGGCAACGCGCCTTCCCAAGCCAAGATTTTATTTTTCAGTGGTTAGAGCTTTATAGCTAAAACCTTGAGGTACTTCAAAGCACAGGCAGAATGAAAGCAAGCGGCCCCTGAAGCAGGGCAAGCCACCCTGGCTTCCCCCTCCCGGGGCTTTCCCAGAAGCAATGTGCCCTGCTCCGGCACTGCTCCCAGCGCAGGGTAATGGCCCCGAGTCCCCCGGAGACACAAAACACCACAACAACCTTTCTGCTGAGCTCAACAAGACAGAAAGCCAGGCACTGAGCACACCCGCATGAAGAACAGGTAGCACATCCCCATCCCTTTACACCAGAGGGAAATGTTTTCATCCAGGCACAACCAGGTTTCAGGTGGCCAGGCATTTCCAACCCAGATTTTAAGGACTTGTTTTATGGAGAGGCTAGAGGTGGCTTCATCCATCTCAAGTCACTCCCAGCTTGCTGGAAATAGACTGTGAGGAAAGCTGTCACTGCTGCAGGGGTCACCGGCAATTCTGCTTCACGCAGCCTCTTCCCCCTGGCTTCATGGGGGGCAACCATGTGGGCACTTGCAGGAGAGAGGAGGGACTGTCTCCTTTGCAATTCCTTCAGGAGTCATTGGATTTTTGTTTTAAGCCTGAGCTCCCTCCCAGTGTCATGAGGGAAAGTTTGCTTCATCAAAAGGAAGCTGTCCCCTCAGCCCATCACGTGTTACTGACCACTATGCACAGCTCATTTTGCAGAGCAGCCTGCTGGGTCCAATTTTTTGGGGGGTTGTATGTATCTATAAAAAATGTCTGGTCGCTCTATTGTGGGAGTGCTCAAAAGGCAGTCGAGTTTTGCAAGGAGCAGCTCCCCTAGTAAATCAGCAGCTGCACGACTTGATCTGCCTGCTCTCTGGGGCTGCCGACCTGCTGCAGAGGAGAGACAGAGGCTAGACCACGGAGCAGCGACACTGGCCAATGCCCCCAGCAATCCTGCCACCCCCTTATGCCTGAAGATAACGGAATTCTTCCCAGGCAGAATGTCATCCTTTGCATTTTCCTTACAGCTTCAAGAGAGACGTTATGCGGCTGCGAACCATCGGCAGGGTCCTCCACAGACACTGGGGATGGCTGAGAGCTTCCAGTAAGAGGTCTGCGTTTATTCAAACACCGGCATGAATTCCGACATCTCAAAGCTGATGGCTTGGGATCCCGGTCATGCCAACCCCCATGTCAAGCTCCTGCGACTGGCCATGGAAAATCACAGCCACGAGGTTCACACCACTCCAGTTTGACTCCACGGCCATGTGCAAGAAACAGCCCCTCTGTGCTCGGCAGGCTGCTGCCTCCCGCCCTGCCCAGCACTGTTAATACACAAAGGAAGTATTAAAGCTATTTACAGTAAAGAAATCTTCTTTAACCCAGCCTATCGGGAACCATAAGGGCATCGCCTCCAGGCTCTTCTGTAACTTTTGGTTTATGTTTCAAGGAGTTATTTGTGTGTAGGTCCAGGAGCACAGGTGCAGCTGTACGTACACAGAAGAGTTACCTGCGATAACTCCCTGGACTCAGACTAAAGGATTTTTCACCATACTGGAAAAAATAGCTTTGCAGGTGGCTTTACCAAGTGATGCTGGTGGAGGGCAGATACATGCTCTTCTTGTTTGCCTGCAAGGAAATGAGCACGCAGGTTGTCACGCTGAAAGCTGAGCACGCTTCCAACTCATTTACATGATCAAACCCCGCGCCTGCCTGTGGCACCCTGCTCTCCCCCAAATCCAGCGCTGTGGTTGCTTTCCCTCCCAGAAAACTCACGAAGCCGTGTTGACCGATTGTGCCCTTGCACACACAGCAACAGCATGTAGCCTGTATAAGCAGGGAATATGCACGAGGTGCCTGATGCAATTCGACACTTTTTATTTAAAACCTGTTTCAGCATCAGCAAATGCCGACTAATTAGCTGTTAGGTAGCAAATTACTTAGTGATTCTGGAAATATATTTAGTGAGAAGCGGCACCGTTTTCCCTAATCATCTGCCACACAGAAATGAAGCTGAGCAAGTGTTAGAACCAACTCTAAATATGAGCTTTCAAGGGTTGCTGCAGCACTCAGCTTCTGCCTCTGCCCTCTTACAACTTTTGCTCACCGCAAAGCGCGGTGCCCCAAGCTGGGGGTGGGATACGGGCCGGAGGAGTTAAGCCCTCCCAGCGAGCACCCACAATTGGTCAGTGGGAGAGCAGAGCTGGGAAAACAATTTTATCTGCTGCATGTTTAACTTTACTTATCTGAAGCTTAAAGCAAACTAGGCTTTCCCCATCTGTCAATAGAGCTTCATGTGGAAAGAATAACATAGGAGAATTTAGTGCCAACCCAGAAGGTCAGAGGATATATTGTGTTTAATTAGATTAAACAAAAAGTGACTGATGAGCTCAGTACTCACTGTACATTTTCCCTATAGCATATGGCATTCCTTTAATGTCTGCTTGAAGGAGATGTGCCTTTCTGGGACTGCCCGTTGCCTCCCTTTCCCAGCGCGACCGCTGGTGGAATTTGGCTGGTGTTACTCCCTGTGCACAGAGCCAGCGGGGTGCTCTTCCCTTTCCATGCATTCAGCCAGACAGATAGGCAATAACTGATTTAATTTGCTTAAATTATGGTTTCCTATGTTTTATGGGACCAAATGTTCCTGGAAATAGCAGGAGCTGGACCTGTATTTCAGTGCTTTTTATTAACTAGAGCATGCACCATTAGAGGCAAGATTACGCAGCCAGGGCAGGGATGGGAAAGAGTAGGAGCAGTGTTAAATTAATGATTTTCCCAATTCTGAAAAGAACTTCAGCCCCTTTCTCCCAGGAAGATCAGGAAATAGCCTAGAATCAGAAGAGATGGAGGAAAACTGTGAGGAGACAGCAGTGTCACCAATGCCCACCACTTCCCCTGGCTTCAGTGGAGCTGCTGCGGCCGAGGGGCTTGCGTGAGTGACACCCCGGCTTTCCCTTCACTTTGGAGAAAGCCCCGCTCCTGTAGCATGCTGACATCCAACCACCCTCGGTGCTCCTTGCAGAACTGAAACACCCGGGTGGCCGGGCAGCCCCACCGGCACATTCCCGGCTGCCCACCCCTCGCCAAGCGCGGCGGCTCAGGAGAGGCACCGTGCCAGCCTTGCTCCGTGCCCAGCACCCTCGCTCGCTCCTCGGGTGCCGGGGTGACTCCCCAAACACCCTCCCTTGTGGCTAGTGTGGGTGGGAGGTGCAGTGGCCCCTCTCCACTCTTCGCTTTCACTTCCAGCTCTTCCAAAAGGAGAAGTGCAGCTGCAGTGCTGCGGTGCCGGGGGCCCCTGCGGGAAGGGGCTTTCGGCACAGCTCAGAAGGGATCCGGGATGTTTCACTCACAAGTAGGAGGGTTGGCGAGTCGCTCCTCATATCTGGAGCCTTGCTGGTTTAAAAAACAACGCGGCGAGCAGCTGAGAAGGGCAAACTTTGCGCCGGAGAGCCCTCTTCTTTAATAACTAAATAAGTGGGGGGAGCGTTTGCCCAGAGAGTTCACTCCGTGTCAGCCTGCTCCGCGGCCACGCACATGCAGCCAAGGAAAAAGAGGCCATTTAGTTTTCCATGTTTAAAAGAATGAATGCATTTTCTTTTGGTCTCTAAAAAGTAGTTAAGGTTTCCCTAGTGATGATTGTTTCCCTTGACTGGGGAAAAACCTTGTCACTCCAGCCGCGGCAAGGAGGCCAGCTTTGTTCATTGTGCTGGGCGCTAGGCACGGAGGGCAGCGGGGCAGAGCTGGAAGGTACCGTGGGATGCCTCCTCCTGGCACGTCCTGGCATGTGGGCAACCAAAATGCAGGATCCCGAACGAATACCCTCCCGTGACGTGCTCCCGAGTGCGATCGCTAACGTGGTGCAGAGCTGGGGTTATGCTCTGCTCGGCTTTGCCATCTCTCAGCCCCCTGAACTTCTCCCTCTGTCCAGGCAGCAATAGAAAGAGCCCAGTGACCGCTTCAGCATGCACCGGGCTGTGACCACTGACCCTGATGCTGGCAGCAAGTGACAGCCCCTATTTTACATCATCTTCCTCCTATGCAAACTCCCCTCATCCTCACTGATGCATTTGCTTCTGTACTGCACAATGGCTAAATAGCCTTGTTTTGGCCAGAGGAGCAGCTTGCAATGGGAGGGCTTTGGATCAGTGGGCATTTTTTGGTTTAGTCGCACAAGGCATTTAATAAAAAATTCAGCAGCTCCCCAAAACCTGGCAGATGCAACGCCAGTCAGGCTCCTGTGGCTGTTGTTCAGCAAAGACAAAGTGAGGCCCAACAACAGACCACTCAAGTTGATAGAAGGAAATACAGTTTGATGACTGAAAGGCACTCCTGGCTGCCTAGCAATTCTAGTCCAAACCCCTAACCCCCATTAGAGAAATTATTTTGATGGTTTAGGCATAGAAGTTTCTGCTGGGGCATAGTAGCTTCTGCTACTTTCCAAGGTCTTAATCTCATTTAGAGAGAGAAATAAGCCTAATATGTGCATTATTTCTTTTACTTCAGACGCTTTGTTTTTCAGAATAGTCTCATTTTAGCCAGCAAGGATTTTGCCTCTTGCAGGAGAGAAGCCACTCCCCTCTGGCTTTGTGAGGAATGCCCTTTTCTCCAGTGGGACCAGGGAGCAGAACCACCAAGACCAAAGATCTGGGGTAGAGGGTCATTGAGATAAAGCTACTGCCTTGTCTGCCGTCTGCAAGAGATCAGTATGTGCGATAGAGGAGCCTTGGTAAAAATGCCTGAAAGCCAGGAACATCTGGTGGGATCATCGAAAAAATATTCCAGTGTATTGGAAAAAAACAGGACCTTGTTGCAGGCTCCCTCTTCCTGCTTATGATGGAGGCGAGGAGAATTAGAAGCAGCAAAGGCAGATGAGTGAGCAGCAGTCCTTCGGTTTGACCTCCCCTATCACAATGGAAGGAAACGGAGTGGCTGTGGGAGCCAGCTGCACAGAAGTCACCCATCATGTATAAGGACATTTGCAACCTCCTCACCCACAAAGCACAAGCAGAGCACAGCAGCAGCGTGGGGGCCACGTCGGTGCCATGCTTAGGGTTAATCGCTACAGAGAGGAGAGGCAGTGTTAAGACCGTTCTGTCCAATTTGGCAAAGAAGAAAAGAAGCCGAAAAAGCCTAACTGAGAGTGAAGGTAAAGCCTGCACTGGAGCTCAGAGTAACTGAGCCTCAAAGCTATGGTTGTCTCCATGAGGCATTTCTTCCTGATGGAGAGCCTTTCCTTCAGTAAAGCTGAAAACCTCCTAATGCAGAACAGCTAAAACTGACTTTCCCGTAAAGCTGGTTGAATTATTAATTGCCAGCATTAGACACGTTCAGCCTACTTTCCTGAGTGGGAACTGATCCAGATCTCTGGAAATGTATTTGTTACTCATTAAGTACATACAAATAAGGTTTGTTAAGCAATTTTCAGCTTGGAGAAGGTAACTGAATAATTCAGAAACAGCTAATCACTTTTGGTGGACTGCTACTTAAGCTGTACAATGCTCCTTCCTCAGCAAGTAGCTAGCTTTTAAAAGCAGCAGACTATAAAAATATTTGCTGGTAGCCAAAAGTGGGCCTTGGTGAACTGCTTTGTGAGAAGAGTCTCAGAGTGCTGCAGCCCATCTGTGCAGCACACTGGTGCGCAGAGCTGTAGGCAGCCAGATCAGGCGTCCAGCTGAGAAATGCGGTGTGCTGTCCAAAGATCTGACCCCATATCAGGGAACTTGTCATCGGCTTTGATGGAAACTGCTCCATTTCCATCTGGAGACTTGCGTTTGATCCCTTTCCCAGTTCCAGAGTATTCACCACTGTCTTTCTGGTTCAAAATGTCATTTCTGCTCATCGGCTCCTCTAGCAGCGCAGCGTAAGTTGGGGATGTGGGCTCCTGAGCCTGTCCTGGCTCTAGCGCTTCTCACTCTCATCCTGCCAGTGGGGAAGGACACCCCACCCACCCCCCCGGCCTTCCCAACCCTGCCACTGTAAATCCCAAACTGCTGCTACCTCCCACATGCCCTCTGAGACCAGAAGACGGGCCTTTCTTGACACTAAACAAACAACTGCATCAGTCTCTGGTTGCTTGATTTGAAGTCCAGCTCAGCCACCTAAAGGCCAGAGCTGCAGTTTAGGATAAGGAAGATTCAGCTCCCAAAAGTCTCAACAGAGTGCCCCAGTGGGCAGTGGTTTAGTAGGGCACAGCCTTCCTGCAAGAAACAACCTTTGCACAAGAGATGGGCTCTTATATGCTGTGGAGGTGGGATGGGAGCTGTAGGCTTTGCCGGATCCTCCCAAGGGATGGCCCGGACCCCTGGGTCCTTTGGGAAGGGGGGCCCCTGGAACATGGCACGTTGGGAAGCAGCACAGGCGCTCAGACCAGCAGTAAATGGTAAAGTCCCAGTTATTTCCAATCTGCCTTATTTCGACTGGTATATACAGTTACTTGCAGGCTGCGGGCTGCTGAACACTCTCTCCTACAATTTGAAGGCAAGTTTTTAGGGATTTAAACCAAGATGCTACATTTACAGTCTGCTTAGAGGCATTTTGGGTCAGAAACCCCAAACACAGAAGTAACATCGATGAGTGGAACAAAGCAGCTTCTAATACTTGTTTTTTGATTCTGATTTCTTTCTGCCTGCTTCAGAGGGTGACCCAGAAATCTTGGGACTGGACTACTCTGCTCTCTGACATGGGCCATGACGTGAGCTGAAATGCCCAGAGCTCACGCCCCCAAAGAAGGGGGGTGTAGACAGATTTCCTTTCCCCTCAAGGCTCACAGCAGGCATACGCTATGGTGTGATACCACATCACTCACCCGTTCAGCCTGAGTTATTACCAGGCAGGGTGGACACGGGCCAGACAGTGCAGCCACTGACTTCCAGTGCTGTTGTAGCCATCTGTAGTATTTCCTCTGGCATTAGCACAGACAGCATTGATACGGACGCTGTAAATATAACACCCTAGGAGCATAATGCCCATAAGCACTGATGATGCACAAGCAAGGTTATGCAAAAGCAATGCCAAGGCATGCAATGTTAGTGCAGTGATCCGCAGGAGAAGCTGGATGAGGAAGGTCTGGCTTTTAGACTCAAGCCTTCATGTTGCTGAAACCCCCAGCAGCTTGCACTGGTCTTGGGCACGGAAAACATTTCCATCGCTGTTCCCTCGCTCTGCCTGCTCATGGAGCTCGCTCGCTGCTCTTCCGTTCTTTGACCATAACTGAACTTCACTTTGTGGAATATGTGAGTGAGAAATGCATCTCTTCCATGAGCAAGTGAAATGTTCAGATGCTTTTTAAGTGCCTTCGGCTGAAGTGGGAGGCAGAGATGGAAGGGAAGGAAAAAAGGGCCAGGCTATGGCTGTGGTAATTTGTTTAGAAGAGAAAATTTTAAAAATTAGTCATAAGCCCTGAACATACCCATATTTACTGGGTATATGAAGTGTAAAAAGCTGATTTAGAAGAGCAGTTGTAAGTTTCATAAACATGACTAAACTCTAAAGCTGAATGTTCAACAGGCGTGACCTTTTAATTCCCCTTTAAATCAGTTTAGCACTTTCATTTGTGTTTGGAGTCCCTTATGTTTGGATAGCACTTTGATGATTTAAAGTACTATTTAGAGTTTTATTGTCTCTCCTGCTTCAGAGCTGGGACCGCAAACCCTCTGCCAAGTGGCTGGAGGAGTTTCTGCTTGAACAGGAGCTGCTGGGAGCACCAGCCTGCCTCGGCCACGGCTCCCCAGCACCCCCAACACACTGCCATAGGATGGGCTCCTTTTCCTAGGCAGCTCCTAAATATAATCAGCAACCTCCTCCAGGAGTGGAAATGCAGTTTGATAGTCCTTGGTTTCAGATCCTTACAGAAGGATCATATTAGAAAGACTGTGGCTTTGCTGAGAGAGGGGCATTGCAAGCAGCCAGGGTGCTGCAGGCGCGTGCTGGGGCAGCGCACACCTCCCGTGTCGTGCAGCAGTCCTCCTCCCCGCAGCTGCAGACCTGCTGCATATGCACCACGCAGTGCCCAGAGCATCTCCCTGGGTGATTTTGCAAAGCAGCCAAGGGGCCTCTACTGAGTGGGAGGCCTGGCTCCACATTGCACAGGCTCCAGTCTTAAAACAGCACTGACCCCAAGTGCTATTAGAAAAAGTCGTCTAGACCTGAAGGCAAAGAGAGGCTTGTTACAGGTAACGGGGTACCCATGGACCAGTCCCACCCTGTGCCGCAAGGCGATGCGCAGGAAAGAGCAGCGCAAGTCAGCTTTTACAGCTCTCAGCATCTGTTACTCCCGGCACTGGGGCTTGTGGGCACAGACGAGGCTTCTCTCCACCAGAATGAGACAGACATAGTTTGTTTGCCATGGACCGCTTCTGAGCCTGCCTCATGGGTGCCCTGGAGACTTTTTCCTCCGCCAGCTTTCCGGCTGCCCTGTCCCGAACGGGTGTGGGAAGCATCAATCTTGCACTTTAAGAGAAGCTGCTCGCAAGGACTCCTTCCTCGCTGGACACACAACCAACTGGAGCCAGGGGCTCCCAGGAGCACAGCAAGGCCATGCTAATTACAGGGCTTCAAAACACCTTCAAACACAGAGCATCTCAAACGCTCATTCCCGATTCCCCACACAACAGCGTCAGGCTGTGAATAGGGAGCGTGTCCCCATCGACTTCAGCCAAATTACCCCGTTCCCTGTCCGTGCGGATCCAGACCCTGCTGCGCCCACGCTCCTTCAGGCAGGGTGCTCGTCACCGCTGCACCCAGGAGCGGGCTCAGCCAGCCTGGCGAGGGCAGGCAGTGGCACAAGCTCAGCAGAGCGAGAGCACCGGCTGTGCGCGGCTGCTGCGCCGTGCAGGTATGAGTGACCTTGGAGAAAGGACGGAGGGAGGAATTCATGCTAACAGCACACTTCAGCTGCCCCCCGGCCCACGGCAGCAGAAGGTCTGACAGCAAGCAGACAGCACAGCACCAGCAGTAATTTTATCCTCGGCTTAATTTTCAGAGTTAAAGCCCTACGCACACACCTTAGCCATTTTAGTTATGAGTCATCGAAAAATGCCAGCTTTAGCAACACGGCTCAACTTCTGCAGGGCTGGGTACGTACCTCCACCGCCAAAGCCAACGTCCTGCCACGCCTGCCTGGTGCGAGAACATCCAACGAGCGTGCCGCTGCCGGCTGGGCAGCCCTGCGCCAGGGAAAGGCTAGTGGGGCAGTGGGGGAAGAAGCCCGTCACGGCATCAGGCAAGGAGGTTTCTTGCTAGAAATGAGCCATGGGGGTTTCCTACGCTGCTTCTTTTACACTGCCTCTGAAGCTTACGCGCGGAGCCGACAAGCCCTGCTGCACCCCGGCACACCCCTGAGCCCTTAGGGAAAAGGACAGGATCCTCGGAGACGCGGAGAGGGTTACCCAACCCTGTATCCTGGTGCAGCACGTGGGGCTGGATTTTCCAACCCAACCGTGTGCTGACACGCAGGGGTGGGGCGGGTTAAGAAAATTTCAGTTGTTAACTCCTAAGAAATTGAGGAAAAAACATGCTGCTCCTATATAAATGGCCACGATCTCCCCTGAGCTGGTGCATGCGACGCCACAGAGGTCCCAGCTGGGGAGATGCTGGGTTTTTGGTGGAAAGAGGAACACAGAGGACAGCAAAGAAATTTTCTGCTTTGGTGCATGTTTATAGCCTTCCACAGGGTGGTGGGGAGGAAGAGGTTTCTCTAACCCAAAAGGGAAATGATCGTCTGAAACAGGAAAATGGAACTTTCTTTTGAGCATTACTAATGGAAAATCACCTCTGCAACGGCTGTGTTGAATCCCTGGGTGTGCAGTGGGGAGAGGATGCTTGGGGAGAAACACCCTGCCCTGCTGTCGGCTCACTTGGGACCCCAGGTAACCTCGGGTGGCTGACGCTGGCACAGACGCAAGGGGGAAGATGCTGGGGTTTTGGGGGGGATTCGCTCAGCCAAAGCAACGGCAGAGTCGCTGAGCGCCCTAAGGGCACCCCCCAAAACCCCAGCATCCCCCTCCCTGGATGCGGGAAGAGAGGGTCTGAGTACCACAGTGATGCTGGCAACATGCCAGACACATAATGGATCACCCAAGGGTGACCCAGGCAATTCAGGTTCACCATTTACAGAGAGATACGATTGCTTGTGTTTCTTTTTAAAGCAAAATTGTTTATAAACTAAATATTTCTCTTGAAAGAGGCTATTTTTAAGGCAAGCAGCATGACACGGTGTTTATGGACAACTCCAGTGCCAGCCCCCAGGTACTGATTTAGCAAGCAGCATTTTCCCACTGATGAGTTGCAAAAGACTGCGACATCTTTTAAAGAAGTAGGGATCATGGGTTTCGTATTAAAATCCAGATAGGCTTTCTCGGAACAGCACTGTGATGCTTGAAGAGGATGCTCAAGCCATCTTCTGGTCCAAAAAAGGACAAGAAGATGAAGGGTAGTTATATCTAGCCTTATAATCACGAGGGCACTGGCAGAAGCGATACAAGAAACCCATTATAAACATGGGTGTAGCAAAGCCAGAGTTTAGCTCCTTGTGTCTTAGTGTTTCTAAATATATTTTGTCTTGGGGGAAGAGCAGGGGAGCAAAGAAATGAACGTAGGGAAGATGCCTGGTTCTCCGAACAACTGGGGTTTTCAGCAAGGCACGAGCCCACGATCTCTGACGCTGCATCTGTGGGTAGCAGCCAGTTGCTGAAGTCCTCCTGCTGCAGGCAACTATGTTTAGCTCCTCTTAGAGGGTGAGGGAAGCAGAAGAGGAGGTAGCAAAACTTAGTCATCTTCTCCCCTCAGACATTTTGCTGTTCATTTACTTCAGCAGCACATGAAGCACTTAGTCACTGAGTCTCTGACAGGCTTTTTCTAATTTTATTTTTCCAAATCAAAATAAAAAGATAAAAAGGAGGTTCCATCCCAAATAAGCAGCTAGTGGAGGAGGCTGGGGTGGGGTGGGGGTGAGCAGCGAGTGGCCAGAACTTCACCCCATGGCTCAGCCAGCTGCTGCTGACACCCAGGAGAGTGTTTGCAGAGTGCAGGAGGAGAGAGGGCAGGCGCTGCCGCTTCCTCTCGCTCTCGCTCAGTGACAGTTCGATGAGCCGCTTCAGCAAGCCAAGGCGCAAAGCATCCTCTGCTTTGCCTCCAGAGCTGAGATCTACTTCATGCCCCCCTACAGGCAGTTGGTGCCTGCCCTCACAGTAAAATCATTTGTGGCGTTATAACACACCACCCGTGCTCCAAGTGTTCTTCTGCAGCAAGGCAAGGGGAACCTTGCCACCTAAACCACACGTCCAGCCTGGACGTCCTCCATTCTCCAACCCAGAAATACCAACGTCAGAGCAGCAATTCCTTTGGGGCTGATTTTATTAAGCCAGCAACCGTAGCCCTCGCATTAAAGGAGACCTTAAGTTTAGAAACTTTTGCCCAAACTAGCTTGCTCCAACAGTGCCCTAGGAAAACTTAGGACAGCTGGTGCCCTTCCAGCCTCCTCTCGTCCTCGAGGGCACCGAGGGCCCTTGGCACCATCCCTTCCTCCAGCAAGCGCCTGCCCTTTGCCTGTGAAATGCAGGCACCAGCAGAGGCACCTGCACCAAGATGCACGCCGGTGCCGAGACGCTGCCTCAAAAGGGAGAGCGTGAACGACAGCAAGAAACAAGAAGCCTCTGAACGCAAGCGCAATCAAGAGCTGGGCATTTGGTTTCTCTCCTTCACGTAGCAGCTTGAAGGGTCTGAGGATGGGAGGGCAGTCCCCAAAACACATCTTGTTCCCCCATCAGAGAGCAAACCAGCTGGCATGGCGGGTCACCCGGTGCATTTTACAACTGAGTCGGGATGGGGTTTTTGGAGGGCTCAGAAGGCACCCAGATGGCTCACGGCTTCCTGTTGCTTCAGCTTTACTACAAAGCAACATAAATAGGTCTTCATTCTTTGTTGACATTTGGTGCCGTACAGCAAAACATGCATTGTTAATCTAAAAATAGAAAACGCTGTGGCAGCTTTGAAGAAATTCGGCGTTTTTCCTGTACTGATACAAACGCAGTGGCCGAGTGCCAGATGCCTCTGTCCTGCTTTGAAGACAGATGAAATTCTTTGCCACACTCATAAATTACTGCTTTGTTAGCACCCGGCAAGCTCCAGCGACACCAGCAAACCCTGGTATTTCCTTCTTCTCCCTCGTAAGGGGAGGGGGGGGATGCTTAATGCTACATTTCGTCCCTCCGCAGAGACGGACAGTCCCGTGTGCCTATCGCCGAGGCGAGCGCAGGCGGAGGTTGCTAAGACACCCGCTGACGCACAGCCAGGCCCCACTTCTATATTTTTCCATTACATGGTGTTGAAGCTTGCAGAGCAGGAGGTAGCTTTCTTGAGCAAGCTATCGAGAGATCAGCGAGAGACGGCAGGATCCTGCAGGGCATGCTGTGCACTACTTACAGTATGTTTAAATGAAGAAGTGCACAATGGAGCCAGAAATCTGCGTTGTTCAGAATAAACGTGCGCACGTTTTCAGACCTGGCTTGAAAAAAAGGGCACACCTACTACTGTACTTCTCAGAGTGTGAGTATAGAAAAGCCAAGGTCCCAAGCAGAGCGAGGTGTGGGTGGAAAACCAAAAATTCCCCGTGGCTTTCCATGGGGAGCACAGCGGTGACTCCAGGGGGAGGATGTGCTGGCACAATCCTCACTCCAAAGTGCTACATGCGGTACCTGGCTGTGCTGTGACCAGGGCAATGCGGCTGCACCGGTACAGGCACTGCTGCCAGTCCCTTTACCGGGGTCCCACCCGCAGGGATGCCCACCCCACCGCCATACCATTGCCCCCATTGCAGTTTAACGGGGCTTAGCCAGCCCCGTGCATGCTTGGGGCAGACCTCTGCCTTGCAGCACGGACAGAGAGCAAGCAGCAAGCACAGCCTAACCAGCCACAGCCTGAGCAGAAACATGACCTCATCCAAGAGCAGCCGCTTACCATAAGGTCTCCCCCAGCTCCATGCTTTGGTGGCTCTATGGGTCAGGTCTCTCCAGGAGATGTTCACCTTAGTTCATGGACCAATTTTAACCCACTCCCAGCACCGAGGCTCCTCTCCCACTGTTGGGTGCCGGCAAGCACCGTGATGGTCCCTCAAGCAGCAGCTCGTGGCAGCAGCCTGCCCAGCTTCTGCAGAAAGCCACTGCTACGTGACACCTCTGGTCACAGCTTATCTATCTCCCACAGCAGCTTGAAGCTTCAGGACAGACTTTTGAGCTATTAAAAGCCACCAGACACAGCGATTTATGCAGTTTTTCACCTCCCCAGAGCCTCAGACATGGGCAACTGGGGATCATCAAGCCATTTTGAGGGCATACCCATTCCAAGTACAACTCCAACATTTTGGAGGATGGAGGATGCTCCCTAGAAGTCCAGCTAACTGTTGGACTGTTTGACACATCTCATGGTGTAATTTCATCGTGACAATTCAGGATTAACATTTTAGGGTTAGTGTTTCCTCTTTGGTTCAGTTATTGCACTGTGTTCGCAATCCTATTTGTGCCTCTCTGGTGTAAGCAGAAGTAGAAATCTCAGCACTTCATTCTCATGTAGGGATCTCCTGCCCTGCAGGGTTAATTCACCCACTGCTTCAGAGTACTGTGCAAGTACCAACAGGCTGCAGCTGCCATGGCAAAGCCACTCCACTTAGCAGTGTGGTGGCTCGCAGCAGGGCAATCCTGTCCTCAGCATCAGGGACCAGCAGTCAGGCGTAGAACTAAAGTATTAGTTCAGCGGTACTGAATCCTGGCTTAGGAAACCTCCCCTTCCTGAAGGAAAAAAAGAAAAGGAAAAAAACCCCAGGCATTTCCAAGCTCTTGAGTTGTTCCTGTTGTTGGTTAGGAATAGAAGGAAGCTACGGAAAGGCAGTTTCACCTACGAGATGATCTCTAGAAGTTCTCCATATCTCCCTCAGAGATTCCCTATCTGAAAAACAAATCCAGCTCCCTACAGAAAAGCACTGAGACCTTCACAGTCTCAGATTGAATAGTACCAAGATCAACTACAAATCACAGGTTACCTTTCAATACTTCAGCTGGGAGCTAGTTGCTTTTTGGTGACTTTGCCAAGCTCCACTGCCTGGCTGGCTAGCACTGTTCGCCTGCGGAGGATAAGACCTAATTTTCTACTGCAAAGTCACAACTACATGCCATAGCATATGGCTGGCAGGGCCTCTCGGGGATGTAACGTTAGAGGATCCCCAGCCTTACAAGGAATGAGAAGGAGAGATTTGCAGAAAATAAGCCATACTGCTTTGCAAATGTACTGTCCCTGTCGCACGGCAATAAAAGCGATATTTGCATTTTTTTGCATAAGACCATTTTGGATTCATTGTTCCTTCACCTGCGCAAACACCAAGACTTTCTGCATGAAAAACAAGTCAGGAAGCTACTGATGAGACAGTGGCATTCCCAATGCTACAGCTACAAGAATTACTGACACGGCTTCATGTGCTCCCTCTTAGAGCAGGCAAGGCTCTTCAAACCGTGGCCACCACAAGACATCTGAGTCCCAGTGACAGTACCATCAGCGGAGTAGGCTCACATCTCCTCACCAATGCTCTGCACAGGAGCTATGCAAATATTATGGCTAAATCCTCTCTGTTCCTAATCATAAATGTAATTGTCTACGCAAAGATGGTGCACCTAGCTAGTGACTGCCTGGCCCCTCGCCGCAGCCCGCTCATCCCTGCATGACAGGAAGGCAGGGACCCTCAGCACCCAGCGGTGCCACCAGCACCAGCTGAAGCTCCCACTCACGAGGACAGATATAAAAATCTCACAAGACCTAAATCTGAGTGATGTTGCCCAGGCAGTGGTACTACAGGTGCAGCAGAAGGACGAAAAATCCATAAATAAAAGTATTTCATCTTGGCCAACACATGCCTATGGAAACAGCAGCACAGGTCTACCCCTCTCATGTAGTCATGGCAGGGACACAGCGTAAGTAGATGGAAGGTGTCCTACTTTATTTAGCTTATAAACAACTGTAAGCTTTTTAGGGCATTACAGTCAGTCGTTCTGGAATGGAAAAGTTTATATGCTGGAAACAGTGTCTCACTAATGAACTAAGGTATTTTTAATAGCTAGCGTGTTAGAGGTACTAACAAAAACCGTGTTGATGAGGTGATTATTTGTGACACCCGCTGATGTGCCAGACAACACCAAAGTACTCACAAGTCAGTGACTAGCACATGCCAGTGAGCAGCCACATTAGGGGAGGGTGGAAAGGGAAATTTTGGTCTTCTGTAGAGAAATGTAGTTAAAAAAAGGGTCATTGAAAGCATCTGGAAAATGACAGCTATGGCAAACAGCTAACAGAGTCTCATTTGGAAGATGCAGGTCCCATTAAAGGGTTGTTAATTTGAGTTCAAGCAGCTTCAAAGGAGCAGAAGTACTTGCAGAACCAAGGATCTGACAAAATCAGGAGGGAAGCTGCAGCCGTGTTTCAGTCGCCCAGCAGTCAGTGCTGGGATTTGGGATTGTCAGCCGAGCTCATGGCATGGGCTCTCAGTTTCAAGTGGAAAACTTTAGATGCAGGGGGACAGGTAATGCACATGTGGGGCACGGTCCTTCACTCCACAGCACTGTCGCTTCCTTAGATTGAGAAGAGGACAATATAAAGTTATCTACTCCAAGGGACTGGTCTTGAGAGCTGGATTTAGTGAGTCAGTCCTGGGTCTTGTCAAGTCTCCCGGTTCCACTGGAAAATACAAAACCCCTCCTCCTCTTCAGACAAGCCTGCCCTTTGTACACCAGAGATCCTGTTCAGGTCGCACAGGGCCCCTCGCCACTCCTGTGCTGCGCTTGTGCCACGACGGGAAGGCTGTGATTTGGGGGAACCAGGCTGCTGCAGCCAGGCACAGGAGAGCAGCTCGCGCATTGAAAGCACGGGGTGAGTTCACCCCTGGATGAGTTTCTCTGTGCAGAGGGCTGTTTAAACCACCTTCTGGGGCCACATAACATGTCTGCAGCTTTTAAAGCACCAAGGTGCATTGCCTGGCTGTAATTTAACCTTGTAATAGTTTCAGCTCATGTAAATGAAAGCCATAGGGGCAACTTGTGCCTTTCAGCCCTGCAAGAGAGCAGCCACACCAGCAGAGCACCCCACGCCAGTCCAGCATCCCATGCTCAGGAGCCATTAACACCTCAATAAGGGGAAGGAGGACAGAGAGAAATGGAATAAAAAGCCTGAACTGGAAGTATGTCCTAAAGCTCAGGGTTTGAGCTTTGCCCTTGGGGTGGCTGCAGACAACGGTTGCTGCATGTATTTGCTGCACGCTTTCTCCGCTGCCCACAGTGACTGAGCGAGTTGATACCAGAGCTGTGATTACTTGAATTAAAACTGCATTTCAAAACCAAGCAAGGGCCCACCGTGCACTGTGCTACGTTCTCTGTGTATACGTTGCCAAAGTTATTTCCCTCCCTGGCCCATTCCTATCCGCCACACACAGCGCTTGCTTCTCCCCCTCCTCATTTTCTGCTGGACAGACAGTGCTCAGCAGGGACTTGCTGAGCCCTTCACTGTGGCCATCTCTCATAACAGAGAGAGCCAAGAAAGAGCCAGACGCTCACTGCATCCCGGAGCCCCATGCCCTGTGGCAGCTCTACACAGCTGGGGCGTGATGCCGACAGCGTGCCCGGCAGCCAGCTCCGTCCCTGGTCCGCCAGCAGCTAGAATTTGCTGTACTATCACTTTGGCACACTCCTTCCTTCCTTGGCAAAACAGGCCAGAACTAAACTTTTCCATTGAGACGGGTAAACAAAGACTTTGCTTTTTCCCCTGTAACAAAGTTTAGCCCAGGAAGTCACATGAATGCAGCTGTATCCAGCATGTATATCCAAAATGGCTCGAGCTGCTGGCGGCGTATGGATGTACAAAACCTGATACAGGACAAAGCTCTGCCCTGGAAATGCACTTCCACCAGTGCATGGAAGTGCACCAGAAACATCCCGTCCTTCCGCGTGAAGGCCAAAGCTGACCTCTGGCTGAAGTGAATTCCCCAGCACACACCGTGTATCAGGGAGGACATGCTGCCACTAAGACCGTCAGAACCAGCTGCGTGCCCTGGCTCTCCCCACCACTTCCCACAACCCCCAAACGCCTCCCCCTGAATTGCTGTCATGCATTCGCCCAGTGCACAGAAGTCACCCTCAGCAGGACACTGAAATGCAGGTACAGCAACTCTGCCACTGAAGGAGCCCAGCCCTCACAGACAGCCTGCGGATGGAGGCTGGAAAATTGCCCTGTAAAATATCTGTGCTCCAGAGTATGGAGAAACAATGAGCAGTTTGCCTTAGAGGCAGCAAAAACATAGGGATTTGCTGATGGTCATTTTCTGCTATTAGAGCAATAAATTCATTCGACAGTCAGCCAAAATGCCAGAGAAAAAGAATGTGAGCTTAGGGAAAACAGGAAAAAAAGGGTGTTATTAGACCAAAGTATTTTCCAGCGATGTTTAGAGGCAGTTCTGAGCCCAGCACCGATCAGTCAGAAAACCTGCTACCTCTAAACCCATGCCAGGCAACCCCTGCAGCTATTGTGCTTCCCTTGGGCTTCCTCACCCTGCACAGAGCTTTGCAAGCTCCGAAACACTGGGAAATTCATCTGAAGCGCTTGAAGAAGGTAGCGAATACAGACTGTGCCCTTTCCCCTTTCCAGGGAAGAAAGCAGGGTAGGAGGTTCAAGGGCGGCAAAACAACAGCACAAGGTGCTGACTCGGCAGTCTGTGGGGGTGGTGCTGTCCCGACTCTGCATTTTGCTTGCTGAAAAATAATTTCCATAGATGCCATTATTACTGCCATTATTATCCTTCTCTTACCTCTCTTCCCTCCTTGGTGGGCTTTTCTGGATGTTTTCCAATAGAGGACATTGTCCTAGTAACCTCGGGCCTACATGTCGGGAAAACGCAATGTAAACTGGCCAGGTGAGCAGATCTGCAGTGGCTCTGTTCTCTTAAACCAGAACCCCTGCTGCCGGCTGCAAAGGTGCCTCCTGTGCGGGCTGCTGACAGCAGACAGGATCCAACACCTTGTGATCCTTTCGCTGAGCAATGGGACATTTCTAGCCCCTATATTGGGGCTTCCCGTGTACACACAAAAAGCTCTGCCCCTATCTTATTCCCGGTAAAAGCGTAGACACGGAGGCGTTTGGCTGGAAAACTGTTAATAATCCCATTTCCCATGGATCTGGGGGCTGTTGCCTCAGCTGGATCCTCTGCTCTGGAGTCCCCTAACATGCCCTCGTGTTGCAACACGCCGTGGCTGCCTGGCGGGAGCCAGCGACAGCCAACTCCAGCGTTCCTACTCAACGGCTCGCTCCCTACGGAAACAAGCTGTCAGGGCTGCGCAGCTGGGATGACAGCTTCCAGTTGTGCTGCGCTCCCGGCGTGCAGCCCGTTCCTAGCAGATGGGCAGGATCCTCACACCAGGTACTTTCCCCAGGTCCAGCAGGCAAGCTGTTTTCTTCTGATCCCACCAGCCCATTTTGGCAGCGGTGAGCAGAGCAGCTAGCTCAGTAGGACAGCGCTCGCTCTCAGTGACTGGGGAAGACTAGTTGGCATAACTCGGGGCTATCAAACTGCTCCTTCATGCCAAGCATTTCCAGCTCGTGCTCAGAGACACGGAGGTCCCAGGTTGAAGCCCTGCCAGACCAGTGGAGCACTCAGATCATACGAACAGTGATAGTCCCTCTCACCATGGAAGAGAGTAGATTTTTCAGGACAGGCAGTTGGCACTGAGTTTTCCGAAACTGGGGGCATCCTGTCCCCAGCCCAGCAGCCAAATGACTGTGCGCTCCCCATACACACCAGGCACCATCCCAGTCCCGCACGGGCTGCGCATACAGCAGTCCTGGTTTCTAATACAAGTGCCTGCCTTGAATAATCATTAAGTAGCACGCACACCAGTTCTCAGGCAGGCAGGCTATCCGAAAAACACCCTTCTAAAACCCATGAACCAAAACTAGCGCAAGGACCCTGCAGCAGACGTGTGCTCCCAAGCGCCAGGGAAGATCTCCCTGCTCGGGGCTGAGCAGAAACTCAATTGCAGAAGTGAGACTGAGAGGCAGGAGGAGGGCAGGAGCCCTGACACCCTGGCACTGGTGCCCAGAGCATGAGCTTGCCATGGGGCGGGCAGACTCGCTGGAGCACATGGCTTACCCCAGGGCCCATCCTGGAGAGGATGATGTAGAGCAAAAACTTTCTCAGGACATGTTCATGAAGATTTTCTTGACGTGGGACTAGGTCGGACTACCACAGTCCATCACCACTTTCTGAATTGAAGGCCAGGCTACAATGTGTACTCACATTCATACCGCGGCAGACTGGAAACTGAAAGCCATGGTGATGAACCAGCTGAGGGGAAAGGAGGAATCAGCCCAACGTGTTGCGATTTCCACTCAGCCCTGTTGACTCCTGCAGTTACTGAAGTGGCACTGTTTGTTGATGTAACAGGGACTGACTCAGTGGGAACAAACCCCAAGGGAAAGGTCCTTCTGAAATATTTGTTCCTATTATTTACTCTGTGGCTTAATCAGACATCTCTGCAGAAAAATCAGCAAGTACCTCCCCTCGCAATTTACTGAAAATGAGGTCACCGGCCTTGATTCATTTACAAAGAGCTTCCTAGGAACCAAATTGCTGCAGCAGAAGAAAGTGAGCCCATATCATTCACATCCCAGGACTGCCACCACCTAAAGCACATATTTGAAGTGCTTGAGCCTGAAAAGGCAAGTTTGTTTTCTTTTTCTGGGACACGCTTGCTCCAGCTGCAGACGGCAAACAGGGAGACTTGAGAACATGCATTTTTGCTATAGCTGCATGAAAAGTCAGGTGGTGATGAACTGCATATCCATGCCACGTGCATCATCAAGATTTACTACCAAACACAAAGCTCTGAGAAGGAAATATCAAGATTTGGCTTCATCCTTCAAGTTTGATGCAAAGCTTCCTTTGAATGTTAAGCTTTTCTTTTTGCTGTTGAGCATTAACATCTGCTATTTCTATGGGATCCAGAGGAAACTTCACAAGAGCAATCTAGCGGGCAGCCATTTAGCACGACTACATTTCTAAACTACAGGGCAACCATAATAAATTAAGCTCCTTTCAACACACACACAGAGAGAAGAAGAACAGGAAAGGCAGAGGCCCCAACACCTCAGGAGCTCTAGTTTGAGATTAGTGTTTCATGCAAGTGACACTTTTTCAAAAAATAAGCAGTAGGTAAAAAGACTAGCCCCTAGATTGATTCAACTCTACCATTACTTTAAAAAAAGCAATGCAATTCCACCCACCCTCAAATCGGTCATAAGCAAGAAGGAAGTCACTGGTTTACTTGGAAAGCCCTCGTCTCCCCATTCCCCAATGCCTCAGTGCTCCCCAGCCAGTTATCGAACGCAGGCTTGCAGCACCTGGGGTCTGGCAACAAAGGATGTTTTCAAGGAAAGGGGTTCGCTTTCAGCTATCAGCAGCTAAATGCAAAGAAAAGAAAGTTACAGCTTCCCAGTGAGGCAGCTCTTGAACACCATTCCCACCTGACAAGTTGCCCCTATTGCACAGCTTCTGTGGGGTTTGTCTTAGATTTTTGATAAGATACTGGGAATTTACTTACCCAGAAGAATTGAGAAGAGTGACTACATGAGCATTAAAGCCTTTGTATCAGGTTTTTCAGAGGCACACAAGTGCTTCTCTCCACAGTTCATTACACACTGTTAGTAGCTTCAGAAGTTTATGAACTTATGCAGTGCCTTCATGCTGCAATGTTTGGTCATCAAGTGTCCCCTGATCCTCTCTGGGCTGCGGGATATGAACAAGTGGGTACCTACAGGAACCCAAACCTCCACCCCAGCCCCTGGGTGTAGGGGAGGGCACGTGGACGTGACTGCGAGCCAGCTGCAAGCACTGCAGCCCACATGGAAGGAGGCAATCCTGATTTTCAAGGCGGCTACTGATCCCTGCCTCCTCCCTCTGCCCCATTTTGCTCTGGCAGAGCAGCCCACGTGCAGGAATCCTTCAGGGCTGAGACAGCTGCTACAGCCAGCACAGACACCCTGGACCTAAGGGATGGAGAGTGCAACAGGGCCGCACATCCAACACGACCCCGAGGTGTATTTTCGATCTGTGTTTCTGGGTGGTGCCCCACAAGAAACTGGGAAGGGGTTGTAAAGTCATTAGAACCTGGCAAGCCGTGTTGCTACCTGATCTCATTAATCAATCCCTCTCAGAGAGAGGCAGTAATTTCCATGGTATGCTGCCAGACTCCTTCCTCCTCTGCTCCACAAGCAATCCAGAGGTACTTTACATACCACAGAACCTGTGCCTGGATCAACAGGCAGAGGATCTGCCTTCTGCTCTCCACTCTCCTCCACCAGTAAATCCTGTATTTCACACCCCACACACTCAGACTTGTAAGGCAAATCAGTGAACTTTTCATTTTTAGCTTTGTTCATCCTTTCTGCACTATTTCTCCCCAAACACGCCCATCAAAGCTGAGGCCCCTTGTGCAACAGGACAGAGCACAGCATCTCCAGAAAGAGCCCCTCCATTTCATAGGCTATGGCAGCTGGGAGACATGCTGTCCCTCCCAGCATGTCGTTCCTGTTTTGCTAGGAAATGTGGCAAGCATTGATCCCCTTGTTTTCCTAGTACCTATGAAGAAATGACTGTACTCAGTGTTTGTCAACCCTGTATCTGTTTCTCCATCCCTGTAGGACAGCCATTTACCACCATCAAGGGTCACAGGTCCATGGTCTCTGTCACTGCCGGAGCAGAGGGGCAGGCGGGGCAAACGTGGTCCTTCACAGCAAGCAGCAGCATCAGCTTGTGAAATGTGGCAGGGTGTTTCTGATGGGCTGTCCTGCAGGCATGGACACTGAGTGCTCAGGAGCCAAGAGTGGTGATTGAGAAGGCAAATTTCCCTTGCCACTGCCAGCACCTCTGGGGTGGCCACGGCATGCCAAACACGCAGCGCAAGGTACCAGGAAAGCAGGGCAACAAAGGGCCACGTGCTCCAACATGGGGTGGCAAGGGATGAGGGAAAAGGGGTAACACTGGTGGGATGTGAGGAAATAGAAGAAGAAGAGGAGGAGGGAAGCCAGAGCAGTCCTTTTCCTGCTGGGCTGAAGAGCTGAGCGCATCCCCCTTCTGAGCGAATGCCCTCAAACAGCCACTTCTTTTGTACTGAGCTTCTTCCCCACCTGCTTAACCCCAAAAAGCCTTGCACTGGCAAAACAGCTTCTTACAACACTGGTTCAGTGAACCTTAGCTGCCACTGGGAACAAAACTCTCTCTGCAGCTCGAGCCAGTAAAACCTAAATTGTGGGGTGGTGGGGCTGTGGGATGCCCTTCTGAGGATGCAAGTGGGTTAGGCAAAAAGAAAACCAAATCTAAACTCTAATGGGAGCCCACAGACACACCACAGCTCATGTTCAGAGACTGCACAAATATTTCCTTTTATGATGGATGGCCTTTTTATCGTGAGAGTAAGTCAAATCAAGTAAATGACTTTGCCCCCTTATTCGTGAAAGCATTCTCTGCACCTGCCTATAGCCAGCGGCACATGATTTGCTCGACACAAAACACTGCACTGCCACAGGAACGAGGATCCTCAAGTCCCACTTACTTCCAGGGAGCGTGGGCTAAAACCCCTAAAACCAGACCTCTGTCCTTCCCCCTCACCCTGCTCTGCAGCACTCAGGCACTTCACCCACCTGAACCTCCCCCTTCTCCCATCTCTCTGCCACCATCAGCTGTGCCTCAGAGCACCTCTCATTCCTCCCTGGTCCCCCCCCCCCACCTCCCAGTCCTACCTGTGACAGGAATTTCCACAGCAGCTGCAGCAGCCCATCATCACTGGCTTGCCTCGGGGCCCCCTGCATCGCAATCCTGCTGGGAAAGGCGCTTCCCTGACCGGCTGGCAGCCCAAAACACGGTGAGCTCTGGGAGAAGCACTGCCCCAAAAACTAGGTGCTCTCCTGCCTCATGTTTCGCCCCTCAGGCTCTGACGAGGGATCTCTGCTGTGCCCTGGAGGCTTTATAATTTGCAGGTGGCAATTCCTTAAGCTATAGGCAGTTTTCCCAGAGGTTTCCCGGATCCTCTGTGCAAGGCTATTGCCATAAATCAATTGGATTGCTTAGTCACTTCTGTTTGTCCAGCCAGTGCCAAGGCAGACCTGCTATTTCACAGTATGTACCGTTCGAAGGAGCCAGTTCCTGTAAATTAGATGCACCACTGCAAACTGAATCACATATTGTTTTCTACATTGACTTGTTTTCTGCTGGACTGGAAGAAACATACTTGACAGTCATAAATAAGACAAAGAACAAAAATGAGTTATGGAGCCATATTAAAGGGTGCCTGAGAGAGGGCCATGTGTGCCTGGAAGACTGTGGCATGAATCTACAGGCTGAGGAGTGAGGAAAGGGGAGCTCTGAACAGTACTGCTAAACAGATCACAGGCACTGGATAATGCTCACTGAAGCCAGTGTTTTTCCCTCAGGGTCACTACCCTGGAGTGCAGAGGGCTGAGACCTTTCAGGCAGTGTTTACGAGCAGGAATTACTGTCCAAATCAATAGCTGCCCTTCAGGCCTGCCCATCTCAAAATGGGCTACAAAACAGAGGTATCCAAAGTAAATGGGTGCTTAAGGAAACACTGACCTCTCTGCCAAGCCTTCCTCATTTCTAAATCGGCGGGCGCTTCCGTTGCCCAACAGGGATACTGTCAAGGATTCCCAGGACGTGATTATTCCCACAGAGCTGTGAGCCCTGGTAGCAAGACAGTATTCACTATCCCCAGCTGGGGGGCTGTGCCCCACAACTCCCAGCAAAGGGCTCCCACGCCTGCCCCAGACACTCGCCATAGCCGCAAACGTGCCCACAAAAACAAGTGCTGAGAGACTGGTGGGTCTCATTTAAACAAAAGTACAGAGGCCCAAATAAGCCAGGAGAAGATGCTGGGAAGCGCTATTTTCACACCCGCTCCCCATTCTCTGCTCCTTCCCAGCAGCTCCCAAAAAGCAGAGCAGCTTCTCCAGTGTTAGCAGTCATGGTGGGGCCATATCCACCTCCTTACTTAACTGGACAAAAAAATTATGTCAAGCTCTTTCCTATTGGAGAGGTTTGTATTTCAGTTCTCTTTATCATATTGATTATAAAATCTAATCTTTGACTTGTGTGATGTATAAATAAGAAATATTTAAAAACCTGGAAGGCCTGCGGCAGAGGAGGAGACAATCAGGAAAGCCTGCGTAGTAACGCTGCGATAGTGTTTAAAGTAAACAGGAATCGGGGCCTGTTTGTGGTACATCCTGTACAATAAAAAAGATGAAAAGATGATCTATTACCATCAAGACCTTATAGTATAAATGCACATCTAATAAAATCTTCTGCACTTCAAAGGCAAAGAAATTGTCTGAATCCTGAGAGACGCAGGTCACCTCTGATGGCTGCAGGCAGAAGTGATTGACAAAAGCAGCCAAATCGCTTCCACCGCAGGACAGGAGTTTCATAAGGAGGTTCCAGAGCCTTCAGGAGTCTGCCCAGGAAATCAGTGCTGCCAGTGCCCCTCTGGATTTGGTGCCTCGATTTAATGGCATTGACTTGCAGGGGAGAGAGGGCAATGAGAGTAATTAAGGAAAATTAGTGAAAGAAAAAGGACAAAAATGACCAGCACAATGCTAAGGAAAAAATCCAAACCCAGGGAAGCAATGCTACGTCCCTGGTAGCAGCAAGTACACTTAACAGCCAAGACCTGACACATCTGCCACTGGTGCAGTTTCCTTCTCTTTGGCATCATGGATGGGGCAGGGGTGCTGGGAGGGTGGCATGCCCATCCCTTCTGGTGACAGTACAGCAGATGAATCTGGGCCGGACCAGCTTCATGCTGTGGCTCTCGAGTCCCATCTCCAGTGCAGTTGCTATGGGACCCCTTGTGCCTGGCTACTCCCGTCCCCAGCCACCCACTGGCTAGGGTGCAGGGCTGTGTCCGATGCTTCCCCGGGGGGGGACACAGGGGCCCAAAGGTTGTATCCAGACTGCCGCAACTCTACTGCTGGAGCTGTCGCAGGAACAGGGAGAACAGCAAAGGGAGAGGGTTACGAGATGACCTGCTGCAAGCTGTGGGTTGGGCATTGAGCTTCCTCCAAAAGATGAGGATGTTCCCATCCCAGGCTGCCTTCAGCACGTTTGTAGACACCTGACCCTCCTACCAGTCCCTCTCTGAAAACAAGACCTCATCAGGTTGTAATCCCAGCTTTGGGAACAAAGCATCCAGAAAGCCTAGATGGACACTTCTTATTGGTAACAGAGAAACCCGAGGGCAGATGCTGAAGGTGCGGGACGTCCCGTGCTAACGGAGGTACTGTAGGTCCCAGCCTAACAGCCTGAGCTTCCCCAGACAGGTCCCTGTGACAGAGCATCCCTGCGCATCCAGCACGCCAGCCTCCCCCAGGCTGTGGTGAGACATTAAGCAGAACCGGGTACCGGTCTGAAATGAAGTGATGATGCAGGACACACTGCCTAGCTCCAGGGTTTGTAATGAATGCCACCCACGCCTCTGTGGGGCTGGTCCATGACTAGCCATCTTAATGAGCAGGCTTTTTGTGTTAGGTTTTGTTGGTGAGAGCCACAGTGGTGCTGTGGGTTTAAAGATTCGCCAGCTCTTTCTTGCTTCCCCCACCCCCAAACAGCTTGCTTCCATTCTGACCTCAACTCTTAGAGCAACTAGGGATGTTTGTCATTTCTGTGAAACTAAAAGCAAAAGCAACCTGCATACCAGACCAAATCCTTAAGTTGTTGGTTGTTTCTTTTAACAGTCCTTTTTTGGAAAAAACTTCACTTAAATTTTGGTGAGAGCTTTGCTTTCCAGTAAGGATGGAGGGAAAACTGAAAGAAGTTTTGGAATCGGGTCTACATGGTGTAAATATGACGCAGGCACTGTCAGTGCATGGGTGGAAGCACTCACACCACAGAGCAGGAGCTGACACGGAAGGATGTCACTTCTGGTCGCTCAGATGCAAGAGCTCCTGTCCATATCCACACCCCGCACCATGGCACAAAGGACATGTAAACCCCTTCTCAAATCATGTTCTTCATCCCAGACAAAAAGCTCACATTTTTGGCTCTGAAGGTCCAAGCACTGGCAACGATGGTGGCCACTGCATGTGCAGATGTGCTGCCTGTGTGTACATGTGTGCTGCGGCACGTGTGTCCCAGACATGTTGGTGAGCTATTCCTGCCATCCCCTGTGGCTGCAGCACCCTAAGCAGCAGCGTGGCAAGAGCAATGCCATGCTGAGAAACACCGCTCATCTTCTGTAACAGAAGGGGAGGTTTCTGGGCTTTGTGTGTGTGTGTGCCTGGGTGTGCATGCTCCTGCTCCTGCTCCTCCTCAAGTTGCTTACAAATAACCTTGCAAGGGTGCTTCCACCTGCACGTTACTGCACCTCAGGCCAGCTGAAAGGGGCTGCAAGAAAAATGCAAATCCAAAGAGGAAACCCGTATGCCCCAGTTTGAGGGCTGCAGAGAGAGATGTTTTTGTCAGTGCTAACCTGCTCACCTTGGCAAGCCGCCACCAGAAGAAGGAAACATACTGCTTCTCTATTCTTGCATGAGAGGTTAAGGACTCCCCTCAGCGTGAGGCAATGTACATCTCTGCGGTCACGCACCCCTGTAACATCTGCTTTTATGTTCAACTTCACCTGTCTGCTCCTTCAGCAGTCACTTTGGTAGGTGATCCTTGAAAGAGAAGACCCAACACTAGCCAAATTATAGATTATTGTCATTCATAGAGGTAACCATTGCAAGGAGTTGTATAGACCCTTGATTGAAAGAGATGAAACTCCTGCAGGATTAGAAATGCTGCTTCTCCCCAGAGCAGAGCCTGGGGCTGTCTATCCCAGCAGCAAACAGCCAGGCATCAGAGACAACCTCTATTGTTCTGTGCTGGCTGTGTGCAGGCAGTGGAGCCTGGCTGGGAGCTGGCAGAGCTCCCAGCCTGATGGGATGCTGAAAAGAGCCAGTCCCACCAGCTGGGAGAAAATCCCAGTGCAGGAGGAGTGGAGAATTTCTATGAAAATCCTGGCACAGACAGAAACACCGGAGCTGTCAGCTGGCAGGGTCAGAGAGCCCACCTGGGAGCAACACATTTTGCTGGACTGAGGAAACAAAAGACGACTGCTTGCCTGAACTCCAGCAGAGGAGAGGCCAAGGGTGGGAAGTGCATCCCTTCCCACGGGGCCATGCAGCCCAATGGCACACAACACATAGCAGCATCCAACAGGGCTGTGGGGGCTACACAAATAAAAAGAAAAATGGTAAGGAACAACAGTGAACGCACGGGTCTCAGAAAGCAGGCAGCGCTGTCCCAGTAAAGCCTTCCTCTGGTAAATAATGATGCATGTCATTATTGGGAGGGAGTGTTGATCTGCTCAAGGGTAGGAAGGCACTACAGAGGGATCAGGACAGGCTGGATCGATGGGCCGACGCCAATTATATGAGGTTCAACAAGGCCAAGTGCTGGGTCCTGCACTTGGGTCACAACAACCCCACGCAGCGCTACAGGCTTGGGGAAGAGTGGCTGGAAAGCTGCCCGGCAGAAAAAGACCTGGGGGCGTTGGTCAACAGCCGGCTGAATATGAGACAGCAGTGTGCCCAGGTGGCCAAGAAGGCCAACGGCATCCTGGCCTGTATTGTTCCCCTGTATTCGGCACTGGTGAGGCCACATCTCGAGTCCTGTGTTTAGTTTTGGGCCTCACTACAGGAAAAATATTGAGGTGCTGGAGAGTGTCCAGAGAAGGGCAACCAAGTTGGTGAGGGGTCTAGAGAGAACAAGTCTTACGAGGAGCGGCTGAGGGAACTGGGATTGTTTAGTCTGGAGAAAAGGAGTCTGAGGGGAGACCTTATCACTCTTTACAACTACCTGAAAGGGGGTTGTAGTGAGGTGGGTGCTGGTCTCTTCTGTCAGGTGGCTGGAGACAGGACGAGAGGAAATGGCCTCAAGTTGTGGCAGGGGAGGTTTAGATTCAATATTAGGAAAAATTTCTTCACCAGGAGTGTTGTCATGCATTGGAACAGGCTGCCCAGGGAAGTGGTTGAGTCACCATCCCTGGAGGTATTCAAAAAGCACGCAGAAAAGGCACTTCAGGACAGGGTTTAGTGGGCATGGTTGATGGTTGGACGCGATGATCTTAAAGGTCTTTTCCAACCTAAATGATTCTATGATTCTACGTTGGTCCCCAAGACTCCTTGGGGCTGCAGGCTGGCTGTGCCACCTGCTACCTCCAGCCCATCAGCTCCCTGTTATGATATCAGTGCATCAGTTTCTACCCTTCAAAATGTCTCCTGCACCAATACGTACCCATCACCCAGCTGTACCTGCAAATCCTGTTTTTTCCAGGCCAGCCACATGAAGCTGTGGATCAGCCACACAGGCCTGTGGATCAGAAGCTGGGGCACAGCTCCAGCACCTCATCTGCACAGCTCCCATATGAGGGCATCTGGTGGACTAACTGCTGTCTGAAAGCCCTGCTGATGTTCCTCAGACCTATCTCATACAATGGTCTCATTCCAGTCCCGAGACTTTCCCAGCAGCCAGGTTCAGCTGTATTTCTTATAGACTTCATAGCAATCTTTAGGTCAGTTGCTGAAGCTCCAGCACACTCTCACTCCTTACACAGAGCAGGATTCAAGTCCCTGTGCTAAGAGGGCAACACGCGGCCATGCACCAACCACCTGAGGGCCCAGAACCAGTGCTGCTCAGTCTCTGAGTGATGCCCACATAGTATGCAGAAACCTGGGGAACCCTATGGTCCTAAACACACCTTTAAAGGCTTTGCCATAACAGTGTTTGATGTAACTGGAGCAAGTACAGAAGTGCGAGAGCAGAAATAGATGGATTAAAAAAATTCGAACACATCTAAGAAGAGTGGATGGACAGACAGCCTATGTGAACTTCCAAAGGGGACAGTCACCTGAGCCATCATGCTGCACCACTTCTGCAAGGAGTCCTGAGATCTCTCAGCCTGAGAAGGCACCGAGCGTGGCTGCTGTGTGGTTACCCATGGGGGGTCCACATAATCTCCACAGCTCTTCTCGCTCCCTTATGACCCACCACCCGGCCCCACCATGTCAGCCCAGATGTGCTGAGCTTGCTATTTGGAAGCTGAATTATTCAATGACAGCTTCTGGATGCTGAAGAGCACACCTGGGGCAGGAGGGTGCGCAAGTATCAGTCCTGCTGAAACATCAGGCTACCGGTTAGTCAGCTGCCATCTGCATACAAAACAATTTTGATCTGAATATGCCATCCAGGAGTGATGCAATATTCAGACAACACACACATAATCTTTTCCAGTTAAACTCCTCCTTAGATATAACCACAATTAAGGCCGTATAAATAATTTCTGCGTCTACTTCACTCCTCCTTGCTTAAAAAAATGTGATCTAAAAACACCTACTGAAGAAAGTGTACCTTCTCCCCCTCCCCAGACAAAAAGCCCAGTTGCATACCTTAAAACAAATATCCTATTACCTTGTTTTTCCGCGTGTCTCTTAATTTTCTGTTACAATAAAGCATCACAAGCAGCATGGGCCCTCTAACTAAAACTGCAGGAAAAGGGTGGGGCTTTCTAACACAGTTCAAGCTGCACGTTATTTATGTAACCCTTTGGTTTGAGGCAACAGCCAGATCCTCAGCTGGTGTAAATGTGAGATCTGGGCTGAAGCTAAGGCAGCTCAGGGGCTTCACACCAGGGGAAGGCTTTGCCCCGCCAGTCTCATCGGTGCAGGATGCTCAGACACCCCGCTGATAGCACCCTCCTGGGAGCAGCCACCCAGCATCACCACAAGCCCTGCACAGCATGTGCTGGAGTTCATAGCAACTTTGGGGAAAAAGCACAGCCTTTTGGGTCCTGCTCCTGCGGCGCCTGACACTGCCATGGGGTTAGTGCTAGTCTGTGTGATGCACCTGGGGCTCATCATTTGTGATGGTAGGTCTAACAAGTTACAAAACCTAAGGCTTTCACTTTCTCAGGTGCTGTATTTAATAGAAAACCAGGCAAATGCTCTTATTTGGAGTTTCAGCTGTGAGAACAGTACAGTCTACAGGGCCCAGATTAGAGCAAATGCCATTCAGAATGTTTGCTCTCAGCCATGCCCCTGTTTCACAGGAAGATGAAGCAGCACGAGGAGCTGCCTTCTCATTTGGACTAGCGTCTCATCGCTGCAGAGAGCTGTGGCCCTTTGCCATGGGCCATGCGGTGCCTCTGCAGCCCCCTCCCCATCACCAGAGCATGGAAAGGCGCCTCAGTGCAAAGACAGCCCTAGCCCATCGGCAACGGAGGCTGTTGTGCAATGCCGCCCACACAGCGCAGCAATCCCATACCGTTCCTTCCACATGATCAGCTTATTGCCGCTGCTGAAATCCCACACGTGGGTGCGTGGTGCTCCCCCAGCCCCTTCTCCCATCGGTGCAGGTGGGCTCAGAGCATCCTGCAGCAGAGAGTTCCCCAGGGTGGCTCTGCACAGAGCCGACAACTAATTTCTTTTCCAAGTCTGTGTGCACATCCTTGCAATTTCATCACGCAAACTGTATGTCTTTTTGCCGGACAGGGTAAGTAGAAAGGAAGTAATGGAAGAGTTTTCGCAATGATCTTAAGTATTTCACTTGAAGCCCATTAGTTTGCACACTAAATAATCCCACGTATAAACTTTGTGTATCTATCTCCTGACCTCAGGCTTCTATACCAGGACCTTTTCATTTTCAGCCTGAGGACTGAGAGAGGAAGGCACAACATAATGTTTCACGCAGGCTTCTAAAGAAAATAATTTGGAAACTATTACAGTAATCAGAAACTGGCTTACTGGGTTTCTTCTAATCCACTCTGAACAGGTTTAAAGAATTTAGTGGGGTGATACCCTGTAGCTCTTGCGAGACAACATGTTTCAACAGCTAACACGAACGTGGAAATCCAGAGATGGCTGCTTCTGGGCTGCTCCTGTGAGTGCTGCCAGAAAGTGATTTCAAGACAGCCATTGGCCCTTAGAAACCCTTGTCTTCTGAGACCCCAGGACACAGAAGCAAATGAAAGCATAGAGAAGGGGGGAGGGAGCTCTTACAAAATTAATTGCACAAAAATAAGGCTTTCTAACCCACCTGCTGCCTGAGAATGAACTCTGTACCTTGCTAGTATTAGTTCTGACAAATATATGTCTTTTCTTGACTTTTAAGATTAAGAGCTTCCCTGGAAAATCATCCAGGGGGCATAAATATTGAAAATATGTGACTTGGGGATCCAAACTTTTCTAAGTGCTTTTGCAGGCAGAGGAAATGCGCAGCATGAGAATGAGCAGCCTGCAGTAAAGGACTAAGTGAAAGAGGAGTTCGGTTACGACTAAGCAGACCCAAGCACTAAAAGTTTTTGCCCAACATCACCCTCACTGGATTAAAACTCTGTTTTCTTCCATAGTGGAGACTGTTAAACAAGCTCAGGTAGCACCAGAGACTCACGACCTCCATGAGCAACGTACCAGTTCTTGGTGCAGGGAGATACATTCACAGCTTTTCTTACAAATAACCATGAGCCCTAGCTACAGTCAAACTGCCTGCATCCTCTCATTGCCCGTTCTTTGGGGGCATTTTCGGCCAAGGACATGCCTGTGCACGTTAATTGCACAGAGAGTTTTAAAGATGAGGTGAGGGACCTGCAGACCTAATTTTGGAGATCAGGACAAGCTCAGGGACTGGGATGGGGAAGGAGAGCTGGGCTGCAGAGAGCCGGCTGGGGCGGCCAGAGGACACCTCCAATGCAGATGGGCTCCAGCTCCGTGCCCTGCTTAGACCATCCACGCCAGCCTGGTCCATGAGTGAGGGATCCCATGAAACAACTGCGTGTGCCTTGGTTTCTCTTGGCACGTCCCATGGGTGTCCCTGCGGAAATGTGGTGCTATTTTTTCCTAACCGGTTCTCTCACTGGGGGAGAGAAATTGTCTCTCCTTCAGGACAGCCAGTGAGGTGGCACAGGGCAAACGGCACTGTCAGGGACAGGGCACCTTTCTTCCCTGTCACACTGGTGCCTCCCGGCACGAGTTAAAGCAAAGTAACCCCCACACCTCTGGCAGAGGCAGCCACGAGCCCCGTGCCAGTGAAGGCAGCCTGCAGAGCCGAGCTAAAATCAGGCAAGGGTCTGGATTAACCCTTGCAGCCCTTCCATAGCAAAGTGGAGAGCGACGGGGTCAGCAGCAGCCCCCCCCGAAACTGCAGCGCGTCTCCCTGCTCTTCCTTGAGACTCTTAGAAACGATTTACGATACAACCTGCAGACATCCGAGGAACTACAGCCTGCTCTGGCATCATGGCCCAATTTTTCAGGGTTTGAGGTGGAGAGGACTTTTGCACAGAAGATATGGGACACGAGTATCCCAGCCAGGTACGTGCTGGTGTTCACATGTGCACCTGACGTGCACAAGCCCTGCACCTGGGCACACACCTCCAGCGTGCACATGCATGGAAGAGGCATGAACGCTCCAGGCTAGATAACACGAGATCGTTTGTATTCATTTACAGTAACATTTTGTCCTTGGGACTGCAATTCATCTCACCTATTTTTAGTCATGTTCAGTGTAGACGACTGCATCTATGCTAGTTAACTCCTTTTACAGTCATGGCACTGCGCAGCCACGGCTCCTCTCGCGCTGTGCAGGCAGGTCACACACGCTGCGCTCTGCAGGGGCCTGTTTCCCCCCACAAAGGGAGGCTGGCTCAGATCTAGCTATTTGCCACAAATCCCACCCCAGACATCATTAAGTGCTTTCGAAACCTTCGTATCCGAGCTCTCCTCACCTTCCCCTGCCTTGCCATGTCAGCCTTCCACGATGCTTTTTTTCTGCTCCCTGAAACTTTTCACCTGATTTTTCCCTTCAGCTTCCTCCTTTTCCATCCCCTGATCAGCTTTTGCACTCAGTTTCTCCTCAACTTCCCATTCTGCCTCCACCCCACGCCACCCATCTCTCCTCCCGCTCTGCCCCCGCCGTCGCCCGCAAGCCGACACGGCGGCGGCTCCGCCAACCTCCGCCCCCGTCTTCGCGAGACCCAGCTCTGCCACAGCTCTGCCTGCTCCTGCACCCCACCTCGGGGCACCCACTCACTTCCCCTCGCCCCCATGCCCGCCGCCACTGTGCCCCCACACCTGCACGGGGCCGTCCCCACACCTGCATGGGACTGTCCCCACACCTGCGCCGGGGCTGGTCTCCACATCCCCCCGTCTCCCCCCCCGGCCCCACACCCACACAGGCTCACCCCACGCAGCTGCACGCCGCCATCCCGGCTCTGCCCGGCCTCCTCCGGGCGCTGCTTTGCTCTGCGCAGAGGGGGAAGCCGCAAGGACGTGTGCGATTTACACGTGGCTAAAGCAGATTCCCAGATGGCTTCGCAGCTTCCCTTGTATTCTCTTCAGTCTTCCTGGCCTCCGCGGTCATTTCCCTTTTCCACCTGCCTTTCCCCTTCGCTCCCTTCCTGTCCGTCTTATCTCTCTCTCCTGACCCCGCTCTCCCACGCCGCGCCGCTCCCTCCCCACAGCCGCCCCGTCCCACTCGCCACGGGCACCCGCGCAGCCCCTTGCTCTCCCCGCACTCACGGCATTGCCTCCACTTTGAAGCTCGAACTGGCCTTTGCCCGGCTGCAACGCAAGTGTCGTAAGCGGAGGACAGCTGAAAAGACAATTAGCGAAAAGCTGGGGAGCGTCTGCAGCTAAACTTGACAAAATCCTGGAGAAAACACAGTCAGAAAAGAGTCGTGCTCTAGTTCCAGCTGGAGCATGTGACGGGATCGAAAACCCTTTGTATGCTTCTGTGAGAACAACTAATGGGAAAAAAAGGAAATGGTGACATGACGAGACAGCAAAGAGGCAAAATGTGGGACTAAGGGGAGGAAAGAAAAAAAGGAAAAAAGAAAACAGGAAAAACCAGGTAGATTCTTAGAGGCACTTCACATGCTTTTTTAAAAGTTGCACTTCCTTTGAATTATCTGTGCTGGAGATATTTTCAACCCGGCTCCGCTTCCCTTGAAAGATTAATTTGGCATGCGTTCAATTCTCGGATGAGCTTGCAAAACATGAAAGGAGCTGCAAGTGTCACTAAAATGTAGGACCAGCCTCAATTCTGAGATTCAGAACTGTGCATCTTCCTCCTGGACAGCAAAATGGTGTCTCTTATCCTCTCCCTCCCTCCTCACCTACCATGACCTCCCCATGCCCAGCTCCCAGTAAAAGCAAGTTTATTTTTCTTCCAAATGGCATGATAGGCATTTCAAAATTACACAGGATCCTGATCATGTTGAGGGATTAACTCATCTGGAGTCCGATCCAAGGACACCAAGGGAAAGACTTCTGCTTCACCCCGGGTACACATTGTGTACATCATCAAAAAGAAACACTCTGTTTCCTTACAGACACAGCAGTGGTAGACATAAGTCCCCTTGGCATGAACAACAGCCCTGATCTAGGAAGAGAAACTGCAGTAATTTCAAAATTGTTGGCTGCATTTTCACAAAATGTACTCAAACCATTTTTTCCATTGATCTGATGACTCGGGTTACTCAAACAGCTCCTCAGCCTACTTCCTGTTCTGCTGGAGAGCTCAGCAACCCCGCTAAGAAACAGAGAAAAAAACCACCAAATTCTAACTTTACTTTGAGGTCTGGTGGATGGTTCCTATTTTTGTTCCAAAAATGTATTTATAACTTTACTCCCATCAGTGGGCATAGCAATCTGATCTGTCCTGCTCCCTGAGATGCCGGTTCAGCACAATCGGTGAGCCGAGCCCATGCACCACTGCCAACATGGTCCTCAACTCTGAGCACAAGAGACCTGCTGTAGAAGAGAGGGGAAATTCAGTCTTTGTGCTACATTTTGCTGCTGGTCTGCCGATGCTGTGCTTTCCAAAGGATCCCTGACGGACCCAGCTGGGAGGGGGATTTTGCAATGCGGGCAGCTCTCCATGGTCTAGCCATTTATATAAACAATGCACTAACCTAGCCCATCTGTGTTTCGTGTTATTCTGACTCTGGATCAGATTTAGCCCTTGTGCAAGCCCACCAGACTCAACGGAGCTACAACAGAGTTCATTTGGCCCAATCTCATTCCAGTCTTGCAACTGGAATGAAGCGACGTTCTAGAGCCTCGATTCTTCTCCATAAAAATGGGAGGGAAGTGTAGTTCAAGGAGTCAGTGAGCACTGTTTGCTGGCCCTGGTTCCTGCAGTAGCAAAAGAAGACAGCAAGGGACCAGCAGACAGCAGCAAATAAACACTTTCCAGTGAGATCAGCTGGAACTTCTGCTGCAAAACCAGCCGCTGAACCTACACCTGGAGTCTCTCTCGCTTTTCCAAAAACTACAGGATGTTTTCGAGGTTAGTGGTAAAATCTGTGGCTTTTCATTACCCAATATGAAAATTAATATATCTTAGGGGTTTAAAGGGATTAGCAGGTATTTTCCAAAGTATTTTATCTTTGGAGAATTTATTCCCCAAAATTCTAATGCTAGCTGTGCTGCTTTAGAAACATTAAGTGCCATCACATTGTTAGTGTTTCCTGGGCCAAAGTTTGTTTCTCAGATCCCCACTCTGTTCAATAAACGCTGACACCAAGTAATAACATTCAGTATATGTGTTGTAATGTGTGTTATGTTACAGCTGGCCACGCTGTCTAAACTGACTTGCAATTTAATTCCCAAGCAAGTAACTTAATTGCATAGTATATGGAAACTGTTGCTGTTATGCAAGCCTCTGTTTTCTGACAATAGCCAGTAAAGCTGCTTTCCTCCCTTAATTTTATACCCTGGAAATATTCTAATTCTGTTTGTTATGCCAACAGTAGTTTTAGCTAGTTTTCCAAAGGCAGCTGCTCTCCAGAAGACCATCTGCATGTCGTACACAATCTTCAAAACTGCCCTCCTGGTGCAATTTCACTGAAGTTAACCCTGCAGATGGAGCACCTGAGAAAAGTGCACGGCCCACAGATACATCCAATGCCCATGCCTTTGCTTTGGGGATTATTCCCTTTAAATGTGTAATAGCTCTAAGGATGCACTAAAAGGAAGAATATCTTTGCCTCCTTCCCCTTGGGGGAACAAAGACACATACCTATCAGCTGGAAAGGAGAAAAGTGAACACACAGCATCTTAATTCAAGAGGCAAACTGGAGAACGTGTCAGCGTATCTGATGAGAGTAAATTGAAATCCAAACACCCTTAGAACTGCTAGAGAACACTTGGCCTCGCTTCACACAGCACCTCTGCACTATTCAATGACAAGGCGGTTTAGGACAGTTCAACCCTGCTTGGTATTTTCCAAGCACTGTCAGAGCCTGAGATTCCTTGTCAAAAGACATGTACAACCTTCCATAGATCATTATCCAAATGCAGTTGTTTAGTTGGAAAGTCGAGATTTTTGCTAAAATCTTACAATCTGCACTGAAGTGCTGGCCAGCAGGCTCTGCGCTGCCTCCCCACTTTAACGCAGCCAGAGCTGTTTTCCCATCTCCTGGCAGCTGCTTGTGTCAAAGATCTCTGAATCACATTTGCAGAAAAAAGTGATTAGTTTTCAAATTGTGTTTTATATAAAAAATTGACAGGGGAGCAGTGTGAGCCTCTGTGTGCAGTCTGTATGGTCCTTGTTCTTTGGTGACTGCTAGTACCTCTATCTGTGCTTCTACCTCCAGATTTCGCCTGGGAGATGAGTTTGAATTTCGGCAGAGATGCGAGAGTCGAATGTCACCCACTATTCCAGGCGTCACGACTCACGTACAAACACGAAAGCAGATTTCACTTTAGTTGTGTACGGGCTTTTTGTTTTGGCTAGGGTGGGGAGGGAGAGCTGGCGTTCTCCATTTGTTAAAGGAAAGCTGAATTGCCTTACATGCTCTGCCCTTCTGGCCTTTCTTTCCATTCAGCCCGTTTCTCGACCGACAGAAGCAGCTACTTCAATAGTCCATTTGCCCACTCCTGCAGTTTTAGCATGAGCTCTGCCTTGTTGTCACAGCTGCCAGCTCTTGCTCTCAGGTGGCTGAGACTCCAAGCTTTCATTTTTGGAAAGAAAGTATGTTTCTAGCCTTCTGGCTTGCAGAGAAAAGACTGAAAAATTGCCCTGACTATGACTTAAAGGCATAGAAACTAGGAAAACAATCAAACAAACTCAGCACTTCCAAAAAAACCCCTGAAACATTTGGTGGTTTTTAAGGCAATCCTCATTGTTTTGGGGAGAGCTTGAGTTGGCAGTGTTTTAACAGTAAATGCATGGTCGAGGGAGCTGACGAGCTGGTACACACATGCTGGCCTCGACTGCTTGTCCCACTGCAAGCACTAATCACCCCCCACTGCAGGGGGACCCGGAGCCACCGCAGACAGCAGCAGAGCCATCCCGGCTCCCATCACTGCCAGGACCAGCACGGAGCACAGCCCGCTCCACCACTCGGCCACTGCCAGCCCCTTGCCTCTACACGCCTCGATGATAAAAATGTCCATATTGTCCACACCATAAGATCCACCCTTCAGTAACACTAAAATTACAGCGGGCCAGAAAAATGCTTACAAACCTTCCTATTGCAGGTAAACCCCAGGATCCTCCCACGAATGGAAAAGGTCTTTCCTATGGCCCCTGCCCAAGAGGGGCTCCTGTTAAAAAGTTTGCTGTCCCACACTGCAGCATCTTTTTTCTCCTTCTTTTGTGCCTGAACCCTCCCAAGGCACATAAAGAAGGGGCTCAGAAGACAGACAAGGTAAATCTCAGCAAAGGAGGCTCCGCTCCAGATGCCAAGGGATGGACTTCAGCTGAGGAGATGGCGCAATGTGTCCCAGCCAGGCAGAAAACACAGCGGGGAACAGTAAACCTGACGATGGCTCATCATATAGCAAATGCACGTGTTCCTTCCCCTCTGCCTGGGGAAACGCTGCGGCACGTTTTGGCTACAGCAAAGTAATTACTAGCTGTTTGGTCGTTTCCCTTTAATGAATCAGTTGAATGAGACCAGTGTGAGTGCCGGGGGAGTGAAAGTCTGCCATTCAGCTGTCTGCAAACTCCAGCTTCTCTGAAGATTTCTAGATCAGATTTCAGGGCCCCAAGAGTTTGGGTTATTTTTCTAAATGAGGTTCGACACTGCATCTTCCGGAGAAGCTGCCAGTTATCTACAAAACCTACAGCTCTTATTCATTCGATACCACAGGTTTCAGTTTGAATCACAGCAATGTGTGGTTGACCTCAGATTAAACTAAAGTACTTGCTCCATGGCATTAGACTTAAAGGTTGGCCAGCATGAGAGCTGGATGGAGCATGGATTTTTTTACATCAGAGCTCAACCGAAAAAATCAGGGAGAGATGTTCCGGTTCGGCTGAACACAGCTAAAATCATGGGGCTGTGGAAGGAAAACTCCAAAATGTCTCATCTCATTTGGAGCCAAAGCAAAAGGAGGTGTTTCATTTTGTGTTATGTAAGTTCTAAAAAACCTTTTCTTCTTTCAATGTTTTTTAGCGGTGAGGTCAACTTTTAAGTGAAAAATGCCATTTTGAATCAAATCTACATTTCAAATGCTTGCAAAACATAAACAAACCATTCCCAAAATGAAACGGTTCATTCTGAAAGTGTCAGAATGACATGCATTGCTATTTTTAACAACCCTCCCTCTTCCCCCACCTCTGTATTTTTTTCTAGGCCATAACTATTCAGAAAATGTGTTTGAATTTGTGAATCATTTTGACTCCCCCTCCCCCTTGACATTTGCTGGAAAATTTACTCTCTGCCAAAAAACTGTTCTTCCAGCTCCAGCCAGCTCCTACAATCTTCTGTCTTGCTAGGGTTTGTCTGGATGGGGCTGGGGGTCTGACTGCTTTGGGGACACAGCACAGATGGTCCAGAGGAAGGTTGGAGGAGGTCAAACCCCAGCATCTCTCAAGGCAGCAGTGGGCCAGGAGGTCAAACCCCAGCATCTCTCAAGGCAGCAGTGGGCTCTGTGGCATATAACAGCCCAACCCTCCACTGTGCCTGCCCTGAAGAAGCCCTGAGACACCCTCTCCTGAGACCAAACAGGGAGTCGGACTCTGACAGAAGCCACCACGCAGAGGGAGTTCCTCATTGGGCTGCAGCTTCCGGATATTAGGGGAGTGCTTCGAGTTTTGGTTCTCTTGGAAAAATCTTGCATTCAACACTAGGCCCCTGAAGGTTAAAGGGGTGTACCATGGGGGCTTGAAGCTGACTCCTATCAAGTTTATGGAAATTTTGGCTTTGGATTCGACGGAAACATGACGGCTCTGGGGCTTGCAATGCAATACAGAAGCTTGATTCTTCACAGCCTGGCAACTCGTAGAACAATTTATGCCTTTGCAATGTGAGTGTAAATGTTACTGCTCTCATTTGTGAATGTTTTGCTCCTACCCTGAAACTTTTAGCAAGTGGAAAACTTGGATCTCTTTCTCTAGGTCCTCACATCCAACCTATCTGTAAGTCTTGCAGATTTTTTCAGGATAACATCCCTAACAGAGTCTTTCCAACCTACCCACCCAACTAAAACTCACCTGCAGGGCTCATCGCCTCATATCTCAATTTCACATCTGTCGTGGTTTAACCCCAGCCAGCAACTAAGCACCACGCAGCCGCTCACTCACTCCCCCCTATCCAGTGGGATGGGGGAGAAAATCAGGAAAAAGAAGTAAAACTCCTGGGTTGAGATAAGAATGGTTTAACAGAACAGAAAAGAAGAAACTAATAATGATAATGATAACACTAATAAAATGACAACAGTAGTAATAAAAGGATTGGAATGTACAAATGATGCGCAGGGCAATAGCTCACCACCCACCGACCGACACCCCGCCAGTCCCCGAGCAGCAATTCCCTGCCCCCCCCCAACTTCCCAGTTCCTATACTAGATGGGACGTCCCACGGTATGGAATACACCGTTGGCCAGTTTGGGTCAGGTGCCCTGGTTGTGTCCTGTGCCAACTTCTTGTGCCCTGGCTGGGCATGAGAAGCTGAAAAATCCTTGACTATAGTCTACACAATACTGAGCAACAACTGAAAACATCAGTGTTATCAACATTCTTTGCATACTGAACTCAAAACATAGCACTGTGCCAGCTACTAGGAAGACAGTTAATTCTATCCCAGCTGAAACCAGGACAACATCTCA